>NC_090446.1:462402724-462712668 GCF_031143425.1 Pleurodeles waltl | reverse complement strand
GTTGTGGGGGATGGTTTGTTTCTTTGAAGAACTAGTTATGTGGTGACCGATGGTTATGGTGGTAGTTTAAGCTAGGGTTAGTTGTTCATTATTATTGTGATTTGGATTTATTTTTTCGTGATGGTAATTGTAGCAAAGATGATGTCCCCTTAAGCCCAGAAATTACTTTCCCAGATCCTGCTTGTAAAGTTGGGTATGTTCTCTGTGTATTAATGATAGTGTGAAAGTGGTAGGTTGCGCTTGCAAAGGCGTTTGCAGACTGCAGGTGAATTGTAATGTATGTGAGGAAAGTAGGGGGTCTGCGTACTCAAGTTGAGGTTTAGTAGGAGTGTGCATACTCTGCAGTATGAGAGTAGGGAAGTCGTTGAACTTCATATGTGTGTGGCGCATTGTGCAAACAAATTGTCCACGTGGCTGTTGGTGATGTATGGACCCTGCGTGGTCTAAGACTCTAGAGTATATTGACAAGTGTAAGAGACACTTGGTTATTTGTTGTGATCTGTCTGGTTTAGTAGGTTGATCGGGTGGGGTCAACAAGTCAGTGTGTAAGTTAAGTGAGTAAGAGAACATTTTTGACTGAGATTTGATGAGTTCTATGTGCACCAAGACAGACCCATTGATCAGTTGAGAGTCAAATTTACGGATCAAGTTTTGTTTGCGAATGTGGGAGACTGAGAAAGAGGAATAGCTGCATGAGCGAAAGGGCCATCAGTGGAAATCCGTAAGGTCTCTGAAGCGATTGTGTACCTTTCTGTAGTAAACCAGCTGGTTTGTTTTTGGTTCTTGGTTTTTGGTTAGTGCTCGCAATATTTTTGCATTAGTTTCGTGTGAGTTAAAGATTAGGAGGACAAGCTGCAAGACTTTGTCATCTGCAGTGTGTGAGTGTGACATCAGAGGGAGACGCACTGGAATAGGTTGGTTAGTAAGAAGAGTCGCGAGGGGTTTGGCAGCCGTCCGTAAGAGGCAATTGGTTGAGAAAGCGGGTGAAGGGAATCTTGGGAGTAAAAGTCATTTCCTTATTGAATCGAATAAATACAACAAAGAAGATGAAGTTTTTCAAACCGTTTAGGAGTGCAATGAAGGAAGATGCATACATTAAGGTGACAGTGGGTGAGCCGACCCACTGCAAAATTCTCCTGCATTTATTGTGATGGAGGAGCGAGGTGTCACGCCATGTCTTTGGTTAAAGCAGTGGTGCAAATTGACAGAGAAACAGGGAGATTTAGCATTTCCAGAGCATGGAAGGTTTAATTTGCGAATTTTGGATCAGTTGCAAAAGACATTATGGGGGTCATTCTGACCTTGGCGGTCTTTTCGCAAGACCGCCGAGTTACCGCCGCGGTGAAGACCGCCGACCGCGGCGGTATGCCGCTGTGCGCATTCCGACCGCTGGGAGCGTTCTGCCGGAAAACCGCCAGCAGCCACACTGGCGGTCGGCGGGAAAGTGGAGACTGGTCAACCTCCACCGCCACGCCAGCAGAACACCGCCCACAGAATTACGACCCACATTTCTGTGTGGCGGTCTTCTGTTGGCGGTCTTCTGTTGGCGGTCACCTCCCCATGGCTCCTGTCGCCTCCCGGAGGACCAACGCACAAGGTAAGTTGATCGTCCGTGAGAGGAGGGGGTGGGGGGTGTTGTGTGATGTGTGCGTGCATGGGGGTGTGCGTGTGAGTGTGTAGAGGGGGTGTGTGAGTGCGTGCATGCGGGCGGGGAGTGCTGCTGTGCCTATGGGCAATGTGTGTAGTTCGGCGGGTGCGCATGTCGACATGTATGTGTGCGGGTATGTGTCCCCGTTGTGTATGTGTGTGTGTAGGGGGTGTGTATATGTGCATGTTGGGGGTGTGTGCATGTCGGGGTGCGTGTATGTGCATGTCGGGGTGGGGGTGGGGAGGGGGTTCGTACCACCTCTGGGGGGTGGCAGGGGGGTGGAGGGTGTGGGGGGAGGACTCGGGGGGCAGTGGGGGATGGGGGAGACCCCTATCAGTGCCAGGGAAGGAATTCCCTGGCCCCGATAGTGCCTACCGCCATGGTTCGCATGGCGGTTCCCGACCGCCAGAAACCGCGGCGGTAAGCAGGGTCATGATACCGTTGGCGGTCTTGGGTCGACCGCCGGACCGGAGTGCGCAGACTCCAGCCCGTCGGTCATGACCGCCGTGGCTGTCGGAGTGGGGAAGTGGCGGTCGATCGCGGCGGTGACCGCCGCGGTCAGAATGCCATTTTTTTGACCGCCGGTCTGTTCGCGGTCCGACCGCCGCCTCTCCGCCGACCGCCAAGGTCAGAATGAGGGCCTATATGAGACAAAGCCACTTCCGAGACCAGCACAGTTTGAAACATTAGCGGTTTGGGAGCTCATAGTAAGACAGCAGCACTAAATGAAATTCCAGAGAAGAATAAGAAAGGTAGAGAAGTCTTTAGCAGAGGCAAGATGGGATTGGGAACAGAAAAAGTGGAGAATGGCGACATTGCAGGGTGTTAAGTTGTTTCCTGCTATCACAGAGGAAGATGAGTCAGAAGAGAAAGAGGATACTAGCAAGAGTCATAAGAGTTCGTCAGGGGGGTAAGAAGAAGAAAAAGACTTATGTGGAAGAAGAAAAAGAAGATGTTGAAGATCTCATTACTCAGGTGCTGAGGGACCGACCTCCACCATATGCGACACATGAAGGGGATCCAAGTACTAGTTCTGCTCCAACTGCCCCAGCTCAAGTATCGGGGGCAGTGGGACCAGTACAGACAGATAACAGACAGGTACAAGAGGTAGTGCAGAGTACTCCTAATGAACTGACTACTTCAGTAGTCCAAGCGCAGATGCACCCACCACCGGTAAAGAGAATTTATCCAGCAGTATCAATTCTCGAGACAACCTCGAACCTAGTGGTGCCTACGGAACAAGTGGTTCTGAGGCCGATTCTAGTTCAGACTGAACCAACTCCAATGTTGTTGCCTCAAGCACAGCCACAGGGTTTCCCGAAGTTCACACCAATGACAGGGACACAGTCAGATGTGACACCAGTGATGAACCAGAGTATGGGGGTAGTCCTTCCACAAAATGCGGGTGTCAGAGCGGCACCAGATGCGATATCGCTGCCAATTACTGTTGGTCTAGCGGTGCCATTGTTTGCACAAAAGAAGCCGATTGCAGGCGAACAGGGAGAAATGTCACAAAGCCTTGTGTGGAGGGGGGTGAGAGAACATGGACAGGTAGTTTCATCAATGGGTCAGATCTTTGATGGATCCAGGTCATTAATGAACCTTAGTCCACTTGTTTCGCTTCCAAATGTCATAAATGGCCTGAGTGTAAGTCAGAGCTTGAAGCTTTTGACACCGCAAACTCCAGGTGCAGTAGTACAACAGGTGCCATTGCCGAATGCGAGTAATATTTCATTACAGGGATTAACAGCACAGCAGTTGAATGAGTGGCTAAATAGTCTGAATTCTTCTTGAAATGCATCCAAGGGTGAAGAGCATATTCATTGTGTAAGGCTGGCTACCGTAATAACCAAACTAGTTGAAGGGTCAATGGGAGTGAATAGGTTAGAATCCTATACCAAAGAAGAGCTGAGATATTTGTATCGAGAATTACGAGAGAAGTAAGCAAGATACATCGGAAATTGGCAGATCTGGCAGATAAACGTGACATAGAAATTGAGAAAACAAAGCAATTAAAACGAAGCTACAGGTTAAAGTTTGAGGCAAAGGGTTTTGAGCACATGAGGTCTGCAGGTAATGAAAGCGCATCTTAAAGAATTATTGCAGAGTGCTCAGATATGGGACGCATTAGAGAAGTGGGAAGGCAGATGGGCAAAGAAGAAGGATAAATGGAAACGAGAGTCACAAGAAGGGTCTGAAAGTGTTCAGAAAGAAAAAAAAACAGTAAAAATTTTACCAATGAGGGAAATTCCAGGAGGGCAATTTGATCATGTTCCCTTGCACAGGAGTGACATTTTATCATTCACAAATGATTATCCAAAATTGAGAGAGAAACCGGTTGAGCGGTACCACTTCAGAGAGCAGTTGGTATTACTACCTAGAGGACATCCTCATTAGAGTCCATTTTCACCAATTGACAGACATCTTTTGTAAACTATTTTGTTATATATTAACATCTATACCATTGGATCTCAGCATGTATTCTATAGAATTAGTTGAACTAAAAATAATTTTTGTATATTGAACTATACTGCTAGAGTTAGTTAGGAATCTAGTTTACAGTTTGGCCTCATTTGGTGATTACTTCATCTATATTTGAGCTATATATTTTTTAATATATTTATAGTTATTTGACATTATCAATTTTTGTTTCTGTTTCTTTCTCTCTATATAAAACAAGTACACATTATATTATCTAATTTTCCGATTAGTTTCCGCCTGTGTCTTCGAACTACTTCTAATATGGCGGCCGCTTTAGACCGCCTATCTATTTTCCACCCTTGCGGCCCAGCGCCGTTAGGAACACCATTCAGTTCCCGTATAAGAACGTTCACGTGCAGCGGCAGCTGACTCTAGTCAGCAGACGTGGAGCGTTCGAGCATTGCAGTCAGCATTTTTTAAAAGCATTCATTCATCTTCCTTTTTTATATTACACCTACTCTACTACAGCATTTGAGAATACGATTTGAGCGGCCCATAGTAAAGTGTTTAAATATCTTTGTTTCTTTTCTTTGTACCCCGCAATAGCTTTGTTTATCATACCCCTATATATATTTTGGACTTATTCTCTGTATCTCTCCGATCTTGAGGACTGACAAAAATCTTACATATGGACTCAATTTGAACAGCCACTACCAGACAATTTCAGGTGAATACCAGCGCATATAAATAATATTAGTAACATATACTAATTACACTACGAACATCTACTGAACACAATTAATGGATTTACTATTCATTGTGTAAATTAGTCAGTATATATAGTAATTCAAGAATTTATTTATTTATTTATCTATTTATTATATGCTTTCTGTCATTCAGCCAGTTCGTCTCTCTTTACAACAATTGGCATCATTACGCTCTTTAGTGAGATAGAAACAGACACAAAGACAATAGCATTACAAAAATGCTAGGAAAGACTCCTCAAGTAAGGTTTTTCTTCATTATAATTTATCACTACTATTATTAACATACACCAGGATGCATGTATTCACCGAAGGGAACTAAAGAACGTTGGTAGCACAATGTAAGGCACTTTTTAATTACAACATACTAACTACCGGTCTCCCTAATATCATCTATAATTAATTATTGTAATTAATCTATCACTTGGTATTCTATGCTTCCTAATAAAATGCCTTCAGTTTTTTGTCCTTTATACTTCATTTCCTATCACTAATAATATAATTCCAAGTGTACTCTGACTCCTTGGGCATTCACCTCAATATGATACCATGTCACCCTTGAGTGATATATATGTAAAATAAAGACAGGTGACTTCTAGGAAACTAGCACGATGGTTCTTATAAATTATCATATCATTCTTTCTACCAGATACCTTGACTACATTATCAAAAAAACATATCTCAAACTCAAAATTAAATTGACCAGAAGATTTGGCTGCTAAGACTAGACTACTATTGAACAGTACCACTGGGAACGGCCCTGAGGAAGGTGACCCACAACATCCTAAAACACCGAAACGTGCATAGGCCTTCAGTCCCTACGGTACCACTTTGATAGAGCCACGTCAACATTGTTTCTTTTGTTTATCAGATTATTATCATTATTGTTGTATTAGAAAATCTAATATTTATACATCTTTATTATTAAGAATCGTTTTAGCCTTATTGTGTCATTAGGACTAGCTTTATTGATGTAAACTTCCACTTGTATATAAGACATTTTTCACGATCTTGTTTTGTTTAGCGTGCATGTGGTATGTCTGAGTTAGGTATTCTGTTTGTTCATTATTGTTTTTCATAATGTGATATTTATATATTCTTATGACTGTATAATCACTTAATAATAAAAAATATAAAAACCTGTAATAGGATTATTTTATTTGTGATTAATCGCTAGAGTATAGCAGCCTAGTATTATGTGTCTATAATAGGTTCTATTGTATAAAGTTGCAACTATCAAAAACTTCAGTGTTTCATTCTTGAAGATTATGGTATCTTCATGTATATTCGAGTAGCTCCTATAGTAGTTTTCTCTAGAGTGGTACCAATAGACAGATAGATTTGTGAAGCTTTCGAAATGTCTGTGGGAAGACTTGAATACTCTGTTGGAGATAGTAGTGCCAGCTGATTTGTGGGTTGAGTGCAAGAGAACAGTAGATTGGCCGACAAGTGAACCAGAAAGGGACAGAGTTACAGGTGCACCATCACCTGAAGTGATGAAACATTATTGTAAGGCGATTGAGTTTCTGAAGACGAGAATCTCGATAAAAAATATTGATTGGCAGAGAATTGACAGGACACTGCAGGAAGTCAAGGAGTTGATACATACTCACTATGAGAGATTGTTGAAGGCGTTCAAGGAGTACACTGGTAAGGAAGCGATTGAGCCGAAAAGACATGTTGCACTTTGTGTTCAGGTTCAGAGAAGGATTGAGACCAGAAGTAGGTTAGATGATTAAGAGTCATTTGATTTGTTGGCAAGCTAAACCTGTTGATGAGCTATGGCAGTATGCGAAATACTGCAGTGATGAGACTGAGTTGAAGCAGAAAAAGCTGAAGAAGAAAGCAATGGTGATGCATATTAAGGCAGCTCAGACAGGAGTGCAGGGAGCCTTAGTGCAACAGATACCGCAGCAGCAGGTAACTGTCATGTTCCAACCCCAAGTGAGAGGTAGGGGTCGCGGAATGAATATGCATCGTGGTCCGGATTTGAGTACTGTAGTGGCTCAGAATGATTTGCAAAGGATGAAAAAGATGTTGCTGTGTCATCTTTGAGGAAATGTGGGACACTTGAAGCGGGAGTGTCCGATGATGTTGCAGGATGGTTTTGTTCAGCAGAGTGATGATGTCAATCCATTTCAATCTGTAAAAGTCCCTAGAATGAGAGGACTTAGGCCCTCATTCCGACTCTGGCGGGCGGCGGTAGCCGCCCGCCAGGCGGGAACCGGCATTTGGCCGCCATGCGGCCAAAATACCGCTTCCCGCATTCGGACATTCCCGCTGGGCCGGCCGGCGCTAACCAAGTTAGCGCCGGCCGGCCCAGCGGGAATGGGGCCGCAACACAGGAGCCGGCTCCGAATAGAGCTGGCGGTGTTGCGTCGGTGCGACGGGTGCAGTTGCACCCATCGCGCTTTTCACTGTCTGCTAGGCAGACAGTGAAAAGCATCATGGGGCCCTGTTAGGGGGCCCCTGCACTGCCCATGCCAGTGGCATGGCCAGTGGCATGGGCAGTGCAGGGGCCCCCAGGGGCTCCCGGACACCCGTTCCCGCCAGCCTCCGCTGGCGGGAAGGGGGTCAGAATCCCCAAGGCAGCGCTGCTTGCAGCGCTGCCCTGGAGGATTCTCCCAGCCAGGGGAAATCCGGTGGGAAACCGCCGGACCCGGCTGGGCGACCGCGGAATGACGAATGAAGCACCGCCAGCCTGTTGGCGGTGCTTCCGTCAATCGCGACCCTGGCGGTCTATGACCGCCAGGGTCCGAATGAGGGCCTTAATCTGAATTTTCAGAATAGCATGAATCCATGCAGCAGATGCAAATGCCACATGCACAAATGACACAGTTGCAGCCAATGCAGCATTAGTATCCTATGGTACCTAGACATCAAATGCAGATACCTCAAGCCCCAATGGAACAGCAACGGATGATGCTTACTCAGCAGGTCACAAGTCAGAGACAAGACAGAAGTAGTGACACAGTGCACCCATTCCCATTACATAGTGAGAATGGAATAAATGACGAATGGATGTGTGAAAGTTCAGATGAGGAGCCATGCATGCTAGTAGCATCCCTAGAAGTAGATCAGAGAGGACCTTTTGTGAAAAGTGATGGGTCATAGGGTTTCATTTCTGGTGGACACAGGAGCTACGCGCTCCACAGTAAGAAGTGCAGATGTCCCAAACTTACCAATTTCAGACAGAACAGTGCAGGTTGTAGGGGTAGCAAATAGACAATTGATAAATCTGATCACAGATCCAGTACAGGTTGAGAATGGCAGCTTCCAGGGACTGCATAAGTTTGTAGTCAGTGACTCAAGTCCAGTATCTCCACTGGGAAGGGACTTGTTGTGGAATACCAGATGTTCGATTAGTTGTTCAACTAATGGAATAGAGGTTCAGACGAATAGTGATGACGAGGAAGAACAAACTCCTGAAACTGAGAATGAAACCATTAATGAGGAGTACCCGTTGATTGAGTTTTTCCCGATGTTAACTGTGAAAGAATTGCATGCAAACTTGCAGGGTACAGTACAGCAGAACGTGTGGGACCTGACAGGTAAAGAAGTGGGTTTGACAAGGGAGTGGAGCCGATTAAGATTACTTTGAGGCTGAATGCAGTGTTTCCCCAGCTTCCACAGTATAACATGGCACAGAATGTTCTGATGAAAGAGCACAGATAATTGGAGATTTTCTGAAACAAGGGCTTTTGAAAGAAGTGTTGAGCAGTCCATGTAATTCACCGATAATGGGCTTGAAGAAGCCTTGTGGGAAAGTACGAATTGTGCAAGACTTGCGAAAAGTGAATGACTTGGTGGTCAAGTGTTGTCCGGTAGTGCCAAACCCAGCAATAATATTGTTTCAGATTCCATGCGATGCAGAGTGGTTCACAGTGGTTGATTTGTCACAAGCTTTCTTTTCTGTGCTTCTCCATGAGGATAGTCAGTTTCTTTTTAGTTTCAAATTCTTAGACAGAGTCGACAGCTGGTGCAGGCTTCCTCAAGGGTACACAGAGTCACCGTCTCTGTTCAATCAGATTTTGAAAAAGAATCTGGAGTCATTGGAAATACCGCACCAATCGACTCTGGTGCAGTACATTGACGACTTACTGATCGCATCCAAAACAAGGGACGAGTGTAAGTACGACTCGATTGCCCTGTTGAATCATTTAAGAAAGTTCGGACATAAAGTGTCACCTTTGAAACTGCAGTACTGTCAGAAGTCAGTGAAATATCTGGGACACCAAATTGAGAAGGGGTCAAGGAGAATTTCCAGAGAAAGGATTACAATATTACTGCATAGAAGTCTCCCGACTTCACAGAGAGATGTCAGAATGTTTCTGGGAATGGTAGGTTATTGTTGTCAGTGGATTCTGAATGTTGCTGAGATTGCCAAACCTTTGCAGCAGCTGACACATCAGGAGGTTACAGATCCACTTACTTTAGACCAGGATCAGATGAAAGCGTTCACTGAGTTGAGAGAGAGTTTGTGCAGAGCTCCAGCGTTGAGAATGCCTGATTACACAAAGCCATTCATATTGTTATGTCATGAATGTGATGCTTGTTCTTTGTCTGTTTTGACATAGGTCCATGAAGGTGCTTATCACCCAGTAGCCTATTTTTCAGCTACCTTGGACCCAGTCGCAGCAGCCATACCAGGTTGTTTGCACGCAGTTGCCGCAGAAATATGTCCAAAGACCTGATGAAATTTGGGTTTTTGAAGAGGGTCAGGTATTATCATGGCCAGGCACACATTGGGAGGGATCCCATGGTTTGATTGTTCAAGGTCGACTCGTTCAATCCTAAATTTAGGCAGGCAGCAGAGGCAGTATATCATCGCTGTATAATCTGTCAGCAGCTAAACGTTGGAAAAGGGACAGCGGTAAATTTGAGCCACATTGGAAGAGCAGGAGGTCCATTTAGAAGAATGCAATTGGATTTCATTGAGATGCCTGCATGTGGAGGTTTGAAGTACATGTTGGTGATTGTGTCTATTTTTAGTCACTGGATTGAAGCATACCCCCCAAGAAGAAATGACAGTCTCACAGTAGCAAAGTTGTTGCTCAGGGAGTTGATACCACGTTTCGAGTTTCCGATCTCTTTAGAATCATATAGGGGAACTCATTTCAACAACGAGGTGATTAAACTCTTATGTGCAGCCCTAAACATTGAACATAAGTTGCATTGTAGTTACCACCCTGAAGCATCAGGACTAGTGAAACAGATGAATGGTACCTTGAAATCAAGAATTGCCAAGATGTGTGCAGCTACCAATCTGAAATGGCCAGATGCATTGCCTTTGGTGTTGATGTCGATGAAAAATACACCTGACAAGAAGACAGGGCTGTCACCCCATGAGATCCTCATGGGCAGAGCAATGAAATTACCAGCAGTTCCAGCCAATGCACTTGTAAATATTACAGATGATATGGTGTTGGACTACTGCAAGGGTCTGACTGATGTGGTTCGCTGTTTCTCTCAGCAGGTGCAGGCCACCACCCTGCCACCCATTCACGATCCAGGGCACAATCTGAGAGCCGGTGACTGGGTTGTTGTCCGAAAACATGTTCACAAGACGTGTTTAGAGCCACTCTGGAGAGGGCCTTACCAGGTGGTCCTAACGACAACAACAGCTGTGAAGTGTGCAGGACTCCCGAACTGGATGTACGCAAGTGATACAAAGAAGGTGGCATGTCCACAGGATCATCAAGAAGTGTTGTTGAGAGTACCAACAACAGCGAAACAGGTTGCTGCACCTGAACTAGAAAAAGAACCAAGAGAGCCTGAAATCGAACAAGAGCTTGTGAGAGATGGTTCTATTACCCCTGTAAGAGACAAAGGTGAAAAATTACAGGAGGGTGAAGAAGAATCAATCTCAACAGCTACAGCAGGGGAACCTAGCACAGCAGGGGTTCTCCCAGAAGCAGACGGTGTTGAAAAGCAAACAGAGCAAGTGCCAGACCAAGAGGGGTAAAGAGTTGAGATGGATCAAAGTCAAAGTGATCCAACTCCTCCTGAGCCCATTGCAGGTCCATCAAGAGAAAACACTATAGAGAAAGAGAAGGAGAAGAGTCCAATCCTGGGAAGAATACTGACGGAAGGATCGAGAAAAGGAGATAATTTGCCTGAGTCGCAAATGTAAAAAAGAAAGGAATTGGTCATAAATGAAACAATAGAGGAAGAGGTATATACTACGAGAAAACAAGAATTGAGTGAAGGAAAATTAAGTGGTGACCGAAAGTTGAAAAGGAAGAGAATAGCAAGTCGGCGTTATGCAGGTCCTGAATGGGCATATGCAACTACTAATCAATGGCCACATGAGTTTATGTCCTTTTGTTTTGATAGAGAGGTTCAGAGTCAGTACTTTGATGTAACCTGAAGGTGAACAAGGAGCTGAATTGTTGAACCAAACAGAAATACCTTAAAGAGACTATTGAAAATAAACCGAAAGCCCCCCCCACGAGATCGGGGGGCACTGGTGAGTGACAGATGCTTCGGGCGGGGTTCTGCCCCTTTCCCTCAACCCCCCCGCCCTGGTTGTGGTTCGGGGGGGCCTACTGGAAGACGTGGAGGAAGCGAGGTCAAGGCGGAGACTCATCCCTTGTGGGGAAAGGTTCTTTGGTGGTGGACGAGGTGCCTTCCCCCCCGCCGCCCCATAACTCGCCGGGCGCCAAAAGCCCCGGGAGTTGGAGTGTCTGGATGACGGAAGGTGGCGCAGGCCTACAGGAGTAACGATCCTGGAGTGGGGCGAGGAAGGGAGCCCCTGTGGCTGAGCGTGGGCGCTGGACCTCGGACCGGGGGACGTTGGAGTCGGAAACTGGTGATCTGCGCTTCAGATGAAGAAGTCGAGGAGGTGAAGACCAAAGGCACACCAGCAAAGGTGGGGAAACCCCCCTCCTGGGGCATCAGTGGGCACAGAGTGGCGGCGGCTGGGGGTAAACCGGTGAGGGCTGGGCTCTGAGGCCCAACTTAAGGCGGTGCAAAATGCGTGGAACAGGAGCAAACTCACAGGCAGACCTGGGCGAGGTAGACGTAATGGGCAAAGAGAGGCAGACCCGCCCGGCCGCAGCGCAGACGCGCATAGACCAATTTGCCACAGGTCCCAGTGGAGCACGGAAAGAAGATCGAACGGCAATGGGTGGCAATGGGAAACAGGCTGGGAACAGTGATCTGGCGGCTATCCAATCATCCCAGGAAGAGGTGGAGGCTAAGATCGGAGAGGTGAGGATGGATGTGGCCCTAGTACGCCAGGATCTCCGCAGTGCTACATCTAGGATTACAGAAGCGGAGTCCAGAATCTCTACAGCAGAAGACGACCTGACTGCCCTCAAAACACAGGTGTCAGTGCTAACAGCCCGCACAGCAGAGCTATACCGCAGGGCCGAAGACGCCGAAAACAGATCCTGACGCAATAACCTTAGAATTGTGGGACTTCCGGAGAACACCGCGGCCTCCTCCCTGGCCAAATTCCTGGAAGAATGGTTCCGATCCTGGATGCCCCGGGATCGTCTAACACCCTGGTTTGCGATTGAAGATGCCCATAGGGCCCTGCAGGCCAGGCCCCCGCCAGGCTCTCCGCCGTGGCCGGTGATTCTCGGACTTTTCAACTTCAGAGATAGGGATGCAATACTTCAGGCAGCACGCTCAAAAGGAGACTTGCACTGTGAAGGAACCAAAGTCATGGTGTTCCCAGACTACACAAGAGACGTACAAGTGCAGCGCCGCTTGTTCATAGAGGTAAAACAAAAGCTAAGAGCGATGGATGTGCCCTACCGCCTCCTCTTCCCGGCTAAACTAAGGGTGGTCCATATTAACAGGACCTATTTCTTCGAATCCTCCGGAGAGGCCTGGACATGGTTAACAGAGGCGGTCCCGCTGGGCCCTATCTGGGGAGAGCAGCAGCAGGCCCTCACTGGACAGCAGAAAGTCAGCCAGATGCATCAGCAGAGGGGGTCCCATCGGAGGACTCGTTCTAGGAGGCGCAAAGAAAGAGGAGACTCGCTTTCGGGCTCCCCCAGGGATCCGCGGCAGCGGAGGAGCCGGGGAGTGCAGGAGGTGACTCGCAGATCAGAGACTCTGGGGAGCTGCGCCCTGCAGCAACAGACGATACTGATCTCTCCCGGAGCCCGGTGTTGTGACTCCCCTCCAGAGAGGGGAGGGAGTGCCCGGGAGGGCTAGTGGCCAGGATGGGGTCACAGTGCATATGTTTATAACGTAACACTTCTTAATCCGCAGGAATGGAGGGGTCCACCACAGCTCAGACAATAAAAGTTATCAGCTCACTATGTTCGGGAGTGAGCTGTTTGTATTGGGCGACAGATGCTTCTGGAGGGAAGTATGGGGTGGGGGGGAGTTGGGGGGTATGATTGGTTCTATTCAGCCAACAGGCTGCTGTTAATGTTATCTGAAGTTATTGTTGGTTTGTGGCCTCACATACTGGCAGGAAATAGCAGGGGTAGGACGCCAAAGCAGGGAACACACACAGAGCAGGATGAATTACATCAACTCCGGGCCACACAGGGGGAGCCGAGGGAAGGAAGAATGAGGACTGTCCATAAACAAACAAACAAAATAAATGGGGACGACTCACATTATATCTTGGAATGTCAATGGACTCCTCGATAAGATTAAACGGTCAGCAGTGCTTACTCACGTCCACAGACACAAACCCAATATGCTCCTGATGCAGGAGATGCATCTCATTGGAAATCACTGCCCCTTTTTAGCCCGTAAAGGATTTGACAGGGTGTTTCACGCGGGGTTCATGAGAGGCTCATGGGGAGCGGCAATAGTGCTGCATCGCTCGCTACCAATGGTGGTGAGACAGGAATGGAGAGACTCGCAGGGGAGATATGTGGCGATCTCAGGGACGATAGAGGGTCGAACACTGAAAGTTGTAAGCGTATATGCCCCCCGAACATGGTGCGTAGGACCCTAGGAGATTTAACACGACTATTGACAGAGTTAACCCCCGGGGTCACGGTAATAGGGGGCGACTTTAATGTAGTTCCGAATCCAGGGCTAGACACGAGTGGGGGCTAATCGGCCAATAGACAGGCCATGGCCACTAGCGTATCCGGGTGGATGACGTCGGCGGGCTCTGCGACGTCTGGAGAGCATGGCATCCGCGGTGCAAACAATTCACGCACATCTCCGCTGCTCACAATACACAATCTAGGATAGACCTGGTGTACATGCCGGCCACTGAATGCTGTCACCTTTCCCACATCGAGATTCTACCACATGGAATCTCCGATCACGCGTCGGTCCGGTTCAGGGTGGGCCACGCAAACCCGCTGATCCGCCCCATGTGCCGACTAAATGCTTGGTATCTACAAGATGAGGATTACGTTGATAGCCTAAAAGAGTCATTACGCAAGTACTTCAGTATTAACGAGGGCTCGGTGAGGTCGTCCGGGACCCTGTGGGCGGCGAGCAAGGTGGTGCTGAGAGGGACAGCCAGAGGCCTGATCCGTGCACGGGAGCACTCCCGGGCCTCTCGTATCACCCAGCTGGAGGCCTGTGCCATCCACCTAGAAGCAGAACAGGAGGCACACCCAAACGAACGGATAACTAGACAACTCCTGCTAATTCAAGAGGAGATTCTTAGTCAATCCTTAGAAGCGGCTAAACACATGTGGCGCGTTTCCACGGCAGAGGTTTATGGATGGGGGAATAAGACAGGGAAACTACTATATTGGTTGATTTCCCAACAGCAGGAATTGTCCCTGAAATTTGCAATGAGCGAGGGGAACATCTATATAAGCTTCAGGAAGTGGCCGAGACGTTCGCTGCCTACTATAGGGTCTTGTATCGAGAGGCTAATCCAGAGAGATCAGACACCTCTGACCAATTCTTGGCAGATATTCCGCTCCAGGAGCTGTCCGCGGTGGAGGTCCGGACACTGAAGGAGCCGTCCTCTGAAACGGAAATTGGTGAGGCCATTACAGCGATGGGAGTGGGAAAGGCTCCTGGACCGGATGGGTTTCCTCTAGAATACTATAAGATGTTTAGGGAAGACCTGGTCCAGCATCTCGTGAATCTCTATGCAGAAGTGGACCAGAAGGGCTCTTTTCCGGAAGGGCTGGATGTAGCCACCATTGTCTTATTACCTAAGACCCAACCCCCTTCCCTTTACTGCGCGGACTATAGACATATATCTCTGATTAACAGTGAAGTAAAGATTTATGCTGCAATACTGGCCTCCCGTCTCAAGAGGGTGATGCCCCTGCTGATACACTCAGATCAGTGTGGATTCATGGCCTGACGTAGCACGCGTTACTGTATACGGCGGCTCCAAGTGGCCCTCGCAGGGTGACACCGATTGCCCCAGAATCTAGCCCTCCTATTCATCGACTTCGAGAAGGCTTTTGACTCCGTTGACTGGGGGTTCCTCCTTCCGGTGCTCCGGCAGGCCGGCTTTGGACCAAGGTTTTGCCAAATGGTCCGGGCCCTGTATACAAAACCTACGGCGCGGGTACAGGTGACTGGAGATTTATCTTCGGCCTTTCCGATCCATCGGGGAACACGACAGGGCTGCCCCCTCTCTCCTCTCCTCTTTGCTCTGGCCATTGAGCCCTTTGAAAGAATGATAAGGGAAGACCCAATATATCGGGGATGGAAGTGGGCCCCTCGTGTGAGGACCGAGTGGCCTTATATGTGGGCGATGTCCTACTCTACGTGGAGAACCCGGGAGTGACCGGTCCTCGAAGTTTCCGCCTCCTCCGGCGTTTTGAGGAGGCCTCCGGGCTCAAGATGAACCCTGCCAAATCGGTGTTGGTCCCTCTGGCACCATCGCAGGACTGCTTTGACTGGCAAGAAGTGGTGCCTATGCGCAGGTTAAGTTTTAAATACCATGGGATATGGGTTGCGCTGCTCCCTGAACTATCCTGGTCCCTGAACCTGACACCACTGGCGTCTCGCGTGCGGGACGATCTTCGGCGGTGGCAATCATTGCTGCTGGATGTATTGGGCCGTGTAGCTTTGTATAAGATGATGGTCCTGCTGCGCCTCTTATATGTAATCCAGAATCTGCCATTCGCGATCCCTCGCTCGTGGTTTAGAAAGCTAGAGGGAATCACTACCTCTTTCCTGTGGGGTGGGGGGCACGACACCGAGTAGCATCCCGGATTTGTTGCAGAGGGGTGTATGATGGGGGGCTGGGCATGACAGATCCGTACCTGTATTACCTGCCGATGCAGCTCCTGGTGGTTCATGATTGGTTCAATGAAGGTTGGTCAGACCCATCATATCAGGTGGAACTGGACGCTTTAGGGTACCCCCATATTCTAGATATTCTCTATGGTGCACCAATCCCCAGGGAGCTAGAGCCTATCACCAAGGCGTTTTTTTTAGCATGGTGAGCGGCACTAAGACACACCGGGTGGAACAAAGTGGTCACTCTGCAAACTCCATTGTGGCACGGTAACTGGTTGAGAGAGACAGCCAAGCTGGGCAGATTCGGGAGGTGGGACACGCTGGGCATATCTTTGGTGGGAGACATGTGGAAAGGAAGCATGATGAAGTCCTTCCAGGAAGTACAACAAGAGTTCCAATTGTCCCTGAATCAATTTTTTAGGTATCTCCAGCTCCGGCATGCCCTTGGTATACACCTAAAAGAGGCGGCCCCCTTGCAGGAATTCAATCCAATCGAGGCTAAAACACTCATGGGAAGTTTGGGGAAGAAAGGCGTCTCCCAAATTTATAGAATGTTAGTAAATAATGCACCTAGGGATCTAGACCACCTTAGGAGTTGATGGGAGAGGTGGGTGGGAATGCTTGAAGAGACAGAATGAACGGAGGCACTGATGGCTCCCCGAGTGCTGGCGGTGTCGAGCAAGGTTGAGGGCAATACAATTCTAATTCCTACACAAAGCATGCCTGTCTCCAGATAGGCTGCACAAGATGGGTGTCCAATGCTCTGCCCAGTGCACACGGTGCGGCGGGGGCCCGGCCGCCTTCTTCCATATGGTATGGTCCTGTCCCGTGATTCGAGTGTACTGGGAGGGAGTAAACCAAAAGCTGAACAGGGCTATGGGAACATCGGAACCACTGACCCCAAAAATGGTTCTATTGGGTGCTATGGAGGATATGGAGGGGTCTAGAGCGGATAAGACTGGTTGGAGCGGCCACACTGGTGGCCAATGAGAGACATTGCAGCCGCATGGAATACCGCCAAGGGCCCTTCCCTTCAGAAATGGAGACGCGGGTGGACTGGTGTGGAGCCCAAGAAAAAGTGGTATGCGAATCAAGGGGATGCCTCCGTAAGCATGAGAAGATTTGGGGGAAGTGGACAGGATTACTAAATTAAATCTGCCCCAGAGACTGAGTGTGCATACCCCTTCCTTCTCTCTGTATTATTTGGATCTGTAACTTTGGAAATCCCAATGTACTCCTGGTATAGAAGAGACAGATTAGAATTGACCATCCAGTCGGTACCAAATAGGCCAAGACGTGTGTTATTTGTGTACCTTAACTGTTTTTCTCTTTAAAAACAATAAAAACTTGTTTATAAAAAAAAAAGAAAATAAACAGAAAGAGGCATTGCTACCCTTATTTGACATAAAACCAGATGTGACAAGCTGCTAATCGATTTTGACAAAGAGAAGGGTTCCTGGATGTGAAACTGAACTGTGAGAGAAGAATTTCTTTCTTATTTTTTATTTTACTGCACTTTATATAAGAGTTTTTTTCTACTTTCTGATTTTTTACAGATCATGGCTGAGTTAAATAATGAAGTTAGGAATGCTAGGCGCTGTAAAAATATGAGCATTGGATTGACGATTATGGCCCTCATTACAACATTGGTGGTAAAAGCCGCTTACCGCCGTGCAGAAGCCCGCCAACACACCGCTGTGGAAATCCGCCACAGCTATTATGACCCACAGCTCGGAATCCGCCGAAATTCAGACACCCACACAAGTACGCCACACCAAAGGTCAGTGTTAAACTGGCGAAAACAAAACCGTCACGCCAACAGAAATACACCCATACTATCACGACACACGAATTGACGCGGCGGTCTTTCAACCGCGGTTTTTCATTGGCGGTACACACCGCCGCGCTCAAAATACACACACACTAACAAAACACAGCCACATTGGACAATTCAAAATACACACACCTGATACACATACACACACCACTCCCACACACCCATTACAATATAAAACACACACCCACATCACCCACAACCCCCTACGACCACAATTACCGAGAGAAGGCCAGAGAGAGACACCACAAACAACTACCAAGCATCCACAGGCACACAATACCATCACCCACATAACTTCCATGCACCTCACACAACACACCACTAAATATCACCCCACTGATCACTACACACACCACCCCACACATCACCCACACCACCCCATGGCACGGCAAAGACACCCCGTTCTGAGGTGGTGCTCAGGGTCATGGTGGAGTAAATCGTCCGGGTAGAGCCACAGCTATTCGGATCACAGGTACAACACACCTCCATAGCTAGAAAGATGGAGATATGGCGCTGAATAGTGGACAGGGTTAATGCAGTGGGACAGCACCCAAGAAATCGGGATGACATCAGGAAGAGGTGGAACGACCTATGGGGGAAGGTGTGTTCCGTGGTCTCAAGACACCACCTTGCGGTTCAGCGGACTGGTGGTGGAACCCCACCTCCTCCCCCACAACTAACAACATGGGAGGAGCAGGTCTTGGCGATTCTGCATCCTGAGGGTGTAGGAGGCTGGACTGGCTTGTAGTGAGTACCAAGGGGTACTTGCACCTTGCACCAGGCCCAGTTATCCCTTATTAGTGTATAGGGTGTCTAGCAGCTTAGGCTGATAGATAATGGTAGCTTAGCAGAGCAGCTTAGGCTGAACTAGGAGACGTGTGAAGCTACTACAGTACCACTTAGTGTCATATGCACAATATCATAAGAAAACACAATACACAGTTATACTAAAAATAAAGGTACTTTATTTTTATGACAATAT
This sequence comes from Pleurodeles waltl, assembly GCF_031143425.1. Taxonomy (NCBI): domain Eukaryota; kingdom Metazoa; phylum Chordata; class Amphibia; order Caudata; family Salamandridae; genus Pleurodeles; species Pleurodeles waltl. The sequence continues at coordinate 462,693,868 of NC_090446.1, read as the reverse complement.
GCCAAAGTATCTTAGGGTGTACCCTCAGTGAGAGGATAGGAAATATACACAAGATATATATACACAATAGCAAAAATATGCAGTATAGTCTTAGAAAACAGTGCAAACAATGTATAGTTACAATAGGATGCAATGGGGAAACATAGGGATAGGGGCAACACAAACCATATACTCCAAAAGTGGAATGCGAACCACGAATGGACCCCAAACCTATGTGACCTCGTAGAGGGTCGCTGGGACTATTAGAAAATAGTGAGAGTTAGAAAAATAACCCTCCCTAAGACCCTGAAAAGTGAGTGCAAAGTGCACTAAAGTTCCCCTAAGGACAAAGAAGTTGTGTTAGAGGAATAATGCAGGAAAGACACAAACCAGCAATGCAACAACTGTGGATTTCCAATCTAGGGTACCTGTGGAACAAGGGGACCAAGTCCAAAAGTCACAAGCAAGTCGGAGATGGGCAGATGCCCAGGAAATGCCAGCTGCGGGTGCAAAGAAGCTTCGACTGGACAGAAGAAGCTGAGGTTTCTGCAGGAACGAAAAGGGCTAGAGACTTTCCCTTTGGTGTATGGATCCCTCTCGCCGTGGAGAGTCGTGCAGAAGTGTTTTCCCGCCGAAAGAACGCTAACAAGCCTTGCTAGCTGCAAATCGTGCGGTTAGCGTTTTTGGACGCTGCTGAGGCCCAGGAGGGACCAGGAGGTTGCAAATTGGACCAGCAGAGAGAAGGGACGTCGAGCAAGACAAAGAGCTCTCACTGAAGCAGGTAGCACCCGGAGAAGTGCCAGAAACAGGCACTACAAGGATGCGTGAAACAGTGCTCGCCGAAGTTGCACAAAGGAGTCCCACGTCGCCGGAGACCAACTTAGAAAGTCGTGCAATGCAGGTTAGAGTGCCGTGGACCCAGGCTTGGCTGTGCACAAAGGATTTCTGCCAGAAGTGCACAGGGGCCAGAGTAGCTGCAAAGTCGCGGTTCCAAGCAATGCAGCCCAGCGAGGTGAAGCAAGGACTTACCTCCACCAAACTTGGGCTGAAGAGTCGCTGGACTGTGGGGGTCACTGGGACAGAGTCGCTGGATTCGAGGGACCTCGCTCGTCGTGCTGAGAGGAGACCCAAGGGACCGGTGATGCAGCTTTTTGGTGCCTGCGGTTGCAGGGGGAAGATTCCGTCGACCCACAGGAGATTTCTTCGGAGCTTCTGGTGCAGAGAGGAGGCAGACTACCCCCACAGCATGCACAAGCAGGAAAACAGTCGAGAAGGCGGCAGGATCAGCGTTACAGAGTTGCAGTAGTCGTCTTTGCTACTATGTTGCAGGTTTGCAGGCTTCCAGTGCGGTCAGCAGTCGATTCCTTATCAGAAGGTGAAGAGGGAGATGCAGAGGAACTCGGATGAGCTCTTGCATTCGTTATCTGAAGTTTCCCCAGAGACAGAGACCCTAAATAGCCAGAAAAGAGGGTTTGGCTACCTAGGAGAGAGGATAGGCTACTAACACCTGAAGGAGCCTATCAGCAGGAGTCTCTGACGTCACCTGGTGGCACTGGCCACTCAGAGCAGTCCAGTGTGCCAGCAGCACCTCTGTTTCCAAGATGGCAGAGGTCTGGAGCACACTGGAGGAGCTCTGGACACCTCCCAGGGGAGGTGCAGGTCAGGGGAGTGGTCACTCCCCTTTCCTTTGTCCAGTTTCGCGCCAGAGCAGGGGCTAAGGGGTCCCTGAACCGGTGTAGACTGGCTTATGCAGAATTGGGCACCTCTGTGCCCAACAAAGCATTTCCAGAGGCTGGGGGAGGCTACTCCTCCCCTGCCTTCACACCATTTTCCAAAGGGAGAGGGTGTCACACCCTCTCTCAGAGGAAGTTCTTTGTTCTGCCATCCTGGGCCAGGCCTGGCTGGACCCCAGGAGGGCAGATGCCTGTCTGAGGGGTTGGCAGCAGCAGCAGCTGCAGTGAAACCCCAGGAAGGGCAGTTTGGCAGTACCAGGGTCTGTGCTACAGACCACTGGGATCATGGAATTGTACCAACAATGCCAGGATGGCATAGAGGGGGCAATTCCATGATCTTAGACATGTTACATGGCCATATTCGGAGTTACCATTGTGAAGCTACATATAGCTAGTGACCTATATGTAGTGCACACGTGTAATGGTGTCCCCGCACTCACAAAGTTCAGGGAATTGGCTCTGAACAATGTGGGGGCACCTTGGCTAGTGCCAGGGTTCCCTCACACTAAGTAACTTTGCACCTAACCTTTACCAGGTAAAGGTTAGACATATAGGTGACTTATAAGTTACTTAAGTGCAGTGTAAAATGGCTGTGAAGTAGCGTGGACGTTATTTCACTCAGGCTGCAGTGGCAGGCCTGTGTAAGAATTGTCAGAGCTCCCTATGGGTGCAAAAGAAATGCTGCAGCCCATAGGGATCTCCTGGAACCCCAATACCCTGGGTACCTCAGTACCATATACTAGGGAATTATAAGGGTGTTCCAGTAAGCCAATGTAAATTGGTAAAATTGGTCACTAGCCTGTTAGTGACAATTTGAAAGTAATGAGAGAGCATAACCACTGAGGTTCTGGTTAGCAGAGCCTCAGTGAGACAGTTAGGCACCACACAGGGAACATATACATGCACACCTATGAGCACTGGGGCCCTGTGTGACAGGGTCCCAGTGACACATACATATAGGCCACAAACCTATGAGCACTGGGGTCCTGACCAGCAGGATCCCAGTGACACATAACAAACATACTGAAAACATAGTGTTTTCACTATGAGCACTGAGGCCTGGCTATCAGGATCCCAGTGAGACAGTGAAAACAGTGACAAACACCCTGACATACACTCACAAACAGGCCAAAAGTGGGGGTAACAAGGCTAGAAAGAGGCTACCTTCTCACACAACCCCCCCCCCAAACGAAGGACAATAAGGCTAACCTTGGCCAGTTGAGACTTTATTGTCTAAGTGGTGATAAGTAGAGAGTGGCTCTGCAATAGACTGGTTACTCCCTTTATCATCCACTATATGGCTACTTCCCTGTGGGGATGTAAACCACCCTGTTTGAAGTTTTGTAGCTAAGCAACAATGTGAAGATGTATTTTCAGAGTTTCTATCAGTAAGTTTTAGTTTAGAGCAGTGGGAATTGTCCACTGAACCTATTTGTAGTGATGGAAATGCCAGACAGGGATGCTGTCTCAGAAAAGCCATAGCTGGGCAAAAACTTTGTTCATCTGGCTGGAAGAGGGAACAGGGATGCTGTTTCTCTTGAGTTGGAGCAGGGCAGGGATGCTGTCCTATGAGCTCCACACTAGGGAGGGATGCTGTCCTAAGTGTTGTGAGGTAGTGCAGGGTTTCTGCACCAAAGTTTCTCTGGGAGGGTTGGAGGGATGCTCCATGTTAACTAAAATGGTGCTGTTTTTCTCACCAATGTTAGTTATCCCACAGAGAGGTACTTCCACCTCAGGGAGTCCAGCTTTGCCAGCTGATGATTCCCTTGGAACAGGTGCCACCCCAGGAGAGGTTTCTCCCACCACAGGAATAGTATCCTGAATGGTAGGGTGGTTAGGGGATACTGTGATACCCTTTTTACCTGTTGATGGAGAGGGATCCTGAGTTTTCAGGCCTTCTCTCCTTTGCTTTTTCATTTCACTTGAAATGAGAGGGAACAATTCCTCAGGGATCCCCAGCATGGCTGCATGGGCATAAAACTCTACATCAGGCCAACCTGAGGCCTCTAGGTCATTACCTAAGAGACAGTCTACAGGCAAGCTAGGTGATACCACCACCTGCTTAGGGCCAGTAACTCCACCCCAACTAAACTGAATTATAGCTAAGGGAAGAAACTTAGTGGAGTTATGGACATCAATAATCTTATACTGTTGTCCAATGATGTGTTGATCAGGGTGCACTAGGTTTTCAGTCACTAAAGTGAAACTGGCACCTGTGTCCCTGTAGGCCAAGGCCTCAACACCATTTATTGAAACTGTCTGCCTGTACTTATCCATTGTAAGGGGACAAGCAGCCAGTGTGGCAAGGCCAGTGCCACTAGGTGTGACAGAAACTGTCTTGGGACTGACTACCCCAGTTTCTACTATGGACCCATAAGTGAACCCAACTACACCCTTTGCTTGACTGTTGCCAGCAGTCCCACCACTAGTACCACTACTGCTAGGGGCACTAGAGCTTGATGTATTAGTGGTGGTAGGCTCACGGGGTTTACCTGGACAGGACTTATCCCCTGGCCTATGGCCTCTATTTTTACACACAAAGCACCAAGGCTTTTTAATGTGTGCAGGTTGGGAAGAAGAGGAAGAATTTGTTTTATCCCCACCCTCTGAAGAGTGTTTAAGATTCGAAGTGGGATCTTTGGTTTTACCCTTATCCCCATGCTTATCTTGAGATTTTTCACCATCTTTCTTCTTATTGCCATCTTTGTCACCCCCTGTATGAACTTTTCTGTTCACCCTTGTTCTGACCCATTTGTCTGCCTTCTTTCCCAATTCTTGGGGAGAGGTCAGATCAGAGTCTACCAGGTACTGGTGCAACAAATCAGACACACAATTATTAAGTATATGCTCTCTCAGGATTGTGTTATACAGGCTTTCATAATCAGTAACTTTACTGCCATGTAACCACCCCTCCAAGGCCTTCACTGAATGGTCAATGAAATCAACCCAGTCTTGTGAAGACTCCTTTTTGGTCTCTCTGAACTTTATCCTGTACTGTTCAGTGGTTAAGCCATAACCATCCAGGAGTGCATTCTTAAGAACTTGGAAATTATTAGCATCATTTTCTTTTACAGTAAGGAGCCTATCCCTACCTTTTCCACTAAATGATAGCCATAGGATAGCAGCCCACTGCCTTTGAGGGACATCCTGTACAACACAGGCCCTCTCAAGTGCAGCAAACCACTTGTTAATGTCATCCCCCATCTTATAAGGGGGAACTATCTTGTGCAGATTCCTGGAATCATGCTCTTTTGCAGGATGACTATGGGGAATACTGCTGCTGCCACCATGGGTATCTAAACCCAACTTCTGTCTTTCCTTCTCTAATTCAAAAGACTGTCTATCCAAATCCAGCTGTTGCTTTTTAAGCTTCAGTCTGGTTTGTTCCACCCTCAACTTATTGAGTTCCCTCTCTAACATTCTGTCATCAGGGTTGGTGGGAGGGACATTCCTAGAAACAGAGCTATGATGGGAATGAACAGAAGGAGACCTGTCCCTTACAGAAGCCACCCTAACAGCTTGGTTAACAGAAACATTACTACCAGTATGGTGAGAATAAATGCTTTTGCTATGATGTGAAACAACACTATTTGTATGGTGTGGCTCATCATCATTCCCAACTATGCTAGACTGTCTAGTAATGGGCAGGCTAGGGAGTTTCTTTCCTGAATCTTTTCCTGGGGGAGTCCCTGAATCAGATTGGGAACTATTAGGTACTTTTTCAACAGATGAGGCACCTATGGCCTTATCCTGTTTTCTAAGCATGTTAAGTAACAGTTCCAAGGAAGGATTTTTCCCTACACTCAAACCTCTCTCTATACAGAGACTCCTTGCTCTTTTCCAGCTAAGGTTGTCATATGCAAGTTTGGACAGATCAACATTTTGGCCTGTGCCAGACATTTTTAGAGAGAGTTAAAGTGATAGAAAAAGAGAAAAAAGTTTTCAGAACTTTTTGGAAAGACAGAAAAAAAACTTTTTTAACTTTTAAGAACTTTTTGAAAGTTTAGGAGTACTTTTCAGCACTTAGAAAAGAGTGAAAAGAGGAAATGCAAAACTTTTTGGCTATGTGTATATACACTGACCTTGTTTTGTATATTTTTCTCTTATGAAAAGTACAATGACAAGAGTGGTAAGTAGTCTCAAGCACTTATCCCACCACTGCACAACCAATGTAGGAGGCTGGACTGGCTTGTAGTGAGTACCAAGGGGTACTTGCACCTTGCCCAGTTATCCCTTATTAGTGTATAGGGTGTCTAGCAGCTTAGGCTGATAGATAATGGTAGCTTAGCAGAGCAGCTTAGGCTGAACTAGGAGACGTGTGAAGCTACTACAGTACCACTTAGTGTCATATGCACAATATCATAAGAAAACACAATACACAGTTATACTAAAAATAAAGGTACTTTATTTTTATGACAATATGCCAAAGTATCTTAGAGTGTACCCTCAGTGAGAGGATAGGAAATATACACAAGATATATATACACAATAGCAAAAATATGCAGTATAGTCTTAGAAAACAGTGCAAACAATGTATAGTTACAATAGGATGCAATGGGGAAACATAGGGATAGGGGCAACACAAACCATATACTCCAAAAGTGGAATGCGAACCACGAATGGACCCCAAACCTATGTGACCTCGTAGAGGGTCGCTGGGACTATTAGAAAATAGTGAGAGTTAGAAAAATAACCCTCCCTAAGACCCTGAAAAGTGAGTGCAAAGTGCACTAAAGTTCCCCTAAGGACAAAGAAGTCGTGTTAGAGGAATAATGCAGGAAAGACACAAACCAGCAATGCAACAACTGTGGATTTCCAATCTAGGGTACCTGTGGAACAAGGGGACCAAGTCCAAAAGTCACAAGCAAGTCGGAGATGGGCAGATGCCCAGGAAATGTCAGCTGCGGGTGCAAAGAAGCTTCGACTGGACAGAAGAAGCTGAGGTTTCTGCAGGAACGAAAAGGGCTAGAGACTTCTCCTTTGGTGGATGGATCCCTCTTGCCGTGGAGAGTCGTGCAGAAGTGTTTTCCCGCCGAAAGAACGCCAACAAGCCTTGCTAGCTGCAAATCGTGCGGTTAGCGTTTTTGGACGCTGCTGAGGCCCAGGAGGGACCAGGAGGTCGCAAATTGGACCAGCAGAGAGAGGGGACGTCGAGTAAGACAAAGAGCCCTCACTGAAGCAGGTAGCACCCGGAGAAGTGCCAGAAACAGGCACTACAAGGATGCGTGAAACGGTGCTCGCCGAAGTTGCACAAAGGAGTCCCACGTCGCCGGAGACCAACTTAGAAAGTCGTGTAATGCAGGTTAGAGTGCCGTGGACCCAGGCTTGGCTGTGCACAAAGGATTTCTGCCAGAAGTGCACAGGGGCCGGAGTAGCTGCAAAGTCGCGGTTCCCAGCAATGCAGCCCAGCGAGGTGAGGCAAGGACTTACCTCCACCAAACTTGGGCTGAAGAGTCACTGGACTGTGGGGGTCACTTGGACAGAGTCGCTGGATTCGAGGGACCTCGCTCGTCGTGCTGAGAGGAGACCCAAGGGACCGGTGATGCAGCTTTTTGGTGCCTGCGGTTGCAGGGGGAAGATTCCGTCGACCCACGGGAGATTTCTTTGGAGCTTCTGGTGCAGAGAGGAGGCAGACTACCCCCACAGCATGCACAAGCAGGAAAACAGTCGAGAAGGCGGCAGGATCAGCGTTACAGAGTTGCAGTAGTCGTCTTTGCTACTATGTTGCAGGTTTGCAGGCTTCCAGCGCGGTCAGCAGTCGATTCCTTATCAGAAGGTGAAGAGGGAGATGCAGAGGAACTCGGATGAGCTCTTGCATTCGTTATCTGAAGTTTCCCCAGAGACAGAGACCCTAAATAGCCAGAAAAGAGGGTTTGGCTACCTAGGAGAGAGGATAGGCTACTAACACCTGAAGGAGCCTATCAGCAGGAGTCTCTGACGTCACCTGGTGGCACTGGCCACTCAGAGCAGTCCAGTGTGCCAGCAGCACCTCTGTTTCCAAGATGGCAGAGGTCTGGAGCACACTGGAGGAGCTCTGGACACCTCCCAGGGGAGGTGCAGGTCAGGGGAGTGGTCACTCCCCTTTCCTTTGTCCAGTTTCGCGCCAGAGCAGGGGCTAAGGGGTCCCTGAACCGGTGTAGACTGGCTTATGCAGAATTGGGCACCTCTGTGCCCAACAAAGCATTTCCAGAGGCTGGGGGAGGCTACTCCTCCCCTGCCTTCACACCATTTTCCAAAGGGAGAGGGTGTCACACCCTCTCTCAGAGGAAGTTCTTTGTTCTGCAATCCTGGGCCAGGCCTGGCTGGACCCCAGGAGGGCAGATGCCTGTCTGAGGGGTTGGCAGCAGCAGCAGCTGCAGTGAAACCCCAGGAAGGGCAGTTTGGCAGTACCAGGGTCTGTGCTACAGACCACTGGGATCATGGAATTGTACCAACAATGCCAGGATGGCATAGAGGGGGCAATTCCATGATCTTAGACATGTTACATGGCCATATTCGGAGTTACCATTGTGAAGCTACATATAGGTAGTGACCTATATGTAGTGCACGCGTGTAATGGTGTCCCCGCACTCACAAAGTTCAGGGAATTGGCTCTGAACAATGTGGGGGCACCTTGGCTAGTGCCAGGGTGCCCTCACACTAAGTAACTTTGCACCTAACCTTTACCAGGTAAAGGTTAGACATATAGGTGACTTATAAGTTACTTAAGTGCAGTGTAAAATGGCTGTGAAGTAACGTGGACGTTATTTCACTCCGGCTGCAGTGGCAGGCCTGTGTAAGAATTGTCAGAGCTCCCTATGGGTGGCAAAAGAAATGCTGCAGCCCATAGGGATCTCCTGGAACCCCAATACCCTGGGTACCTCAGTACCATATACTAGGGAATTATAAGGGTGTTCCAGTAAGCCAATGTAAATTGGTAAAATTGGTCACTAGCCTGTTAGTGACAATTTGAAAGTAATGAGAGAGCATAACCACTGAGGTTCTGGTTAGCAGAGCCTCAGTGAGACAGTTAGGCACCACACAGGGAACATATACATGCACACCTATGAGCACTGGGGCCCTGTGTGACAGGGTCCCAGTGACACATACATATAGGCCACAAACCTATGAGCACTGGGGTCCTGACCAGCAGGATCCCAGTGACACATAACAAACATACTGAAAACATAGTGTTTTCACTATGAGCACTGAGGCCTGGCTATCAGGATCCCAGTGAGACAGTGAAAACAGTGACAAACACCCTGACATACACTCACAAACAGGCCAAAAGTGGGGGTAACAAGGCTAGAAAGAGGCTACCTTCTCACAGAGGGCCTCGCAGGAGTAGATGGAGGAATGGACTCTGGTAAGTCAAATCTTAACTATTACATTCCCCACCCTACCTGTATGCCATCACATACCCCCACCCTCATCCTCACCCCCATCACTCCAACTCCTCACAAATGTCCCAACATCACAAACCATACATCCTAACAGCAAGCCATGCATGCAACAACAAAGCATGGACACCCATCACCAAAGCATGGCCACTGCACATACCCATACACCCCCTAAACCACCATTACACAAGGTCCCACACAGGAATGCAAGCACTGGGGTACACGGTCACCCACCTATTGCACACCATAGCACACTCAGATGTAATAAACATCCTTTTATACCCCTGCAGGACCCCTATCCAACGGCACCGGACAGGAGGGTCCACACATGTCCACACCACCAACAGAAGAGGCCCACAGTGATGACAGCAGTTCTGTCCAACTGGAGCTAGATGACCAGTCCGGCCCATCGGGAACCTCGGGACAGTCGGTTCCCCTGACACAGTCACAGGCCACTACAGAGCTTCCTCCTCTGGAAACACCAGAACAGCACCCACCCAGTGGGCCCATACCTCTGTCCCCAGGACACGTCAATCAGCAGTGTGTCCACCACTACAGGGAACCCAGGCTAACCCACCACTCCAACAACATCAGGGACCTGGGGGCAGTGGTAGTGGGCACTCGGTCTGGGAACTGGGAGGGCTGCTGTGCGACAGGGGGAGGACAGGCCAAGGGAACCCATTCTCCACGAGGCCCTCTCCAACATGATGGGAGCCTATCACCTCTCCCAGGAGACGATGGCAATGGTACCGGCCAAGTTTCAGGAGAACCAGCACCTGCAGGAGGAACAGTATTTGGGCTTCAGGGAGGAACTCAGATCCATCAATTCCACCCTGGGCACCATCGTAGGGGTGCTGAAGGAAGTACTCAACACCAGGAGGGACACTGTGGCACAACAAGGGGCCCCTGACATTAGCCTGGACGATGAACTGCCCACCTCCTCCGCCGGCGCTAGTGGACAGGAGGCACCACCACAGGACCACCACACCAGCACCCCACGCCCTGCAGAGGGAGAACCACCCCCCAAATGGTCCCTGAGATCCAGGACTAATACAGAGAATGATGCCAAGACCCCCGCCAAGAAATGAGACCACCCTGAATGTCATCTTTCTGTCCCACTTTGTCACCCTGTCCATCCTCAAACTGCCCCAGCTCCACTTCCTATGCCCATTTGGGCAATGTACCTGTGAGACTAATAGACTGGACTCTGCCATGGACATTCCTCCACCATCACCCCTCACCATTTTACAACCCCCTCCAATATTGAGCACTTAAATAAACACCCTTGAAGCACAAAACAATCTGGAGTCAGTCTTTGATTTCGAAATAGTGTATTAGCAATTACAGTGGCAGAATGCCATATCAAATGTAATGTCAACATACCTATGTCACACAGCTCTAGTCCATGAGGAAACAAAGCAGATGTCACACTGTGGGACACACATCTGTGAAATCGTAAGGAAAAGTGACAACTCAGTGACCATACACTGGGTGAAAACGACAGACAGTAGATAGGTAGTAGTGTTAAAGTACATGTAGTAGGCAGGTGTGTATTCTTACCTGTGTCTCACTGGAAATATTTCAGGATCACCGAGTTCCTGTTGTCGATGTCCTCTTCTTCTGCTTCCTCGTCTTCACTGTCCACAGGCTCCACAGCTGCAACAACACCGCCATCTGGACCATCCTCCTGCAGAAAAGGCACCTGTGGTCGCAAAGCTAAGTTGTGAAGCATACAGCAGGCCCCGATGATCTGGCAACACCTTCTTTGGTGAGTAGAATAGGGATCCACCTGTCATATGGAGGCACCTGAACCTGGCCTTCAGGAGGCCGAAGGTCCGCTCTATTAACCGCCGAGTTCGCCCATGGGCCTCATTGTAGCGTTCCTCTGCCCTTATCCTGGGATTCCTCACTGGGGTCAGTAGCCATGACATGTTGGGGTAACTAGAGTCACCTGAAAATGGCGAGGGACAACTGTTAGACACACACTAACCTGTAGGGATATCCCCAGACAACCATTCCCACTGACTTGCTTCCAGGTGCTCACCTAATAGCCACACACAATGCCTCTGGAGTTGACCCATCACATAAGGGATGAGGCTATTCCGCTGGATGTAAGCGTCATGCACTGAGCCAGGGAACTTGCCATTAACATGGGAGATGTACTGGTCTGCCAAGCACACCATCTGCACATTCATGGAATGATAACTCTTCCGGTTTCTGTACACCTGTTCACTCCTGCGGGGGGGTACCAAAGCCACATGGGTCCCATCAATGGCACCTATGATGTTGGGGATATGTCCCAGGGCATAGAAGTCTCCTTTCACTGTAGGCAAATCCTCCACCTGAGGGAAAACGATGTAGCTCCGCATGTGTTTCAGCAGGGCAGACAAAACTCTGGACAACACGTTGGAAAACATAGGCTGGGACATCCCTGATGCTATGGCCACTGTTGTTTGAAATGACCCACTTGCAAGGAAATGGAGTACTGACAGCACCTGCACTTGAGAGGGGGATTCCTGTGGGATGGCGGATAGCTGAAATCAGGTTTGACTCCAGCTGGGCACACAGTTCCAGGATTGTGGCACGGTCAAGTCTGTAGGTGATGATCACATGTTTTTCCTCCATTGTCGACAGGTCCACCAGCGGTCTGTGCACCGGAGGATGCCGCCATCTCCTCACATGTCCCAGCGGATGGTGCCTATGAAGGACAACAGCGAGCACAGAGTCAACCAACTCAGAGGTACGTACCCACAATCCTAATCCGAAATTTGGCCTGTATGAGTGTTGAGGCAATTCCTAGGTATGTGTGACGCAGTGAAAAATTAAGCCATGTGGGCCCCTGAAATGGCGGCTGTCTGACCTGTAAAGTGGGACAATGGGATGTGAGGTAACTGTGCTGGCGTTGTACACCGTCGCGGTAGGCGGTCGAAAACCGCGGCGCTATGCTGCATTGGTTAACATTGGACCCAATGGCGATGTACACCGGCAGTGACGGTACGCACCGCCGCGGACGTGACCGACATTTTCTGTCTGCTCAATCACTCGATACCTGATCTTCGACAGGAGAGGACCTACACTGCAAGTGGTGCTGTGACCTCGGTCTGGAAGAGACAATGGCCCGTCCGTCTGGGGAAAAGGCCCCTGCCTTCACATCAGAGGAGTTGGAGAAACTCGTGGATGGGGTCCTCCCCCAGTACACCCTACTCTACGGTCCTCCAGACAAACAGGTAAATACACTGGGAGCATGCTGTATGGGCTATGCCTGTGTGAAGTGGGGTGGATGAAAGATGGGGGGGGAGATTGAGGCGTGCATGAAACGACGGTGAGTGCATGTGCATCATGACAAGGGTAGGGATGGGGGCCAATGACTGTGACAGTGCATTTGGTAATAACTTTTCTTTTCCCCCTGTACAATTCATGTAGGTCAGCGCCCACCAGAAAAAAGATATTTGGCGTGCTGTCTCCAAGGACGTCCGGACCCTGGGGGTCTACCACAGATGGAGCTCCCACTGCCGTAAGAGATGGGAGGACATTCGCCGCTGGAGCAAGAAGACGGCGGAGACTCAGCTGGGGATGGCCTCCCAACGTGGGAGGGGTGCCTGTCGCACAATGACCCTGCTGATGTTCAGGATCCTGGCGGTGGCGTACCCGGAGTTGGATGGGCGCTTGAGGGCATCACAGCAGCCACAAGGGGGTGAGTACACTCTCATTCTGCTGATGTTGCGCGCAGTGGAGGTGTCTGGGTGGGGGAGGTGGGCTGTGGGTTTCCCTAGGCCAGGGCGAGTGTGCTAGTTAGGTCCCCTTGTTCTGGCAGACCCTGTGGCACCCCACCCCGCCTGTGTACAGTGCCAAGTACACCTAGTCAGGCTCCTGTGTCAACCATGTGTGCAGATGTCGTCCATAGCCTTGTAGGCCATGTCCCAGGGATTGAACAGCAGAGCACAAGTGTGCGGCGTAGTGCAGGGGGCTTCTGTGTCTGTCGTGTCCGCCAACAGTAGCGTTACTGCACGCACTCAACATGTCTTTCTTCTGCCCCCCCCCCTTTTGTGGTCTCCCTGTTCTTGTGTACATTAGCATTATCAGGTGGAGGAGCAGTGGCACTGGAGCAGGAGTGAGCTGCAGCCCACATGGCTCTGGAGGGCGACACTACGGACTCGGAGTTCACCAGTGGGATGGAGAGCAAAGGGAGCTCCACGGCGGGGACAGGAGCTGACACCAGTGACACGAACTCGTCCTCTGATGGGAGCTCCCTTGTGGTGGCGGCAACATCTGTGCCCCCCGCATCTACAGGTACAGCTGCCACCCCCCCTACCAACACCACCCACCCAGCAGCCCCTCAGCCTTTGCCCCGTGCCCGCTCACCCAGGAGGGTGGGCATCACCTTCGCCCCGGGCACCTCAGCCCCTGCCCCAGTCACCCCTGCTGCCCTCAGTGAGGAGGCCATTGACCTCCTAGGTCCCTCACTGTTGGGCAGTCTACCATTTTGAATGCCATCCAGGGTGTAGATAGGCAGTTGCAACAAACAAATGCATTCCTGGAGGGCATTCATTCTGGTCAGGCGGCCCTTCAGCAAGCTTTTCAGACTCTGGCCTCAGTACTGATGGCAGCCATTGTCCCCGTCTCTCGCCTCCCCCCTCCAACTTCCTCCACCCAGACCCAATCCCCTCTACCTCAGCCTATCCCAAGCACACCTTCAGACCAGCATGCACACACGTCAACACACAAGGGAAGCTCTGGCAAACATAAGCACCACACATCCCACAGGCACTCACGCAAGCATCACAGACATGCAGACACACCAACATCCACTGCCTCCACTGTGTCCCCCTCCTCCTCATCTCCCTCCTCCCTCCCAGTCTCGTCTACACTCACCCCTGCATGCACTACATCTACAGCCACTACTTCCATCACCAGCATACCCACCACCACACCCCGCACACGTGCAGTCACCACCCCCACTGCCATTCACACGTCCCCTGTGTTCTCTCCCAGTGTGTCTGTGACGCCACCTCCCAAGATACACAAACGCAGGCATACACCCACCCAACAGCCATCCACCTCATGACAGCCTCCAGCGCATGCACCTTCACACAAAGTCACCAAACGAACACCTCCTACAACCACAACCTCTTCCTTCACTCCCAAACCCCCTCCAGCTACCCGTCCCAGTGTTTCCAAAAAACTGTTCCTGTCCAACCTTGACCTCTTTCCCTCACCTCCCCCACCCCGTCCATCTCCTAGGGCACGACTCTCCAGGTCCCAACCTAGCACCTCAGCCACAACATCTCCGGGACCAGTGGTGCCTGTAGTCACTGGAATCTGGAGTGCACCGGCCACGAGGGAAGCCAGTGTGGCACGGAGCCACAGCACGGACAGTCCCCCACCTGTCAAGCATCAAAAGTTGGCCAGTGCCCGGCGGGAGAGGGGGAAGACTCCAGCCACCAAATCCGCTCCCAGGGGTACAGGTGGGAGTGTGGAGTCAGCTGCGACACCTTCCAAGGTGGGGAAGAGCCACAAGAAAGTCAGCAAGTCTGGGAAGAGCAGCACGGCGGAGAAGACCGCCATCATCCCCGGTGCCCAGGAGGCCACCGCCACCAGCCCTGCTACCCAGGAGGCCACCGCCACCAGCCCTGCTGCCCAGGAGGCGACCGGCATCATCCCCGCTGCCCAGGAGGCCACCGCCGGCATCAGCCCAGCTGCCCAGGAGGCCACCGTCATCATCCCCGCTGTCCAGGAGGCCACCGCCATCATCCCCGCTGCCCAGGATGCCACCGCCAGCACCAGTCCAGCTGCCCAGGAGGCCACCGCCACCAGCCCTGCTGCCCAGGAGGCCAACGCCAGCACCAGCCCTGCTGCCCAGGAGGCCTCCGCCAGCACCAGCCCCGCTGGGCCAAACAGGACCGCCAGCACCAGCCCCACTGGTCCATAAAGGACCTCCAGCACCAGCCCCGCTGAGCCAGACAGGACCGCCAGCAGCTGAGTCACTGCAAAGGACCCCGCCGCCACAAGCACTGTTGAACAGGGCACCGCCGCCACAAGCACTGTTGAACAGGGCACTGCCGCCACAAGCACCGCTGAACAGGGCACCGCCGCCACAAGCACAGCTGAACAGGGCACCGCCACCACAAGCACTGTTGAACAGGGCACCGCCGCCACAAGCACCGCTGAACAGGGCGCCGCTGCCACAAGCACCGCTGAACAGGGCACCGCCGCCACAAGCACTGTTGAACATGGAATAAGCTGTAGTTTGCTACTAACAGGGCTCTATAATCAAGAGTATGTGCAGCATTTTTACTCCAATTACGACATGGTGTTTTCGTTTGTTCCTATTATTGGGTATCTGAGTAGAGTAGCAAAGGATAATGATATAGTATTAGTTAGAGGATTCTTTGAGCCTACACTAACATTTGGAACAGCATATGTGCATAAGAATAATCTTACATGATTGCTTACACCTTTAGAAAAGAGCTTCATAGAGCATACTGATGACAGGAGAAAAGCATTAAAAGAAACATTAAAAAAAGCTTTAGAGAAAAGGACTTATAAAAATGGTCATACTTACATTGCAACTAAGACACAAGGAAAATTAGCATTAGATGCATTACTTGTAGGGAAGCTTTGTATATGTAGGCCAAAATCACGCACTGACACTTTACTTGTGGGAACGAGTGAATGTAGGTATGTGTTTCTGTTTCAGAATAAGTGGACTTTTATGTTGAATAGTCAGGACCCTACAATTCCTGGTACCTATTATATTTGTAGACTTAATGCTTATTACGTCTTCCAAGAGGATGGTATGGGACATGTTATTTGGGGATAGTTTTCTCAAAGATTTATTAGATAGATGACTTAAAGAAGTATCAGAAATTGTCTGAATTACATCATAAGCGACAGAGATAAAATCACTATATGGATATTGCAAAACCAAACGTACGAACATCTGGCCTTGAGTCTCTTACTATGTAACTGGTGATCTAGATTCAGAACTCATATCATCTGTTCGCACAGCATAAGGTGCAAAGTTAAAAGGCTTTTCCTCTGCAACTCCATGATTTTTTTAATTAAAATTTTGCAACCTTTGTGAACAACATATGGCTTGTGGAGGTAAAAAACACAAATGCCCTGATTACAATTTGTGTGGTAAAGCAGAAGATATTTAACACAGTGATAAATACAAGTACCAAGGTATAGTAAACGATTCCTCGTCTGAGATTGCAGCTTGATAAAAAGGCATAACATGATGACTTGGTGCTTAGCTCACTGGATTTTGCACATTTAGTTGGTCATTCTGACCCTGGCGGTCTTTGACCGCCAGGGCGGAGGACCGCGGGAGCACCGCCGACAGGCCGGCGGTGCTCCAATGGGGATTCCGACCGCGGTGGTAAAGCCGCGGTCGGACCGGCACCACTGGCAGGGTCCCGCCAGTGTACCGCGGCCCCATTGAATCCTCCGCGGCGGCGCAGCTTGCTGCACCGCCGCGGGGATTCCGACCCCCCCTACCGCCATCCAGATCCCGGCGGTCGGACTGCCGAGATCCGGATGGCGGTAGGGGGGGTCGCGGGGCCCCTGGGGGCCCCTGCAGTGCCCATGCCACTGGCATGGGCATTGCAGGGGCCCCCGTAAGAGGGCCCCTAAATGTATTTCACTGTCTGCTGCGCAGACAGTGAAATACGCGACGGGTGCAACTGCACCCGTCGCACAGCTTCCACTCCGCCGGCTCGATTCCGAGCCGGCTTCCTCGTGGAAGCCTCTTTCCCGCTGGGCTGGCTGGCGGTCTGAAGGCGACCGCCCGCCAGCCCAGCGGGAAAGTCAGAATTACCGCCGCGGTCTTTCGACCGCGGAACGGTAACCTGACGGCGGGACTTTGGCGGTCGGCCTCCGCCGCCCGCCAAGGTCAGAATGAGGGCCTTAATCTCTTTATATTTTCAAGCCCTTTTTTTGCCCATACTTTTTAGGAGGTTTGGTCAGCTAAAATATATGGGCCTGATTATGAGTGGTCCCTGTCAGAGTGCAAATACCTATTGCACCTGATAAAATCAGTCACTACGTTTTAAGCGTCTATAGGATTATGTAATTATCATCTATTCTAATTTTCTGTGAAATCTCTAGGCCAAATTTCATTTATGGCAGGGTAATCTCACTTAATTTCCAGAATGTACCATTGTGACTGGTAAGCAAAACCTAGGACAGCTTTTTAGTAGCCAGAGGTGGGCATGACCAGTTCATTGGAACACAGTTCACAGTTCACAGTGACCCTTCCCCTTTTGCTTCTGTGCCCTATGGACATGTGCAGACCCACCCATGCACAGAAAGTAGTCCAGTCTCTCTCCCCCAACCTTGTACACCCAAACCTGCTTCTCAAGAAAATCAGAAGACAAGCTGGGGCGATACACCATGCTGCTAAAAATCTGGGCGGGCAAAGTGTTTATGCCTCATTATTTATTCTACACTGTTTATAAGGCAAGCTGTGCCCACTTTCTAATTGGCCAGGCAGTTCCCCTGGAGGCCTTGGAGGCCGGTTCAGCTTGCCCAGGATAATGGTGGCTGGTCTATTATTAATAAGTTAACAATGTTTTTTTTGTTTCCACCTCCAATAACTCATATCATACAGCGTGCATGTAAATATACTCACCATTAATAGTCAAACAATGGCAGTAACATGAGACATTTAATATAACCATCCCAGAACAAGGGGATGGTTACCAATGAAACTGGGGATGAGTTTCCCACTACCAGTAGTAGCCCACTCCCATTCTACAGGATCCTCATCACGCTCTGCATCCAAAACAACTCAGAAAAGATTTAGAAACAGGCCCACACCACAAGCCTAACGTGTGCATACGTTTCCCCATAGCCAGCCTGCGGAGCCCACGGCCCAAGGAGCTAGTGTTTGACCCCCATCACCTATCCTACTCCTAGCGTGAGCAGTGTAAGCAGCTAGATGCATTATGCTACAAACAGGTACTAAGGTCGGTGCAATTTTCACCCCTTCCCCCACTTCAAGGCAGTTTCTCATCTGTTTTCGATTTGAGTGCGGTCAAGTACGCATCCCATGTACCCGCCAGGAGGCCTTTGAAACCCTGCGACCTCAAGTTATTCCAGGCATGTGCCTCAGCTGTCCCCTATTTAAGAAGAGCTACGAGCCATTGATGTTTGCTCAGTACCCCCAGGGACTTCCACGCCATGGCAATACCCCGTTTAACCGCAGCTTATGCTAGGGCTTATACACTTTTTAGTCTGTTTAGTACTCAGTAGAAGTTCCAAGAGACAGTGCTCCGGACTCCACGCAAGTGGTCTGTGTGTAATCTCATCCACAGCCCCCAGCAGCGCACTTTTTCCAGACAGGAACAAACTATGGCCCATATTTATGCTTTTTGCCACAAAACTGCGCTAACACAGTTTTGCGTCGAAAGGTTTAGCTCTGGCGTGCGTCATTTAACAACGCCAGCTGGGGGCAATATTTATTGAATGGCATAAGCTGGCGCTAAACTTGGGGTAACATCTTCAAGAAAGATACTAGCCGGGTGGGGGTGGCAGTAGGGAAGTAGGGAGTTTACGTCAGAAAGTGACGCTAGCCTAGTTAGAGGTAAACAAAATGCCTCTAACCAGACTATCTGCCTTTCCTGGCGCACAACCACCAAAAACATGACTCCTGTCTTAGGAAAGACAGGAGTCATGGCCACCACCCCAATGGCCAGCACAGGGGACAAGTGTCCCCTGGGCATGGCTATTGCACCCTGTACCATGCAGGGGGCCCAAGTTAGGGCCCTGATGGCACTTTAAAAATTTTTTTAAATACTTACCAATACTTACCCTACTTACCTGGGATCGGGTCCCCCATCCTCTGGTGTCCCTCTGGTGTGGGTGTTCCTGGGGCTTGGGTAGGGCACCTGTGGACCCATTCCATGGTGTTTAACCATGGACATGGGCCCACAGGTCTCCTAATGCCTGGTCTGACCCAGGCATTGAATGATGGTGCAAAGCCAGCTTTGCACAATTATTTGCCCCCTCCTCCCACCCGTGAGTCATTTTAGCACGGGGAGATAATTATCGGGCTATGAGGATAGCACCATTTTTTGGAAGGGAACACCTACATTGCATCTCATTGACCTAAGGTAAGTTCACTCATCAAAAAAATGGAGCAAACTCCTATATTTTGACGCTAGACGCGTCTAGGGTAATTGGGCACTGTTCCCAGGAACAGGTACGTCTGGTGGAAGTAAGTGAACTGGGTGAACTTGAGTCTAGGTTGCGAGACACAGTCCTCATCTGCCTCATCGGCTCATCCCATTGCCAGTCAGTTAATTCCTGCCCCACTATAGCCACTCATTTACCCCATAGGCCCCGGCATTTTGCAATGCAAGTGCTCAACAACACATTGTACAACAGAGTGACCACTTGTCTAGCCCCCCATGTGTCAGTAACAGTGCAATAGCTTGAAGGGGCATGGCTCGGCCCTTCCCCCACGTCATCAATTCACGCTTGCAGTGAATTGTACTTAACAAGTTAATAAGTTAAAATCGGGATGCTGTGTTATTGGAAAGTTAATTCCTTTGACTGTTCACATAAGACTAATGAAATTAGAAACCACGTGGATTTGTAGTTGGTTTGGCATGGGGCTAAGCTTGCAGGCCTCATTCAGCCCCAGGAGTGTCGGTACCTGCCCTGGCAAAGTGCACTGCACCAGCGTGACCCTGTGGACCAGGTCTGTGGAGCAAGGTTAAGTAACCTCCTGTTCAGCTGGCTCTAATAGCGTCCTGTGAACATGAGTAACCAGCAAAACATTCCCTGTCTTCACCCATAAATGGTCTCACACCTCCTGTTGAGCAGTAGATACTCTTGGTATGCTGGCTTGTTGCAAAGTGGGACGGCATGAAAACGTTTACCAGGGTTGCTTGGGGTTCCCATTGTGTCCCTTTTATGACAATTGATTCCACTTCTGTAGTCATAGGGTGAGGCACAGTGAGAGAGGGATCTTAGATAAAGTAGAAATGTACATGTGGCCCGGAAGGTATGAGTATAAAGGCTTTTGGAAGCCATTTTTATGAACCAATGTGTGCACTATAAAGCATTGTACAGAAGGAAAAAGGTTTACTTCAGTACTTAAAATGCCTGTTTTTTGTCCAGTAGGCAAAACTGGTCTTTGTGTCTGACCAAGTTGCAGAAACTGGAGATTCATGGAAACCCTCATGGTGCTAATGCAGAAGTATCTGCAACAGACATTTTAAAAACACAGAACCACTCACACTATGCCACGTCACACATTCATTGACTCACTAACACTTCAAAAACTACCTGATGATCCAGTGACAGAGCATCAACACCCAGTATATTTATACAATCATGCCTCCAGAGCAGCTCTAAGTGTGTGTGAATTAGGCAAAATGGTGCAGGGAGCCTCTAACAAACTTTAGGGCCTGATTCATTTTTTGGCAAATGATTCAAATTCAAATTCAAATCAATCTTTATTCGGATTTTACTCCACAAAAGATTTTAAAAAAAGTATCTTTAAAATAATAAGTAAAATATACAATATAATAAAATACAGAAGAAGAAACATTACTAATAAATAAATAAAATAGAAACCCTTACTACTACAGATTGTAGAATTATTCATTCTCATACTGAAGGTTTTCTAAAAATGACAGCTTTTTCCTTAATTCAATGGCATTTAGAATAAATTTTATCACTGCATCACATTTCTCATTAGTATCCAAATTACATAGGTAGTTAAATGCTTCTCTGCAATAGAATAATTTATTAGTAATAAATAAGGGTTTTAAAAATTTCTTCCTAACATCGTGATAAAATTTACAAGATATAATAAAATGCATTGTGGATTGTGCAAATTATCCCATACAGGGGCACTTAGGTAAACATTTACTCCAAATCCTCATCTTTGGGAAAGCTACCAAGAAATGTAGCGTTCTAAAGGCATTCGAGTCAGATAAAATCTATCCTGGTTTGTTACTTTCATCAGATAATTTGGCATTGGCTCATTATTTTCAGTCATATAAAGTGCTACTGTTGTCTTCCTACGTTCCCTGTTTTCTCTTTCGCAGACCCTCCATGATATAAGTTGATCTTTCAATTCTTTCTTGCTAAATTGGAGGATAATATCTGGGTTGTCCAAGTTTGGAACTAGATTTATGCCTTTCAGCAAATCTTTTAGGTGCATAAACCACGGAATTCTATCCCAATATTCTAATGTAAGGCAATCTTTAACAATCTTTTGGGTAAAAAGCGTCCCTTCTTTAGACCAAATACCATACCAAGCCAATAACGCATTGGTATATATTAAATCTTCCACGTAAGGGCAACCCAACTCCTTATGTACCATAAATGTGGAAGTGGTATTTGGCACCGCTAATAGTCTACAAAGAAAGGTATTCTCTAGTACTTGTAATGAGCGGATCTCGGGCATCAAGCCCCAAAGGGCAGAACCATACGTAATGCTGTTAATTGATTTGCTTTTGTAGATTTGCAGCATTTCTCTAAGGGGTTTATTACCAATTTTTTTTGAAAATCTAAAAACAGCCTCAGTTGTCCTAACATATTTCATCTTAATAATTTCTAGATGTTGTTTCCAATGTCCCGTGTTAGAGAATTGTATGGCAAATGATTCATCCTCTGCCAGAGCGATGGAGTACATTATTCCATTGCCCTGATCGAGGTGCTGCCTGCCAAATTTTGAAATGTCCCCCGGCCCTCTGGACATTTCAGACATTGACAGGAACTGTTGTCACAGCTATGTTTGCCAATGCATTGTAACTTTGCCAGATGGCGCCATCAAACATGACGGAGCTGTAAGTCAAAGTTTTAAAAAATTATTTTTAAAAAGAAACCCCCAAAGCCCCCTCGTCATGGGAGTTACTACCTATGGCGAAGGGGCATTGAATACCTTTTAGTAATTTTCCTGGTGGTGATGGGCATGGAAAAACAGCTATATGTTCGGACATCTAAATTAGACTGTTGAGCCATTTGAGACATTTGACCATGGTGGAGATGGAGTAGTTTCTGCCTTCTGCAAACTATGGTGCACCCTGCATTTAAATAGGACAGGAGGACCGTACTCTTGGCTGAGAGGGAACTCTGCTGTCATTGGGACGGTGTTTCCTCTCTGCCAAGATATAAATCTGGCCCCTTGTTTTTCAGACAACGGCTGCCGCTTGTCTCTTAATCTTCACTGCTCTACTATCAATTCCCTACACCTCACTCATCCTTAGAGCTGTGTTAGTAATTGTCTAGGTTGAAACATTTGAAATAAGATGGTTGCATTAATCAGACAATTTCATGTTCAGGTCTGAGGTTTAGCTGTATTCCTCACTCTGGTAATCGCATTAATACATAATACATAGAATACTAATACATTCTAAATAGAGCTTTGGGTCAGACCGCCTGAGCTATTGCTCAGGTGTAGTTCCAATTTTATGTTGGAATTTTAAGGTAGAATAGAGCAATTGTTCAGCTCCTTTTAGCCATTATCTTTATTGATGGTATCACTCATAGTTGAACTATCATTCAGGCACTGTGAGTGACAGCATTTAACTCCACAAATCCATCAGAATCAACTGACACAGGCAAAATGAGTATTCCTTGAGAGAGACTTAGAAGTTCCACTGCTTTGACTGCTGTGCCTCTTATTTACTTTCCAGAGGTACCAGCATCTGCCCTAATAGATAGCTCTCTTACTTTTCAGAGAATCTGGGCAATTGCACTGCTACTGCTGCAAGGCTGCTTCTTTGCTTTTAAAAGTATCCTGCAGATCTCCTGCCACTGCTGCAGGGCTTCTCATTTCCCCTGAAGAGAGACTGTTGTAAGTTGGGTTACTCATTGAGGGGGTGAAATCCTACTCAAGCAGCAGCCCCTTTTTCAGTCAGAGTGGAAACCTCTGGTAGATTGGTACAAAAGCAGTCAGGCTTAATTTACAGGAAATGTGTAACAAAACCCAACCAGTAAAATCAGAGTTATGCAATTTTGAAGATTTAAATAAAACCAGTGCTTAAAAGCACAATGCCCCAACTTCGGTTATCTACTTACGCTGGACCGGGACAAAGTCACAAGTTCAGGCTGACCGCAATGGGGCATGAGCCAGACACAGAGACCAAGTTAAGCTAGCTGAACAAAGTAGCCTAAATCCTGGTTTGCTGAGCATTGTGAAATACCATGTTGAGCATGCATCACGCACTAGTGTTTTCATAGGAAGCAGCAGGGCTGCATTGCAGAATTATGCATCTTCGTCAAGGATGCTGTCAATGAGTCTCTTGCGATACGAAGTCTGATGTCGAGGATGCGTCACACAGCGTTTGTTCCAAAGAAGGTGGAGGACTGCAATTCAAAGTCCATCATCGTCGTCAATGATACCGTTGATGAAGGGCTTCCGATGTGAAGGTCTGCTTCGAGTATGCATCGAATAGCAGCAGTCCAAGGAGACTGCAGGCTGGAATATTAGGTGTGGCGTTGTGGGTTGCGGCGTGCTGTAGGGGTTTCCAAAGCAGAGCTGCTAAGAGTTGTGTTGTGCTGTTTCAGTTCTACCCACAGGACCACATCTTTGCTAGTAGAGCACCTTCAGGCTCACTTCCAAATATCCAGGACTGGGGTGGCACCATTTGGAGGGCAAGACTCACAACTGGTAGAGTGCAGGCGCCATGTTCAAGGTGGTTGGAACCATTTGTGTCCCTGAGGCTCTGACCGGGAGGACAGACAACTAGCTCTTGGAGTCACTATGGTGGTCCTGGGTCCTGTACCAACACATTACCACCACCATTGTCATCTCTTCCACTTTTAGCACCCTTACCACTGCCACAACCAGTGCCAACATTACCACCACTGCATACACTGAATTTCCCATCACCATTGCCATCACCATCTCCTACACTGTCACCACATCACCACTACTACCATCATCACTACAACTATGACGAGCCCTACCACCACTACTATCCTCAGCACATGCACTTCCACAACCATCAACACTACTACTACCTCTATCACCACCTTTACCACCACCACCACGAAATGAAAAACAGGTAAGACCTCTTTATTAGCTATGCCAATATCTGTTATTTTGTTGCTTTGTTTTGACTAGTGCACTGGTGAACATTGCTTCTGAAAGGGGGGGTAAGTCAGCATATCTTTACAGTCGCTTAAGCTAATGCTTGTGTCATTAATATTGAGATGTGACCATTCTGCATCTCAGTGCAGTAAACAATCAGGCTGCTTGCACTGAAGTGCAAAACCATGAAATATGAAACGGCATTCCTTCCTGTCTAAACGTCAACTTCTAAAGTACATGCTGGGAGTGACAATACATCTTTCTTCTATTGAGTTCAAAAGAGCACCCATAGCTAAGGACAGTAGGGCCAGATGTACTACCATTTTGTAGTGTGATTCGCAATTTGCAAATTCTTGGGAGTTGCTATACAAAATGTATAACAGTGTCCTCTACACTGTTAGTGATTCACAGTGGGTCGCAATGGGACCTGCCTCATCAATATTCATGAGGCAGGTTGCAATTTGCGACTGATTGTGAATGCCTACATTCACAGGGATGGTGGACTCTGGGGACAGCAGACCACCATGTCCGCGATTGTTTTTGTAATAAAGTATTTTTTTGTAATGCAGCCCGTTTTCCTTAAAGGAAAACAGGATGCGTTACAAAAAGAAAATGGAAAGTTCTCTTTTAATTTTTGAAGAGTAGGTAGTGGTCCCAAGGACCATTACCTGCTCCTAAAAAGCAAGTCACAAACCCATTTGGGGATGGTACATGCCAAACAGCCTTTTATCGGTTGCAAAAGGCCCAATCGGCAGTTTGCAACTGGTGAAAGATCTTCATACATCTGCACATATGCAACTACCACACTCATACACCAGGCAACTGCCCGGACCTCGCATTCCAATGCGCAGTTAGGGTTAGTGCAGTCCTAAAATTGCAGAGGGTAGCCTATAATACATATACCACATGGACTCTTTCTGCTGTACTCCTGTGCTGATACTGTTGTTGTCTGATGGGCTGCCCACAGGTCAGGGGTGTTAGCACGTCTAATCTTAATAAGTAAACTTGCTAAAGGGACGCGAATAGGTAGATGATCCTTTTGACTCGCAATTAAGATGATCCCACCATAATTTCAGTACATACAGATCAATAATCAATACACAATCTCAATAATCAACAATAATCAATAACATTAATAATCAATAGAGTCAGTAATTGTCACGCACCATGACACCTTTTAGTCATGAATAACCACACCTTTTAGTCAGAGTTAGAATATTTATTTCTCTATATTAACAATGCTAAAGTCATGTAGATTCATCTCAAAAGCAAATGAAACGCATATAGAAACAATACTGGCTGTCCAAAGCAACAGAAGAAACTCAATCTAATCAAAGCTTGAACTACGACACCTTCTAAGGTTATGGTGCAAATTAATAACAAGGACAACTGCGTCAATGTGATCACATACATTTAAGTTCAGCAGAGAAATTCATCAAGCATTTTTCCCTATTATCAGAATTTCATTTATGAGGATCCTTAACTAACATCAAATTAGCATCAGCATGTTGGGCTTCATGCTAAATAATTTAGTAACATGAATTTGGAAAAACACCTAACTAAGGGCCAGATGTAGCAAACAGTTTGCGAGTCGCAAACGGCGAAAATCGCTGTTTGCGAGTCGCAAACGTGTGTTTGCTATGCAGAAATGCATTTTGCGAGTCGGAACCGACTCGCAAAATGCATTTCCGACTCGCAAATAGGAAGGGGTGTTCCCTTCCTATTTGCGAGTCGCAGTGGTATGCAATTCCATTTGAGACCGCGTACGCGGTCGCAAATGGAGTCGCAGTTACCATCCACTTGAAGTGGATGGTAACCCACTCGCAAACTGGAAGAGGTCCCCATGGGACCCCTTCCCCTTTGTGAGTGGACCCAAAAATATTTTTTCAGAGCAGGCAGTGATCCAAGGGACCACTCCTGCCCTGAAAAAATCCGAAACCAAAGGTTTCGTTTTTTTTCTAAGTGCAGCTCGTTTTCCTTTAAGGAAAACGGGCTACACTTGGAAAAAAAAAACTGCTTTATTTAAAAGCAGTCACGGACATGGAGGTATGCTGTTCCCAGCAGGCCTCCATCCCCGTGAGTGCCCAGAGTCGCTATGGGGGCGCAAATTGCGACCCACCTCATTAATATTAATGAGGTGGGTCTTTGCGACCCCATAGCGACTCGCAGAAGGTGTCTGAGACACCTTTCTGCATAGCAAATTGCGAATTGCAATTTGCGAGTCGCAGGGACTCGCAAATTGCAAGTCACAATTTGCTTTGTTCCTACATCTGGCCCTAAGGCTCTGTCAAACCAGTGCGATTGCTACCTAGAAAGAAAAAGCTAATTTGCATAACAGACACATAGATACGAGCTACACCTCTCCTCAATTGGATCGGCAACACAAGATAGTCTTCCTCATCAGGACATCAGTCGATCAGCAAGGCAACAGGATTCAGCATCAAAGTTCCGAAAATGCAAAGTCTTTAAGCAATAAAGTTAAGCATGTTTCTTGTCAAGATGCACAAGAAAATATTGACCTTTCAGCCAGCAATAAAATGGGCTGTGAGCAAATGCTTAATTCAAAGCTGCAAAATGCAGAATGCTGGGTTCTTCTCAGTGGAGTCTCGTTAAGTTGAATTCACTAAAACTATTTCCCAAACCCCTATTGGTCAAGGGATAGCATGTTCACATTTTGTCCAATAAAACTAAAACTCCAGATCTATGAATTCTACGATTAGTCCGTTCACATGTCGTTGATTGGTTGTCCTGCAATTTCCTCATCATCCGGCTCACCAGGTAACAATATTGTTGCAGCTTCTACTCCAGTCAGTGTCTCCATTGTCCTCCTCCTGAGAAAGTCAGTCTTACACACATTACACACAAAATGTTACATTGGCAAGAACAGCATTTTCTAGCAGTCGGTTCTCAGGAGAAAAGATTCTCACTGTGAGCACATTTAAACAATAAAATGGAAAATTACAGTTTAACTCTCTAGGACAGCCATTTATTAAAACGTTAAGAAATACAGCTTGACATGTGGCCTGGCAAGTAGGTCAAGACCTTCGCTAAGCTAAGGCCTACAATAATGCATAACCTTTAATATGACACATTACTAGATTAGTCAAACATATGCTCAGCATTTCATAGTATTAGAATAAGTATAAGTATAAGTACACTTCATGAATATTGGCGGCCACTCATCATAATCACATTTTCAAATGTGTGCATTATCTTTCTACGTTATTATATTTCCTACACAAATCCTTTACTCCGAATCCATGAACACTCATTAATAATTTTTATTAAAACTCCTGTGCTAGCAAGGGCAGCAGCCAAGGCTATCACATGCCTGTGTCCAGAGTCTATCTTTGCCAAAAATAGCACCCTAGGTGGAAAGCAATTTGGGTACTTGCTGTTGCTTGTGAATTAAGCCCCGTTTGTGTTCAGAAGTCAGTCCATGGCTGTCTACATCAGAATTGTGACTGACTTCTCAATACAAATATCCCAACACCTCCCCAAGCTCACCTGAAGCGCTCACAGATTCGCTCTGCACGCTGTTGTTTGCTGGAGGGGTGGTGTGTGTGGCAGCAGGGGGTGAGAGGGAGAGTGCAGGCCAAGGAAGCAGGCTGATGGGGTGTCAAAAACAGCGCTTGCAGCTCTGAAGCCAGGTGACAGGGACTCTGCTGTCTGCACGACCTTAATGCACACAACTCCTTACACCACCCCTGAAGACTGGCCCTAGGCCTGTGATCATCTCACCCACTCCAAAAGCCAGGCCCCATTTGTGTCCCACCCATCCTGAATATGCAGCATAAATCCCAAGTATGTATCTTGAGTTTTGACCTAATTTCCGAATTCAGCAAGCTTTACTCGACTTGTGTGAATTCCAATCAGCCACCTCATTACACCGCCTTCTCTTTTTTGCCCCCTACCATCATACCATGTACCTCTTCCTCAATCCTCTTTCGCTCCACAGTGCCTAAAGTGCATTCCGCTTTTCACCCAATGGTCCATAATAGTGTTTCCAGACTATTAGTTTTATGTAGTGTTTGAAAGTTTCTTGTTCTAGATAGTGCTGACATTTGTCTTCACCGTGTTCTATGTACGGTGCGCTGATACTTTCAGGTTGAAAGTGCTTTGAAAGAATCCATAAATAAAAATAGAATATTAAGTAACACAAACAACAGTAACATTAATACATCTGAAGAGGTTATGATAATGAACTATAAAACAGGTATGTTTGAAAATTGAAAAGAATGGAGAGATAGGAGAAATGAAAGTTGAAACGAGGGGGGTCAAATGCTATTGAGGCATTTAAATACTTCAAGGGTACTACTACAGAAAAGGATGGTAACAGAACCTCAGAAAGTGCCATTTAAATGCTTCTTTGATGTACATAAATGTTAGAATAGGGAGTGAGGTATAAAGGAAATAATAAAATAACTAAGAGAGATCAAAACTAAGGGTGGGAGGAACTCGCAGAGTTTCACTCAGCAGAATTCCTGGGAGTTACATAAAATCTGCAAGATTCCATAGAGGTCCATTAGCAGGTGGAAATATGCATGCCAAAGCTGCTGGCACTACACTTTAGTGCCAATAGTGTGAGCAGCATTAACAAAAAACAGAAAATGGCTCTTGGGGCTGCCAAATCTTGCTTTCATCTCTAAAGCCTTACAGGAAAAAATTCCACCACATGGCAGTTTGCAAAATTTGGCCAGAAAGTGGAGTCTCTAAATTCTACCAGTTCCACCAGTCAAATGAACCATTCCACCCACCCCTAAGAAAAACAACAGAGATGCGAAGAGGGGGTTTGTGAGAAATAGATTTTAGTTCCTCAGAGGTAAAACCACAAGAGAAGGAGAAGGGGATACAAGGGAGGGATTTCAATCTCTCAGTGGTGTAAGTACACAATTTGCTGCACAAAAACAATCCTGCTTACAATGCAGGCACCCTTTCACCATGGTGCATGGCAGCCTGTGTTGTCCACCTGCGCTAGCAGAGAGCAGGAATACACAGTATGATGTTAAATAAAGTGAATTCCCATCCTCTCATTTTCACGCAGCAAGGTGGCTTGCTGCATTGAAGTGCATAAAAATGTGATAAATAAGTCCCGAAGTTTAAAAATGGTTAAATGAAGGGTAAAAGTGGGTTACCCCTTTAACAGAAAAAGAGGGAGTGAGAAAGAATTAGGAGTAAAAGAGAGCTACAAGCAGGGCCGCGCCGGGTGCTGACCTGGATTGGGGGGCGCTGTCTTTAGGAATGACTCTCGAAACTTGCGATTTAAAAGCATCTGCTGAACAGTTCCTTGTGAGTCTAGCCTTTAGAAAGCAATCAAACCGTTCCTGCTAGGGAGAGAGAAAGCGCTTCAGCCGGCCCTGGCTACAAGGAATATGTGGGGGGAAAAAGCAGGAGAAAGAGGGGCTGAGGGTCGGTTGTAACTCCGTTAACAAGTTAAAGAAATGTAAAAGACCTCCCCCAGTGACAGGAGATTATAGGGGTCAAGGGAAAGCTGGTTTATGCACCCTTGAAGGATAAATGCGTGTATGCCTTAATTAAAACCCATAAGAAAGGAAATTAAAAAAAGCATTCCGTGAATTGTTTTCTACCAAACTGCAAATGCCTTTCAGCCTGAATATTTTAGATAAACAGCTTAAAAAGAGGGGATTCTGAGAACTGGTGCACTAGGGTTTTGTTTTTCTCCGAAATCCCAGCCAGCCATCCTGTTGACATGAACTCACCTCGTAACCCTGCCTCGGTCAGCTGGACAGAATCAATAGTCCTGAGAGGAGAATATTTTTCCCTCTTCGTTCAGAACTCTGACGCTGCAACTGTATAAATGTTTTCTCTGGACACCCTGAAAAGCAATCTCTGCGTAAACCAGATGGAGCTGGCGCCAGGCAGCACGTGGGGAGTATCAGTATAATTGCCAGCCCCTGAGCTGTACTGCTGCCTGTAAAATGGAATCCATGATGGTGTGTGTTTCACAACTTCCCCTAAGGTCTTGGTATAATCTCAGCCAGGAGCACAGAAAACACGGTCTCTTAATTCTTCTGCTCAGCAGCCTCTCCTTTATTCTATTTATACTGCTTGTTGTTAAAGGTTTCCCAAATGTTTGTTCTTCCTCCTCAAATATATTTTTCTCCTGGGGCACTAGCGTGGCTTTCATGTTTGTAATATGGTATGTGATTTATACGACCTGGGGCCTGATTTCGAGTTTTGGTGGGAGAATTTACCTCCCATGTCATTGCAAATTCTGACTCATTTTCAATTATGTATTTTTTTATCATAAGCGAAATTGTTGCGTTCCCATAGCGGCAATCGCCACCATGGAAAGAGGCACTATGGGGGAAATTGTGATGTAAATTCCACTGTCACCACTCACTGCTCGTACAATTTCAGCCCACAATCGTAAGTGCTTGAAAAATGTTTTAAACGTAGAGATGCAATGCTGCACGTATTTGGTCTCCATAATTCCTGAGGGTTGACACACAGTTTGTGAGGAATACAACTTTTTCGAAAGTTTGCAAAACTTTCCACGGCATTGTTTCTCAACACTGACTCTTCCCAAAACAGTCAGGGGTCTGCAAGCATCTTTAGCACTTGTAGCGCCTGGTGCGACAAACGTATTGCTAGTTTGGATAGCTTTACCATGTTAACATCGGAACTAATCCAGGCGGTACACGCCTCAGATGAATCTGGATCTCCCCTTGACATTTGCCCGCTCAAGATATTGGCATCATTATCTAAGATACTCGCTCCTGCTGTATGTGCCCTGTTTAACTTACCTATTAAATGTGGGGACATTCCTTCAGCTTGGAAAACGACACAGGTTATACCAATCCAAAAGAAAACTAATTTGATGCCAACCTATTTTACCAACTATCTACATATCTTTTTGCTTCCTTTACTGGGTAAACTGCTGGAAGGCCTGATAAATATGCAATTTATGGACTATTTGGAAGTCATAGTGGCTGCCATAGATTGTACAAAATGCTCCCTAGATGATTACAGTCCAACTCTGCACATGTTGCTAGACTTGTCTGCAGTATTCCACACTGTATTGCATTCTAGTTAAGGGATTTTGGTATTTGTGGTATAGCCTTACAATGGTTTGAGGATTTTCTCACTAAAAGAACACAGACCATCACCTTAGGTTCTTTTAGATCCCGCACCATGCTGCTTGACAGAGGGGTGCCTCAAGGCTTTTGCCTGAGCCTGAGGCTGTTTAGCATTTCTGTGCACCCCTTACCAAGATTGCTAAAGCATATGGCTTTGAATTATATTCCTATGCGGATGATACACAGCTACTAATCTCCTTTTATTTAAGCAATTTAAAGAATGTTTTGTATTAGGTTTCAGAGCCATTGCCACTTGGATCACTGACAATTGTCTCCAGTTGAATGCCCGCAAAACCGAGATTATGGTATTGGGGAACGCCCAAAAGCTACGGGCCCCCAATTAGTGGGCACCTGCAGTTGGCACGACTTCAAGTCACAAACAGGTTGTTAAGAACTTGGGTGTGCCTCTGGACCAATCTCTCACAATGAAAGAACAAGTTCTTAACACCATAGAGATATGCTTTCACATGCTGCCATTGTTGAGAAGGGTCTTTCAGTTCTTTCCACTTTCAGTAAGTAAAACACTAGTTCACGTGTTGGTTATGATCCACTTAACTTATGGAAATGCCTTATTGGCCTCCATAAATGACATTTTATTGTCTAGACTACAGGTTGTGCAAAATACTGCTGCTTGCCTTATCTGTAATCTCCCCACGAGGACACAATCTTCCCCTCTTTTATGTTCTCTTCACTAGTTACCTATACAGAAAGAGGATTATTTTTAAAAACTCTCACAAGTCGCATAATGGAATATGGCCTCTTTATCTATCCTCGAAGCTTATCATTGATCATCCAGTAAGAGCCTTATGCTCAAGCA
Source organism: Pleurodeles waltl (assembly GCF_031143425.1). Classification (NCBI taxonomy): domain Eukaryota; kingdom Metazoa; phylum Chordata; class Amphibia; order Caudata; family Salamandridae; genus Pleurodeles; species Pleurodeles waltl. The sequence continues at coordinate 462,661,805 of NC_090446.1, read as the reverse complement.
ATAAACAATGCTTACTATTCTACGGATCAAAAAGTCTCGGTCGGGGGGCAGGTCCTTTTCTTACCTGGCCCCCATTTACTGGAATGCTCCTCCTTTACACAAACGCCGGGAAATTGCTTAAAACCTCATTATTCTAATTTTTTGGTATTTTTCTGTGCCTGTAGTCTGTAGTCTGTATGGCATTTTGAGCTGAGATTACCTCCCCCCCCCGGATTTTTTGCCCACAATATAAGTTGAATTAAGATAACATTTTGTCGCGTGTTCGACCGGAGCAGTCTTTGATAATTTGATAGACAGTTGCAGGCAATCTCACATTTCCCCAGCAAGGTCCACAAACTCACTAAGTATCTCTCAGATCGCCTGCCCCCAGCTCCTCCATCAAACCCAGGATGTCAGTCTGAGAGAAACAATCAATCAGCCTCCCCAACACAGCTGATAAAACTCCCAGAAGTTGGGACCAATATTGTTGCATGACAGGACACAACAAGATCACATGATAGAAATATACAGATAGCAGCATCACAGCAATGACATGTTGGCGATGGAAGTTTACTGGCCTTCCACAGCCATTCTGGTGTCAAATAGGACATATCAAGAACATTAATTTGAATCAGACGACATCAGCGGAGATGGCCAGTTCCAAAGGCGCCATAAGAGCTTCACCTCCATTCTCCATCTTGCAGGGCCCCCAGCCAAGCCTCCCACCGAGTACAGAGCGTCAGATAAAAATCCGGTAGTTGGTGAACATGGGCTGATAAATCTGGGAGACCCCCTTGAGGCCCAGGGGTGACATAAGGGCCTTCACCATGGGCGTAGGAAGTGTGGGGGACGCGGGGATGTATCCCCCCCCAGATTCTGGAGGGTGGGGGAAACGGGGGACGAAGGTGGGGGGGACAAGGGGACAAAATAATTTCCCCTCTCACATCTATTATTCAGAGGGCCATTAGCGCATGAAAGCGCTACTTATTATAGCCCTGTACCGACCATCCTCCAATCTGATGGTAACAGAATGAAGGTGAGTCAGGAGGCCCCCTGCACCCTCTGCCCTTTTGTTTGTCCTGTTCACAGCTGTGGGCATTAAGGGTGCTCATAAGAACAAAGGGCACAAGGAGGAGAAAAGAGTTTTGGATGATTACTGTCTGCATCACCTGCCACCGCCTTGAAGAGGAGCACTGCAGGACGCCTTCAAGAGGAGCTGCAACGCAAGGAGGAAGATCTAAAGAGGAAACAGAGTCCCTCTCACCCTGATGCCTGCAGGCTAGAAAGGAGACTCTGTGAAACACAATATTTGTTTTTGCCTAGGATCACACCAGTTGGTGAAACAGTGAAGTCGAGATTGAGCCCAGATTTTACCTTTTCACACAACAATTTAGCTATTGAGTGTATTTTTCTAACATTTATGTTTAATGTTTGTTTATCTGGGTAATGAAGGGCTTGATTACAGCGTGGCTAACAGGGAGAAGCCATATTTCATTTTGGGCTGTAATGCCTAGCGTTATTATTTATGTTGTTGTTATCGTTACATACTTCAGCATATTGAAGTATATTATCTTTTCTCTATCTTTTCTTCACTCTACTCTGAAACAATCTACCCTATGCCACTGCACCCTACACCACTTTTCTCCACTCTGTGCTACTCTACGCCACTGCAATCTATGCTATTCTACTCTAACCATTGTACACTACACCCCTGCACTCTGCCAGTGCACTCTTCACCACTTTACTCAAAACCAATGCACTCTATGCCGCTGCACTCTATGCCAATCTACTCTGCACCACAGCACTCTATTCCACTGTGTCCAATGCCACTGTACTCCGCGCAACAGCACTTTATGCCACTGCACTCTATGACACTCTACAATACACCACTGTACTCTGCGACCCTCTAATCTGCAACATTGCACTCTCTGCCACTGAACTCCACACCCCTCTACTCTGCACCACTGCACTCAATACCACTGTACTCTGTCCCACTGCACTCTTTCTGCACCACAGCACTCTAATCTACTCTACACCACTCCACTGTAGGGCACTTCATTCTACTTTGAAATCATCTCCTCTATACCACTGCAATCTATGCAACTCCACTCTGTGCCAGTCTAATCTACCCTGCACCACTCCAATGTACCCTGCGCCATTCCAGTCTGCTCTGCACCGCTCTATGCTATTGCACTTTACATCACTGTGCTCCTCTCTGCAACAATCTACTCTTCACCACTATACTGTACTCTGCAGCAATCTACTCTATGCCACAGCACTCTATGCAACTCTATTCTACTCTGCACCACTGTACTCTAAGCCACTCTTCTCTACTCTGCATCACTCTACATCACTGCACTCTACACCAATGCATTCTATGCCACTCTACTCTACACCACTGCCCTTTATGACACTCTACTCTGCAACACTGCACTCTGCCACTGAAGTATACTCCTCCCTACTCTGCACCGCTCAACTATATGCCACTCTACTGCACTCTACACCAATGTACCATATGCCACTACACTCTGCCACTCTACTCGGCATCACTGCCCTCCACCACTGCACTCTACACTAGTCTACTCTACCTTGCACCACTCCACTCTACCATGCACTGCATCACTCTATGACACAGCACTCTGAACCACTGCAATCTATGCTGTGCCACTCCACTCTGTGCCCCTCGACTCTTCACCACTCTACGCTACTGCACTGTACGCTAAACCAGTGCAGTCTTTGCCAATGCACTGTACACCTCTTTACTCAAACCCAATGCACTCTATACCACTACACTCTACACCAATCTTCTTTGCACCACTGTACTCTAAGCCACTTCACTCTAGACCACCCAACTCCACTCTATAACACTTCACTCTGACATTACACTCCATGATACTAGATTCTGACACTCTATTCTATTAAACTCTAACACTTTCTCCACTCTGTAACTCCATACACAACTCCCTATACGCCACTCCATTCCACTTTACTCCACTCTATGCCACTCCACACCACTCTATGCCACTTCAATCTACAATACTCTACTCAACGCCACTGCACAACCCTCTATGCCACTCCACTATACAACAATGTACTATGCTCAACAACACTCTACCCAACTTTCTCTATGCCAGTTATGCTCAACAACACTCTACCCAACTTTCTCTATGCCAGTTCACGTTACTTTACTGCACTCTACTCCAGTTCACTCTTCTTTATGCCTTTCCACTCTACGACACTCTCCCACTCCAGTCTATGACACTCTATTACACTGTGACACTACTCCACTCTACCTCTACTTTATGGCATTGGCGCTTGATTAGAGATTCAGCTCTCCATTGAGTGCCTTCTCACTCATATGAGACGCAAGTCATATTTTTCTTTGCCATTTTGGTTACAAGCGCTCTGTAACCCTTTTAACTCAAGCTTAACGAAGGCTTAGGATGATCCTGATACTTGTCTAGGGGATCAAAATATTGCCGGCCAAAGTACCTTGACTTGAATTTGTGATATTGTACATAAGTTGGTATAAGCATAGGTACTATGAGCTAATGACTTCTTGATTCACTATTTGAGTCATTCATGTAAAAGTCGGTGTATAAAAGCTTGTAAATCATTATTGTGGATGCTAACCTTGTAGGAAAGTAGCCTCTTTCTAGCTTGGTTACCCCCACATTTGGCCTGTTTGCAATGTGTGTTTGAGTGTGTCTACTGGGATCCTGCTAACCAGGACCCCAGTAGTTATGCTCTCTCACTGAAATTATGGTTGTTGCATACTGGTAACCCAGTATTTCACCCAAAATTGGCATACTGGTGCCCCCTTATAAGTCCCTAGTATATGGTACTTAGGTACCCAGGTCATTGGGGTTCCAGGAGATCCCTATGGGCTGCAGCATTTCTTTTGCCACCCATAGGGAGCTCAATGCAAAGGCTTCTGCAGGACTGCCATTGCAGCCTGCGTGAAAAGGTGCATGCACCCTTTCACTGCCAGTTACACTGCACCAGGTCACTTATAAGTCACCCCTATAGCAGGCCCTCCAGCCCTGAGGGCGAGGTGCAGAGTACCTGTGTGTGAGGGCACCCCTGCACTAGCAGAGGTGCCCCCACGACCTCCAGGACCATTTTCCCAGACTTCATGAGTGCGGGGATGCCATTTTACACGTGTACTGGAAATAGGTCACTACCTATTCCCAGCTACATAATGGTAACTCTGAACATAGGTATGTTTGGTACCACACATGTTGGAATCATACCCCAAGGCTTTTGCAAACATTGGTTGTATGATTTCATGCACTCTCGGAGCTCCTTGGAGGACCCCCAGTATTGCCATTCCAGACTTCTGAGGTTTTCCAGGCAGCCGCAGCTGCTGCCACCTCTCAGACAGGTTTCTGCCCTCCTGTTGCTTGAAAAGCGCAAGCCCAGGAAGGCAGAACAAAGGATTTCCTTTGGGAGAGGGGTGTTACACCCTCTGCCTTTGGAAATAGGTGCTACAGGCTTGGGAGGGGTAGCTTCCTTCCCCAGGCCACTGGAAATGCTTTGAAGGGCACATTTGATGCCCTCCTTGCATAATCCAGTCTACACCGGATCAGCTACCCCCAGTCCCTGCTCCTGCACGAAACTGGACAAAGGAAAGAGGAGTGACCACTCTCCTGTCCATCACCACCCCAGGTGTGGTGCTCAGAGCTCCTTCAGAGGGTCCCTGGGTTTTGCCATCTTGGATTCCAAGTTGGCAGCAAACTCTAGGAGCATCTGAGTGGCCAGTGCCAGCAGGTGGTGTCAGAGCCGTCCCCTGATAGGTGCTTACCTGCTTAGCTGACCAATTCCCCTTTCAGGGCTATTTAGGGTCTTTCCTTTGGGAGGTTCTTCAGATTCAGATTGATGGACTCCAGCAGGAATCCTCTGTATCCTTTACTTCACCTTCTCACCGAACAAACTGCATCTGGACCCTCCAGGAACTCCACAAACTGCAACAATGGAGCAAAGATGGCTTCTGCAACATTGTATCTTCAGCTCTTGCCAGCAAATGCAACTGTTTCCCGGTTGTGTATCCTCAGAGGACAGCCTGTCTTCAGCCTGCACCAGAAGAATGAACGACTCTCCCCTGGAGTGAAGGAGTCACTTCCCTGCTTCAGCAGGCACCTCTCTGCAACGATGAACATCTGCGTGGGTCCCCTCTCCTGACAAGTTGCATGGATCATGGGTGGTGGACTGAAGTGGTCCCGATGGTCCTGACGTCCTACTGTCCAACTTTGGTGGAGGTAAGAGCTTGCCTTCCCACGCAAGACAGTACCCCTGTGCACCACGTTTTTCAGTTGCCAAGGCTTGTTGGCATCCTTCTATGAAATTCTTTGTGCACAATGTAGCTCCGGCCCCCAGCACTCCTTCCTGTGATGCACAGCTTCCTGAGTGGTTCTCTGGTGGCGTGGGATCCTTTGTTTTTGTGCTGCGTGGGCCTCCTTTTGCAACTCCTTTGTCCCCGTACTGGGGGACACCTGTGTGCGCTGGCTGGTCTTCTGTGGGCTCTCTGAGTTGCTGAGAGCCCTCTCTGACTACTCCTCCTGAGTAGAGTCCACTAGGTCCCTCCTGGTCCCAGGCAGTGCCATTTTCCGCTAACCGTGAGCTTTGCGTGTGCCAAGGCTTGTTGGCTGAATCCAGCGACGCAAACCAGACTGCAATCATCCATCCGGTGTGGGATATCATCTGCACCGACCAGGAACCCGCATCCATCTTCTTGGGTGCAGTACTGACTGTTGTTCTTCACCAGTGGTTCTTCTTTTGGACCTTGATTCGGGTTAGCAGGGCCTCCTGTCCTCCCTGGACTCTTCTGTGCTTCTTGGACTTAGTACCATTCTTCCACAGGTCTTTAGGTCCAGGAATCCACCTTTTGTGTCTTGAAGTATCTTCTGGTTCTTGCATTATCTTCTTTCTCGTGTTCTTGTGTGTTCTAGGAAAGTTTTTGTGATTTACTCCTGCTTTCCTGGGCTCTGAGGTGGGTTCTATTACTTACCTTTGGTGTTTTCTAATACTCCCAGCACCCCTCTACACACCACACTTGCCTAGGTGGGAAACTGATATTCGCATTCCACTTTCCTAGTATATGCATGTGTTTCCCCTAGGTCCATTTCTAACCATTGTGATTTTCACTAATTGCACTGTTTTCTAACTGTTTTTATTGCTATTGCTGCATACTAGTCTGTATAATTGGTGTAGTACTTACCTCCTAAGGAAGTATAGTCTCTATGGTATTTTTGGCATTTGTGTCACTAAAATAAAGTACCTTTAGTTTTGTAACACTGAGTATTTTCTTTCATGTGTGTGAGTACTGTGTGACTACAGTGGTATTGCATGAGCTTTGCATGTCTCCTAGAGAAGCCTTGGCTACAGCTACCCCTAGAGAGCCTGGCTTCTAGCCACTGCCTACATTTCACAAATAAGGAGTAACTGGACCTGATATAAGGTGTAAGTACCATAGGTACCCAGTACAAACCAGGCCAGCCTACTTCAAACCACTGTACTAAATAGGTTCCTTTTTACATTTTTCTTTTAATTGGTGACATTGGGTCATCCAGATAACTTGTGTAATGCCCAAATACCTGTCTTTCTCGATTTCCCCTGTTGATGTTTTCCCACTACATTTGATCTTTTAGATTTTGATTGAATAAATGCATGAAACATTCCATTTGCATACTACTTTAATATAATTGTTTATGGGAGTGGTGTTGCATTTTATTCAAGGGACCCTTGTTTCTTTAAAGTTAGTTTACTGCTCCATTCTAGGACACTCTACTTACTCCATGACACTACATCACAACAGTCAATGACCCATCGTTCTCCTTTATGCCATTAACTTAGAGCCATGCTGAATAGTAGTCTGACTAGGGTACAGCATGGCTAAAACACATTGGCAAAGGCAATAGAACTTGCATAGGCGAGACCTATTGGCTTTGCCAATGCATGTTTATAAGGTATGAACTTCAAGGTGACTTGCAATATTCTTATGTAAGCAGGGGGTATTTTACCCCATATAATACATGAACACACCACCATCTTTCCCACAAACCACTTAAAACCTTAGTGCATATCTTCTGTCATTCCAAGCTATTAAAGTAGAGCAGAAGAAAGAAAAGGAACATTCAATTTTTTGCTTTAAACAGCTGTATTAATTATGCTCTGTGACCTGATCTGCCTTTTACCTTGGCTGCTAGCTCTGGCAGAAGGCATTGCAATGTTAGAACTCGACTGTAATAACCCTCACATAGTCATTTTCTGATGTCTCTTCTTTATAATCAGTGAATGTCTTTTCTTTATACGCAGTGACTTGGTGCATCACAAACAGCCGTTTCTAAAGAAATTAGTGACTGCAGTTTATACAGAGATTAGAGAATCCATGTTTATATAGCCTGTAACTCCAAGAGCTTCTTCAGTTGAAATGCTCCTAGTTATGACTGATGTGGAGCTGAGCTTCCCAAGATCACACACAGGAGTAGAAGTGTTATTAGAACTATGGTTGCCAAGCACAGTTTACAACTGTTGTACCTAATCGCTTTTGATATCTCCAGTGCGGTTCCAATTGGCATGAGGCGAAGGCCATGATGGGTATGGGGCGCAAAGGGTATGTTCTTCCTTTTTACCCTCCTACCTTTATTTGCTTGGTGCATGAAGATGCAGGGTTAATCAGCACATTATTTTCACATTTGAGCTAATTACTTTGTGAATGTAAATAACAATAAAAGATACTTTCAGACTGTGAAAACATGCCTTCCTTTCTCCCTATTTTACTTCCAATATAGATGATTGTGCATATTTATCGGAGCCTGCAGTTCGTAAACAACGAGCGATTTGTATAGGGTTGATTGAAAGTCCCTAAGGCTGTCCCTGTCCCCCCCAGAAATGTATTGACGTCTACGCCCCTGGCCTTCACCTCCATAGGGCTGTACTCAAGGACCACCCCCAAATCGAGCTGGTGATAAGATAAGGCATATCGGATCTGCAAAAAACAGAAAAACAGTGTGTGATGTAAATGAAGCTCAACTTGCAACTCGGAGAAGGGGCACATAGCAGAGCCTTGCCATATATCGCCAAGCTGAGAACTACTACTAACGTCCCATTGTCTAAACCCCTCCAGACCCACACAGGACAGAGAAGAGTGCCTGCATGTGTTTACTTTTAACTTTTAATCAAGCCCTATGTATTACTCAGTTTGCTAATCAGCATTATATATGACATTATATATGACTGAAAATGATTTTCTGGCTTTACAAGGGTTTGCTCTATTTAGCATCGAAATTGCTAATTAATCGCAGAGTCCCGATGTTCTGTTATTAAGCCAAGGGATTTCCGGTTTCTTCAAGTTCTTTGAAATGTTTTCTTGTGACAGCATTTTCATTTTTGGTAGCTCTTGTATACGAAATGTTGTTGCGTCTTTCCCTTTATGTTGTTTCTTGGCTTCTTTGCAGGAACCATCTGGATCAGTGAAATAGTGGATTTGATTCTTAATGAAGTGGAGTCATAGAAAACCATATGAGAAGCCACATATGACTGGGAGCCACTTCTTGAGTTTGCAGCCCCAGGAATTTCTACAGGCACTTCAAAGAATCCCTTTCCCATAACTATCTGAAAGTGCCTGGTTCTGCCTGTTGAACTTTATAAATGAGACTGACAGTAGTTTCAGTGCTCACTATGTACATCTGAGAGGACTGGAAAACTTCAAACTATTTCAGATGGATACTGCCCACAATTTTAAAAAGCTCTGCACATGATCCCAATGACTGTGGACATGGTGTAATGGATTTTGCGCCATGTTCCTAAAGCAAAGCATTACTTTAAGAATTCTTTGCATTATTTCTATAGAATCTTTCACACATTTTGTGGAGAAATTTGCACTCTTGTCTAAACAGTTCTTTGCACTTTTTCTAAAATAATATGAACACTTTCTCAAGTTCTGCTGTTTTTTAAAATTTCATTCTACTTATAATGGGCTTTGACTACAGCATAGTAGAATTAGCCATGGTAATGGTGCTGGCTTGTTCTAGGCCAATCCATGTCCATCTTCCGGCTTCTGACATGCACTGATGAGACGTGATGCGAGAAACTGGTTGCCTTGCTCCTTCCACCATTTACATATCCATGCTGTGTCTCCACTTGGGTGGTGAACGTAGTAGGCTTAACCTCACACACAAGTTACTGGTAATGACTGTGTCTTTTCGGCTCAGTGGCATTTCTGTACTCAGCAGGACCTGGTAGTATCCTATATAGGTAGCATCAGCTAACGCATGTAATTCAGGAATGTGTTGCATAGTAAAGGAAATAGAACAAACAGACAAGCAGATTTCACAATAGGTTGGAGGACATTGTTCCCACCACAGAGCCATAAGGAGCAGCATCAGGTGAAACAACAAAGCCAAGCAAGTTTCTTTTGCCATTAACTATGTAGCACTTCAGTCACAAGAGGTGAGACTCCACTTGGCGATATTTGGATTCTTGTTCCCCTTTGTCACCATTCCCCTTTCCTCATACTGCCCTGTCAACACAATTAACCTGTTTAGCATGACTGTCCTGATAATGCTTTTCTTCGCTAATTTCCTTAACTCCAGATGTCCACCTAGATCCAAATAAACTGTATAGTTATCTCGAGCCAAATATCATTTAAACCTTATTGTATAATACTGTAGAGTAACTTTGCAGATCATCACATGTGCAGGGTGGGGCGGTAACTACACGTTTTCAGAAGCGCAGGTGTGAAAAGGAGTGAGGAAGTTTGGCTCTAATGAAGTTGAGGGTAGAAGTGCTCCAATTTGGCAGGTTTCCCATAGGCCTTCCCTTTTAGTCCTTTCTATTCTGGACCATTTGGTCCTCACCGGTCTACCTGGCTCCATTTTCCCAATTCCAAAGTCTTTCATTAATGAGCTACACAAAAGCAACTTATTTGGATACTGGATGTTGTATGAGACAGCATATTCCTCACCGATGGCAGGACTCCTCACCTGACCGACCAAAAGTCACCAGGTTGATACATGAGTAAACAAAGACAGAAAAAGTCACCACCTATACCCTCCTGTATTGCTATCAGCAGTTTATCAAAGAATCAAAAAAACAACTTGAGTGCAAAGAAATGTTTAAAACTTATTTAAGAGACGGAAGAAACACTCTCAATTACAGAAAAAATTCCCACGTGTCCATATGTTTGAGTCCATCATTAGGATGACATCCTAAACTCCGACTTGTGCCACTTTTTTTTGGACCCTTTTCTTCCGCAATGGTTATGCACACTGTACTGACATATGGATGCTTGGCTCTCAGAGGACATCTACCACACCCCAGCTTATCCTTTCTCCTACTTGAGCCACATGCCAATTCTTTTGTCTCAGCCTAAGATGATTAGGTGCCTGCAGCCTCGCTCCCATTAAAATCTGTTACTTTACTATGAATTCCATGCACATTCCTATGTATCTATTTTTAATCCTATAACTCATTCATCCCATGTTCCTATATAAAGTGGCATGGCAGTCACATGCCTAGCTCCTTAGGCTGTGTGCAGTCCTTTCCCTGCTATAAATTGAGTCCAGGCCCCCATGGGAAGACATACACCTTTCGTCCGAGCCTGCATGGTGGCCACATCCTCACTCTGTTTGGTCCATGATCTCAGTGGAAGACACATTTCTTCTTTTTATTGAGCCTCTGTGTTACCCATACCCCATTAGCCCTTGAGCCCATGCTCCAACTGAGCCATGGTACTCTTCATTGTGGTGATGTCACTGTAGGAGCATAGAACATGAAGTCATCTGTGAAATGTATGACAGAGGTGTGTTCTGCGCTTCCATTTGGCAGTTGCTTTCTGTGCCCTTTCATGTACCAGACGTATTCTGGTAATGGATACCAATTATTATAACAAGAAGAGCATGGACATCATCTTTAAAAAGTTGGCCACAAGGGAAAAACAAAGGTTTGTGGGAAGAAGTACTGTGAGTAATATTTTTTGGAAGTAAATGTTTGAGAAGCCATGAGGCTCACTTAAACTCGGTTTTGATCTGGGGCACAGAAATGAGCTCGGTTGAGGAGCGAGTATTAAGAACGTACTGGTACAGTCCAAATATCAGAAGGTTTTTTGTTTTTGTTGTTTGGCTGCCTGATAATCGTAAGAGGAGTTGGTGCAACATATGCTCAGTGCAAGAATTATCCTCTTAAACTAGCACTCGAGCGGATGTCGATTACACCACAGGCTCTCAAGTGTATCATTTTTATGACTGGGTGCTCTAAGACAGGGGTCTCCAACCTTTTCTGTAACCAGAGCTACTTATGTTCAATGAAAATCATTTGTGCTACTTGCATTAGTGATATAGTAGTGACACCACCCGAGATTGTCAGCAGTGATCACATCAGTGCATTAGCTGGGGTTGCCAGCAATAAAGTAAAAAAGTATTATCAATTTGGAATGTCTCTAAATGGGTAATACATAACAGGCATAGCTGCAACGCTCCTGGCACCAAGGCAATAATGTGAGTAATAAATCGCTCCAACTCAAATAAAAGTTTTAAATACATTTTGAGTATTCAACCATTAGATAGAAGATCATGTAGCAGCGTTTGACACTCGCTTTTTTGGCTAATTCTTTAAGTTGTAAGTGAATTATTGTTTTGTAACTGAATTCTGTGGTAGAATAAGAGAAGAGAAAGAGAATAAGAGTGTTTCAAAAGTGTTTCACAAGACTAGGAAGAGAAAGGAAGTACTTACGAGTTACTTACAGTAACATAGAAAGTGGACTTCCATAAACGTCAGACATATTGGAAAAGGTTCTACTCTGGAATATGTCTGCTCAGTGACACACACACAGTGCACACTTTTGCAAATTGGATTTCAGTGCAGATTTCAGTGGTTTGCATACTATTTGAATTTTCAGTAGTTTGCACACTTTTGCCAATCAAATTTCAGTGTAGATTTCAGTAATTTGTACGCTATTTGAACTTTCAGTAATTTACACACTCAAATTTGTAGAAGTTCTCATGCAACATTGAGTACGTCGATATTTGTAGAGTGCAAAATGTGTCACCTCCTTCACCATTTCGTCAGGAGCTTGGTGATCCACCTTTAGAATAGAAACTATGACTGAGATCCTTCAAAGCACATTTAGGAGTGATTGATGGTCAAAGATTCAGACCAGAAAGAAAAAAGTTTGATGTATTATTATTATTTAGGAGTTGATGATCAAAATGTGTTTGATCACTTACCTGTGTATTAACCTCTAGAGTATGAAGATCTGGATGAATATGAGATAGCAGTAGCACAATTGGACAAATACAGTATTGTACCAAAACAAAAAACATTGTGGGTCATAGATATAATTTTTTTATGAGAGTGCAGAAACCCAACAAAAGTACTGACAGTTTTATTAATGCTTTAAAAGTATTGGCTGCCGGGGGCGTTGCCGGGCCACAAAGTAAGATGGCCGCCTAGAAAGTGTGCTCTGGGCCGCGGCGATGTCGATGAGGTGATGGGGGCGCGGAGACGGCAGGATCGACTCCTTTACCCGGCTCTGACCCCTTCTGCCGCCGTTGCGACCCTGATCTGCGCCAAGAGAGCCCGCAGGCACGAGCCTGTGGACCCGTAACTCGCGACTCGCCACCGGAGGAGAAGGCCTGTCCGTGGGGCAGAGTCGCGTTATTCCAACGCCGCGGACGACTTGTCTGCGACGGCAACGGGGTGACCCAGAGAGCCGGGGAGGCCCTTTTGAACCTCCGGATCTCCAACCCCCGGCAGGGAGACCTGTTGGGGCACCGGGGGTCCTTTGGCAGATTCCGACAGACGACGCGAAGGCGGGGACCTTATCAGAGAGGTGGGGCCGCGCCCTCGGAGCCTGAAGAGGAGCGGCCTCACCGACGAGAACACCACCGGCTACCATGGTACGGCTCCCCTCTGCTTAGCGCTGACAGGAGACACCGTGCCACCTTCCCGACCACCTCTCAGTGGGACAATGTGGTCACATCCTCCTCTCCCCTTTGCAGTAAGTACTCAACATTAACAAAGAAGAAGGAGAGAAGGAAGGAAAAAGAAAGGGGAAGAAGAGAGAAAAAGAAGAGAGGGGAGGAGAAGGAAGGACAAGGGGAGAAAGAGGAGAGGGGAGAACAGAAGGAGCTGGAGGAGTGGGAAACAGGAGGGCAAAGAAGAGAGGAGAAAGGACAGGTAAAGCTACCACCACCCGGAGAAGGGCAATCACCCTGCATCCCTCTCTCCACAGAACAAGTAGGAGGGAGACGTGGAGGGAAGGGGCAAGACAATAAAATAATACATTAGCAATAAAAGGAGGAAAAGGGGAAAAAAAGGGGGACAGAGGACAAAAGGAGCGAAACAAAAAAATGACCAATGTAAAGATGGACCAATAATAAAGGAAAAAAGACGCAAAAAGCCACGAAAAGATACACGGAAAAAGGAAACTACACAAGGGGCAGATGACCCAAGTTAGCATACCGAGGTGAGCTTCACTACCACCTACCTCTTCCCTCCCACTCAGATCCCCAGGCATAGGAGCAGGAGCTAACACCTTCACCGCAATCTACACGTGCCAGGGGGACACCAGGGATCACAGAAGGGATACCCAGAAACACATACCCTCAACCATAAGGGACAACTGGCAAAAGATCTAAAGAAGGACACGCCTACCCCCCTCTTCAACGCCCCCTGCAACTCACCCTAAGAGTGGGAGAGCCCTATACAGCAAATAGAGGACACAGCCTCCATAACGCTCTTGGCCACAACAGGCCCTATACCGGCCCAAATATTGCGGAGCCCCCGTTGCCATAACTTTCCCTCCCCTGCCTGACGACAATAGCAGACTGCCATGCCTCGCAACAGCCACTAGGTTGGTACAAATAAAGGGGGAAAAGGAAAGAAGAGAATAATAAGCAGACGGGAACAGATAAAAAAAAAAAGGAGGAACGGAACAGAAACAGGAAGTGGATGATTTAGAAAACACACACCCCTATCGCACCCCGAGGAAAGAAGACCTGGGCTCTAATTGGGCAGTCCCTACGTGCCATTAGGGCAATGCCCGGTAGCAAACCGAACCATAAACCCGCTAGCAAACCAGCACAACAACTTTTATTCTCGGAAGCGCTACATCACAAGCGCCCAACTCCTACAACGACAGGCCCTCACGTATCGCCACACCCAACTGAGCCCATCATGATGTCTGACAAGGAACACTCCACAACCATGGAACGGATACTACAGGAGATCACCACTGTCAGTCGTCGCATAGAGGGAATGGACGCCTCTATAACCTCACTAACATTAGAAACCAAATCCATGCGATCAGACATCGCAGGCTTCCAGTCCAGGGTGACAGGACTGGAACAACACATGGGATCACTGGAAGCACAGGCTACAGCGTCCCAGGACCGAGACCAAGACCTCCTCTACCTTAGGAGTAAGCTAACGGACATGGAGGACAGAAGTCGGAGAGATAACATCCGCCTACTTGGGATCCCGAAAAAATGAAGAAGGCACAGACATGCAGGCCTTTCTGAGCTCTACACTCCCAAAACTGACCTCATTGGATTTTGACCCACCGCTAGAATTCCAACGGGCACACAGAGTAGGCCTGAAACGCTCCGACAAATCCTCAAGGCCTCGACCAATCATTGCATGCCTACTAAGACATAACCAAACCCGTCAAATACTCCAAGCGGCGCGTAGCCATGGCCCTTTACGGGTAGATTAGAATGACATCCAAATAACTGCCGACTATTCCAAAGAGACCAATGAACGCAGAAAGGCCTTCCTAGCTCTACGACCCCGGCTCCGCCAACTGGAGATGAAATATGGCCTTATTGACCCTGCAAGAATGTGGGTCACTAAAAATGGAGTATCCAAGGATTTCTACGATCCCGAAGAATTGAGACTCTTCCTTGACTCTTTCCAACTCCAACCTAGGGATTCTACCAACTCAAACCACCTGCACAATATTTCAGGGGATAATGCATGCAACGGAACTTAACCCTCAGGACTGGAGAAAGCAAGTACGGCCCTACATGACACTGATACCTGTCAAAGAGGCAGGGACTTGGAGAGACTAGCCAGATCACACGATGATAGGGGTCAGGTCTTACATGCCGTGGCAGCCCTCACTCAACTATCGGAAAGAGACAAATCCCGCTTCCCTTTAAAACCTGTATCTCCTTGAGAAGGCGACTCGATGACGTGCATATATGAGACAATTGCCTGAACATTGATACACAGCCGCCACCGACCCCAAAGACGGATAAGTACCCATCCAGACCCTATATTTGTATCTTTCTCATAACTGTTTATGGTCATTGGTGTCATAGTTAAGATCAGGGGGTTAATCTGCCCAAGTTCGCCACAAAGAAATACAAGACCTCATAATGTGACAACATCAGGCAAATTGTAAATTGTTCCTCGCGAAAGATAGGGTACATATACCAGTGCCTGGACCAGATTTCACTGAATCTCATAGGCTACATAAGAGTCAAGACCTGGCCTTACAGTTCGAGTTATAGTTTTACACAGGCGTTGTCAAATACCTCTCAAATAAACTGATGCGCCTCCATCACACTATAGAATACCCCATAGCAGCAAATGCCACGGCAGAAACTAAATCGGCTCCAACAAATAACACACAAGGTTAACACCGACACCAGAGCTAACTAACCCCCATAGTTATCCTAGGGGCCAAGATCAGACCAAATAAAATTACACTAACCTAAATGTTGTGATACACAACCCAATATACATTAGAACCTTCTCTAATACAATGCTACAAACCACAGTATTACAACAGGTATTGTTAATAACCTCGGTTGAGCAAACGTACCCACCCCCAGACTAATTATTGTCGATATTTGCAACCTCCACACAGGACAGGACAATAAAGATAATTTCACATGTTAAACTAGCAAACTGACAATACCTGAATATATTCCACCTTATAGTATTATGATGTAATAATACAAAAATAAGGTACTTCCAGTGAAGTAAGACACACATCGACCACACATAATCCAGGAGGTGGCAGCTCTCACTATTTACTCTATGATTAATTGCCTGCCATTTAGTTTAACAGTCAATCATATAACAGTATGATAAGGCATTATGATATATTATGTTATTAGAATTAGCAGGTTACAGTAATGTTGTATTATGTGGAACAGTGACGCTATAGATGAAGAAGTATTCAGGATGTATTATACCTGCACCGCTCTGTACCTTCGCATGAACCAGAATTATACTGCCCCATCCGCTCCCGCCCTCCCCCGCCCCGACCTCCCCTCCCTACCTTCTTTCTATTTCCTCTGCCACTACCTCACACTTCCACAATATATCCTCAACCCCCTGCATCAACTCCTTTCCTCTTCTCCCTCATCAAATCATTTCCACAACCTATAATTCCATATGACAGTATCACTCCTGAATCGCACAAATACCCCACCTGTCATCATTCGCCGCCGAGCAGACCCGTCCCCACACACAACCACGAACCTCCTCCCCTGCCTTCGTCACACTGACACGACACTACCCCTTCAGCAACTCAAACCAAACCAAATCAGGCCGAATCAAATTAAACCAAACCGTGGATGCCTTGTGGACTAGGTTCTTGCCCACCGCTCAAATGTAATCACCTACCCACCTAATCCTACCCTCACCCAAGATGTCAAACCTTGATCATCGCCATCATCATTATCATGGCCACTAATCCCCCCTCCAAGATTTTTTCCCCTTTACAATATACTTGGGACCCCACCCCCTCCGGAGTCCACGCAATCTCTTTTTTCCTCTCTTGCCATAAATCGACGCCGGCTGCCTGTTGCACCCCCCTTGCCTCCCCGGCAGAGATCACCCCGACGGCACGAGAGTCCCGAGAGGAACCGGACCCGCTGTTTACAGACCTAACCACAGAGGCTGGATTTCTAGCCTCCCCATACCTCTCTTCTCTATCTTCTCTTACAACATTCTCTCTTGTTATTTTATTCATTTTATCCCATATACCGCTTTTCACACACACCCTTTCTTTTCTTTTCTTTACACCCTTCTCTGCAGTCCCCTTTCGACTTCCCCCTATCCATCCTATCCTCTCTCCTTTTGCCACCACCTCCATTCCCCCTCCTCTTCTAGGGAGAACATCCATCCTCTGCCAGCTGCCCCCCCTTCTCCCAAGCCATCATACTATAACTAACAAACACAACCCCAACCCTAACAGCTGAGGTATCCCCCCCTTCCCTCCTAGCAACACCACCCCTGGAACTGGTGCGGTTCTGCACTACCGCCCAGAATGTCAGGGAACGCCCCCGAGCGACACGTCCGCTACGGATTCTCTCCTGGAATGTACATGGCATGACGAGCTATGTTAATCCGGAAAAAGATACTGTCCTACCTTCAGTCTAAAGAGCAGATATCGCCCTACTTCAAGAAACCCACCTCGACATCCTGGAATCCAGTAAACTTAAACGGGACTGGGTTGCTTTTAGCTGCTGCCCAGTGGACCAAGAGACTGGGACTGGCACACCTCGCAAATGTGGGGTAGCGATACTAATGCGTAAGTCCCTCCCGATCACAATCATTAAAACGTGGAACGACGCGGTGGGAAGATATATATTCGCTAAACTAAAAATAGGAAATACCTTCCTATGCGTGGGCTCCGTTTATGCACCAACCGGCACAAATCGTCCATTCTTCCTACAACTAAATCGCCTCCTGACCGAAACCGGAACTACCCACTATATAATTGGAGGAGACTGGAATCTCGCCCAAGATACCATACTAGACAGGACAGGTCCCATCAATGTAGGTAGCAATCATGATAGGGCACTACTGATAGACCTAACCACGGATGCCGGCCTAGTTGACTGCTGGAGAATACAACACCCGAAAGATAGGGAATATACTTTTCTATCATTGGTCCATGGTACCCAATCACGCCTGGACTTTTTCCTCGTATCAACCACTGTAACCCCCCAAATGCTAGATACCTGCATCCCAGATAGCGGCCTCTCAGACCACTCTCTGATACTACTTCTGATCCAGGCAGGTCTAACCCCACCGGCCGAAAACCATGGCGCTTCGCTGTACACAGATACTGCTCCCCCCAAGGGAAGGAACAACTTAGGACCCACATGTCCACAGACATGGCCGAGAATACGGGCACCGTGACCTCCAAAATGGTTCTATGGGCAGTGGCAAAGGCGACCCTGAGAGGGAACATGATGCGAGACGCAGCATTAGCCAACAGGGACAGAGCAGCACGCCAAACTACTTTAAAAACCACAATCCAGAACCTCACTAAACAATACACTACCCAACCGTCCCCCAGGTTTCGCCACTCCTTAGAACAGGCCCGAACGGCACACAATTAACTCTATTCATCTCAGGCGGAATACGCGCTGCAAAAATTACGCGGCCGCCACTATGAACATGGTGAGAAGGCAGGACGTCTCCTAGCGGCTCAGCTCCGACAGAGAGAGGCTGCCTCTGCCATCCCGGCCATAACATCCTCCTCAGGAGCGGTACTGACCCGCCCGCAAGACATTGTGAACGAATTTGCCACGTATTACCGACATCTCTATACCCCTGAAATAACGACTGATCATACCCAGACAGAGGCATTTCTTAACACGGCCAACCTGCCTTGTCTGTCGGAGGCAGGTCGAGCCCTTCTAGAAGGCGAAATAAGCAGGGAGGAATTAACGCAAGTTATCACAAACCTCCCCTACCATAAATCTCCGGGAGAGGACGGATTCCCTGCGGAATTTTATAGATGGGCCGGGGAAGAGGCAATCACAGCAGTGCGCGAGGCACTTGCGGAAGCATGTCAGGAAGGCTCCTTAGGCGGTCTGTCCAACAGGGCCACGATTGCTGTCCTACCTAAGCCAGGGAGGGTCCCTCTACTTTGTGGCAGTTATCGCCCCATCTCCCTTCTGAACGGAGATGTTAAACTCCTAGCCAGCATCTTAGCAGCACGTTTACGTAAAGTGATACCATCCCTGATCCATAATACCCAGATGGGGTTCGTTCCGGGTCGTACATCCAGAAACCATATGCGTACCCTCTGCCATACCTTACTGGAATCCCTACAACTACCAGAGGAAGCCCTAGCTCTATCTCTAGATGCAGAGAAAGCATTCGACCGTTTTGAATGGTCCTACCTGTTTACCACTATGAAGCACTTCGGCCTCGGAAAACAATTCATTTCCAAAGTCTGCCTATTGTATGATCATCCTACGGCACAGGTTAATTGCAGGGACTTTCTATCAGATCCATTCCCCATCGGAAGAGGCACTCACCAGGGTTGCCCCCTCTCACCGCTCCTATTCCTGCTGGCCATGGAACACCTGGCAGCTACCATACGGAACTCCCAACATATAAAAGGTATCCCTTTAATAGGGGGCTCATCCAAAATCTATCTTTACGCAGATGAAATTTTATTAA
This sequence comes from Pleurodeles waltl, assembly GCF_031143425.1. Classification (NCBI taxonomy): domain Eukaryota; kingdom Metazoa; phylum Chordata; class Amphibia; order Caudata; family Salamandridae; genus Pleurodeles; species Pleurodeles waltl. Next base: position 462,642,392 of record NC_090446.1, on the reverse strand, counting down.
CTTTGTCCGACCTTGAAAACTCTCTGCCATCACTACTCTCTACCATAGAAGGCTTTGCACCCTTATCCGGATATCGGGTAAACTGGAACAAGAGCAAAGCGTTACCTTTATCCAGCGTAACGACGAGAGCTGCAATACATGGCCTCCCATTTAAATGGACACCGACTCGCCTTAAATACTTAGGAATGTTTATTAATCGAGGCCTGGAACACATGGTCAGAGACAACCTAGATCCTCTTATAGCCAGAATGAAGCAGGACTTCGCCAAGTGGTCACTACTGGGCCTGTCCATGTAGGACAAGACGCAGGCGGTCAGAATGGTTACCCTCCCATGCTTCACATATGTATTAGGCATGCTCCCTTTATTGGTACCCCTTTCCTCGCTCCGCCTGATCAACGCATCCATAAGGACTTTCGTCTGGGGCTCCTTACGCCCTAGGCTGAAGCCTGCATCAATATTGGCACGACGACCCAATGGAGGCTTAGGCCTACCCTCAGTAGAACACTACTCATTATCCTTACAACTGTCACAGCTAGCGTATACACTACCAGATATACCAGATCTCCTGCAATGGGTAGCCATAGAGAAACTCCTAAGAGGCCAGCATACGGAGATGGGAGGGACATACACTGATCAGCCCCGCTTATCTAACCCCATCCTCATGGCCACAAACATAGCATGGCGCAGAACCCACTGATTACTTGGTGTACACCCTTCCCTGCACGCCCAGGCCCCTATAGCAGGGAATAAAAGCATAAAAATAGGAGGAAACCTCCTCTGATGGCCACAATTGATTGAGGCAGGTATCCATAACATATCTCAAATCATAGACAGAGACAGCTTTCGAACCTTTGCCTCCCTTCAGGAAGAGTTCGGCATACACAGTAACCAAGAGTGGCGATACATGCAGCTTAAGCATTGCATGCGTAGAGCCCCAGGAACCCCTCAGTGGACACTTAAAACCTCACCCATAGTAACCTATCTCCAGAAGTGGGGTCGACAAAGAGTTGTTATGGCTTTTCTATACGCAGAGCTAACGAACCATCTTTACTCGCAGCCTCTTCTTGAACGACTGCGCTTAAAATGGCAGGACCGACTTGAGATCGCCTAAACGGAAGAAGAATGGTCAGACATCCTAGAAGCCCTTGACAGGGGAGTCCGCGAAGCCCGCCTGAAATTTTGTCTATTTAAAGTTCTCCAAGAATGATACTGGACCCCCATCAAACTTCTCAGGCAGGCTTGATGCCGCATGCGGAATGCTGGCGATGCGTCGACCCCCATTGTGACTTACTTCATATCCTATGCCATTGCCCGACGGTACAATCCTTATGGGAAGCGGTACCCCATACCCTGATAGACGTTATACAGATACCAAGCCCGACCCTGCCATCACTCATCCTTTTACACGATATGCGCCCGTACCCTTCCCTATCGCGAGCCCATAAACGGTTACTTCATACGGCACTTGCCACAGCCAAAATATGCATACTTCAGCATTGGAAGTCCAGTATTGCCCCTACACCAACAGAATGGATGACAGCCATGTTCCAAACTGCCATCCACGAACAAGTAATTTACAACCTGCAGGACCAAGCGGCACAATTCACAGAAGTTTGGAGTCCCTTCCTGACAAGGCCATGAGGCAGCTGGTGGATGGCCAGCGAGAGTCAATCGCCTTCTCAGAACTCTTCGCCCTCCTCCCCACCTCCCCTTCCTACTCTCTCCCTAGCACCTCTTTGTTCTTTCCCCTCTTCCTCTCTTTTCTCCTTCTTCCGCCCTCTGGATCTCTCGCCCTGACAAACGTCCTGGACCTCGGGCCAAGTAGCCAGATACTCCTTCTCTTCCCCTTATCCGACCAGTGTCTGGTTATTTAATTCATATAAGAAGAACACAACCTCCAAATAAATCCATCCCAATCTACATCCCCCTGTGGACAACCCCTTGATAGCTCCTCTCCTGGTGCTATCTTTCCTCAGGTGTCAGAACCTTTACCTCATATCATAACAATCTAGGCACATATGCCAAACTGTCCAACTCCTCATAACAATTCACACCAGACAGGGAACAATCGAACTATTCACGCAATAGCTTTGTCATTATGGCGCCAAGACCTCCGGTCCCTTTATACATTTACTCATTTATCAAACCTCCCTTCTTCCTTCCTCCCCCCTCTGCTTATACAATATTTCTATCTTTCCCCCACCCCATGATCAACTCCCCTCTCGTTCTTCTTTTTTCTTTTTCTCTCTTTTCTTATATTTCTTATATTTCTTATATTCCTTCCTCTTAAATGTTTACTCATAATTTTTCAACTAAATATCTAGAATATTTGTTAGATTGCATAAGCTTATATATCTATTGTGTAACCACTTGTGGTACAAAAAAAAGCTTTGAAGGTATATTTCTATATACTTTGTATCACTTTATATTCTTTAATAAAACAATGGAAAAAAAAAAAATATTAGCTGCCAAATGGGAATTTGAAAAAAATCACGTCACAATTGATTAGGGACCAACTGATTGCTAGATGTTATACTAAAAAAAATCGTTATCCAACACAACTATATCAGGGGTGATTGCTAACAAAATGTTTTCACCCCAAGACAGTAAGAAACAAGGTTTTGCATCAGCTCATGATAATAAGAAAAAGGGGTTCACTCGTAGAAGTAAATCTAATGTACAATTTACATTCATTCAAGAGATTAGGTGCTATAGAGGTGGTCCTTCTTCGCATGTGTCTTCATTCAGAAACTGCCCAGCTGTAATCAACAATGTAGAAATTGTAATAAGATGGGTAATTTTTTTCAAACTATGTAGAGGATCAAAAAGAAATAGTGTTAGACGTGTTGTGAATGAACATGAAGAAAATGAATATGAGAAAGAAAATTACAGTATCAAGTATGTTTTTGTGGTTAGAGACACAGACTTATGGAAGAGTAAAACAATTGCAGATCCTGATATTGAAGTGTTAATTGACAGTGTAAAAATCAAACTCTTAGTAGACACAGGAGCACACATTACCATTGTACCTCAAGAAAAATGTAGTCAGTTATGGAATGATAAAACACTGTATCCTCCTGATGTATTGACAGTAGCTTTTGAGGGATGTAAAATAGATCTTATTGGATATTTTTGGGCTACCATTGAAGTACTAGGTGAAGTCATTCAAGGAAAAACCTATGTTGCAGAAAAGGGAATTAATGTTCTTAGATGGTTACATCATGCTGAACTCAATTTAACCATCAAACCTGGATGAGACATACCTGTTTTTGTGGATAAAAAGAAATACATTAATTGAGGGACATGGGAAATGTTAAAGACGATTGGGTGAAGAAATTTGAGAAAGCTTTTCAAGACAGTTTGGGAAAGATTACAAATTTTTCTTACACCATTAAAGTGAAGCAAAATGCAAGACCTGTTAAGCATAACATGTGCAATGTACCATTGAGTATTAGTGGAGAGTTAACTAAATTATTGAAAGATCAATGTGAACAAGGTGTTACTGAAAAAGTTGAAGCAACTCTTTGGCTTTCACCCATAGTTTTAGCCAGAAAAACAGGAGATTTAACAATGTGTGTAGATTTAAGAAGTTTGAATGATGCGACCTGGGTGGACAATTTCCCATTTCCAAGAATAGAAGATTTAATAGCTAAATTTGTGCATTCCAGTTGGTTTGTCAAATTGGATTAAAATGCATCGTATCACCAAGTAGAATTAGATATTCAGCCTTGTCACTTGGCAGCATTTGTGACTCCAGATGGAGCATTCCAGTTTTGCAGGTTACAATTTGGATTAGCATCAGTGGTTGCCGTTTTTCAAAGAATTATATTAGGAATGTTTAAAGATATTCTTCAAGTGGTGGTACTCCAAAATGATATCTTAATTTTTGCTAATAGTAAAATTGAACATGACAAGATTCTAGATTCAGTTTTGAGTACATTAGAAAAAAGGGGAGTATTCCAGATGGAGTATTCCAGTTTTGCAGGTTAAATTTGGATTAGCATCAGTGGTTGCCGTTTTTCAAAGAATTATATTAGAAATGTTTAAAGAAAATCTTCAAGTGTTGATACTCTAAGATGATATCTTAATTTTTGCTAATAGTGAAATTGAACATGACAAGATTCTAGATTCAGTTTTGAGTACATTAGAAAGAAGGGGAGTATTCCAGATGGAGTATTCCAGTTTTGCAGGTTACGATTTGGATTAGTATTGGTGGTTGCCGTTTTTTAAAGAATTATATTAGAAATGTTGAAAGATAATCATCAAGTGGTAGTACTCCAAGATGATATCTTAATTTTTGCTAATAGTGAAATTGAACATGACAAGATTCTAGATTCACTTTTGACTGCAATAGAAAAAAGGCGAGTGACACTAAGAAAAGATAAACGTGTTTTTAAAAGCAGAGAAGAAGAATATTTAGGACCTGTTGTTTCTGAACAAGAGGTGAAACCCAGACCTAGTCTAGTAAAAAGCATTGTAGAGGCTCCAGCTCCAGGGAATAGAAAACAATTGTCTTTTATAGGCATGTGTGAATTTTATGCAAAGTTTTCAAAGTATTTTGCAAAGAATACTGAATGTTTCAGATCATTGTTAAAAAAAGAAGCTATGTTCACATGGCCTAATGAATGTGAAACTATGTTTCAAAAGATAAAACAGGAAATTACAAGTGCTCCAGCAATGCAACCATTTGTGGAAGGGAAGGAAACCATTGTGACAGTAGATGCATGTGAATATGGTTTGGGAGCAGTTCTGTCACAAAGTGATGGTACACATGAAAATACAATAGGTTTTGCTTCAAGAACTCTACCTCAGGTGGAATGAAAATATTCAGTAATTGAAAACAAACTCCTGGCATGTGTGTGGAGTGTTGAGAAATTCAGACAGTTTTTATGGGGCAGACCATTTGTTTTTAAGACTGACCATCACCCGTTAATGGATATTTTGTCTGGTAAAATTAGAAACAATCTACAACCTGCATTGCAAGGTTGTCTGCCAAAGTTACGTTTACTGTTGAGTACATTCCAGGAGGAAAAAACTGTAGGGCAGATTGTTTATCTAGGTTACCAATTGTAGATGCAGAAGATAAATTTGGGAGACAGAAAATGAAGAATGTTTGATAGCATGTATTGAAGACAGTCAAATGTGTGTGGATGAAAAGCAATGGGTGGATGTAGCAAATGAGGACAATATTTTGAAAGAAGTAATGACCTTAATCAAGTCTGGATGGCTCAAAGAAAAAAATCTTTCAGCTGATTTGCAGATGTTCTGGAAGGTAGCTGATGAGTTGTTTATTGAGGGTGAGAAGGTAGTACAGGGAAAAAAACTGGCACCACCAGAATGTTTCAAGCAAAGGATAATTTCAACAGCTCATACTGGTAATTTAGGATCAACCAGTACTATAAGGAAAATAGTTAATGACTTTTGATGGCCCAGAATGAATAGAGAAATTGATGATTACGTTAAAAGGTGCGTAAGTTGCAATACAAGTAATAAAGTGTTGGTCACAGAAGGGATGGTTGAATCTTTTGTTCCTTCACCACATAGAGCATGGTAAAGATTATGGATTGGCCTTCTGGGACCGTTAAACACTCTACCACATAGCATGGAATACTTAATTGTTATCATTGTTCATCTGTTCAGATGGGTAGAAGTAGTATCAGTGCATCTCCCGACTACTAGAAGTTTAATCAGTTGTTTAAAAAAATATTTCTAAGAGAAGGATTTCCAGAAGAAATCTTAACTGACAATGGTGTGCTGTTTGTATCAACTGAAATGCAACAGTTTCTGAATAAGTATGCACTCAAGTACATCAGAACTCTTCTATATCATCCACAAAGTAATGGCAAAGTTGAATGTTTTAATAAAGTATTAGTAGGCTGTATTCAAGCAGTACACCAAAATAACTCATGTGTTGGTCAGGCAATCAAGGATTTGGTGTGGTCTTATCGCACCACACCACACCACACCACATGTAAGCACAAGCAAGGGTCTGTTTGAACTAATGAGGGGAAGGAAAGCATCCACATAGTTATGTCCATTGTGGATGGTAAAATTGTTTCATGAAGGGTGTTAGAAATGGGGTTTCTGGTTGGCTAGGGTATGCACCTCAGCCAGGCAGAACTTACCCACTCTAGTCAGGGCAAGGGAGTTACACGTCCAAGATAACCCCTGCTCACCCCCTTGGTAGCTTGGCACGAGCAGTCAGGCTTAACCCGGAGGCAATTTGTAAAGCGTTTGCACAACACACACACACACGTGTGACGCAATATCCCCACCACAAAGGAAACACAACACCAGATTATATGAAAATATACTGTATTGTACACAACGTAATTATCAGACCAACATCACATAATAGTACTATCCTGCTACCTTAGCAGTTGTCAGAACGTTACACATTAGTTACTCTGCAAACTAGCAGTAGTCACACATAACACACAGGTTACTCAGTATTCTGCAACATAAGCAGTAGTCAGGAAACACGTAATCACATTAGAACACTTGTCATAAGAATATCATAAAACGCCCATAGTAGGAACATTAGAAAACCTATGGCAATTTAGGGAAACATATTAGCAAGTCACGCCCATAAAAGGAACATGTGCACACATATGTAAAAGCATCATAGAACAGGTAGGCAATATATCATAATAGCAAAGTCTGTAGAAAGAACTTTAGATTAGGAACATATTGGTCCATTTAAAAGTACCTGTCTTGATGGGGAGGCACTTCCAGTGTCTAAAACAACTAATGGGGACCCCGGCGCTCCTCTGTGCAAAAACGGGGGCCTCCCTCAACATGGCAGACCGAGAGGGGCGGCACGCACCCTCTCTGAATTTTTGACGGGCCCCTTCTGGGACCCGTGATCACTGGGGGGCCCCCCGGGCCTCCACCGGCCCTCTCCAAGGGGGGGCCCAAGTCAGGGAAATCCTTTAAAGGGGGAGGGGGTGCCTCGCGCTCCCTCCTGGCAAAGATGTAAAAGATTGTTGCAGGGGTCAGGGGCCACAGCACCCTGCCCCTGGGAACAACTAAACAAGAAGGAGCACAGGGCTGGTGGGCCCAGCTACAGGCCAGCACAAGGGGTGCAGATGGTGGCAGTTCCTCCTAGTGACCAGGCAGGTCACAGGTCAGCACAGCAGCAGCAGTCCATGGCGGTTTCCTGGTGAGTCCATTCATCAGCGTTCTGTGTCCAGTTTCAAGTTCCAAGAATGTTCAAATTGTGGGGAAAATTCCCCTGTACTTATAATCAGTTCTTGCAGTGTTTTACAATGGTAGGGAAAGGAGGTTCCAGCCAGTTACAACTGGTTCTGGGAGTGCCCCCTCTCTCCTTTCAGCACAGGCTCCAAACATCAGTGGGGGGTTAACGACCCTATTGCGTGAGGCCAGGGCACAGTCTTTACAAATGCAGGTGTGCCCCGCCTCTCCCTTCTCTCAGCCCAGGAAGACTATTCAGTATGCAGATGCACCTCGGTGACACCTCCACCCTCCCTCTGTACAGGCTGTCTGAAAAGTATGCACAAAGCCCCAACTGTCACTCTGCCCAGACGTGGATTGGAGTCAAGCTGCAAAACACCAGAATTATAGGCACAGATAAATGCGCACTTTCTAGAAGTGGCATTTCTGTGATAGTAATAAAAAATACACCCACACCAGTAAGCAGTATTTATTATCACCATCACAACCATACCAAACACGCCTACGCTACCCCTCATAAATCAGACAATACCGCTTACACATAAGGCAGGGCATTTCTAATGCAATCCTATGAGAAGGCAGCACTCACAGCAGTGAGACACCAAGTTAGGCTGTTTGTCACTACTAGGACAGGCCATGCAATATGGCACATGTCCTGCCTTTCTACATACATGGCACCCTGCCCATAGGGCTAGCTAGGGCGTACTTTAGGGGTGACTTACATGTAGTAAAAGGGGAGTTCTGGGCCTGGCAAGTAAATTTAGATGCCAGGTCCCTGTGGCAGAAAACTGCGCACACAGGCCCTGCGCTAGCAGGCCTGAGAAAGGTTTGAAAGTCTACTTCAGTGGGTGGCGCAAGCAGCGCTGCAGGCCCACTAGTAGTATTTAATTTACAGGCCCTGGGTATAGAGATACCACTGTACAAGGGACTTATAGGTAAATTAAATATGCCAATTAGGTATAAGCCAATCATACCAACTTTAGATGGGAGAGCACCTGCACTTTAGCACTGGTCAGCAGTGATAAAGTGCTCAGAGTCCTAGAGCCAACAGCGAGAGGTCAGAAAAACCAGGAGGATGGAGGCAAAAAGACTAGGGATGACCATGCGTATGGCCAAAAGTCCAACACAACCCCCTACCAGCCAGAATCCAGGGGAGAACAATCAATACCTTGATGTACTTTCCTGATTGGGGCGATAGAACAAGGACCCAGGCCCACAACAGCAGGGGCATGTTCCAGTTCTACGCCTTCCTGACTCCACTGGGATCTCTCTGTCAATGCGTCCCAGGCAGCCTAGACCAACCCACGGGGATTCTCTAGCTGCCAATGGCCAGAACCAGGCCCCAGGCCATCTAGGAGCCTCTGGTCTCTGAAACCATAATGAGTGGGGGGCGGTAGCCCCAGGTGCAAAGCAACTTGTCTCCACTCCATTTCCGATCAGTTCAGGGGCTCTACCCTGCCACTGATCCACCAACCTAGGGTCCGCACCCATAGGTTCTACAGGGGCTAGAGGCGAGGCTCTCCTCCCTCTACCACTCCTTCTAGGATCCCGCCCTCCTCTCCTAGGAGGGGTATCACCAGAATCCACACTTGCCAGGGTGCTGGGTACAGCAGCCCTGCACAACTTTCTCGCCAGCCCAGGATCACTACCTGGCGACTGACCACCCAACCTAGGGACGACACCCTTGGGTTGCACCGGGGTCCGGGGCGGGCTTCCCCCTCCCTGAACCCCACTTCCAGAGTCCTGCGTCTCCCCACCTTGGGAGAAGCCACCAGAAGTTTCACACGGGGGGTGAGCACACTAACCGCCCCCCCCAACCAGATCAGAGTTTACCTCCTGAACCTGTCTATCTAGTCCAGGGACGACACCCTTAGACTGGACCATTGCCCAGTGAACCAGGACTTCCTTGGGAGCACACCTACCCCCTACCAGATCAGAGCTTACCCCCTGAATCTGGCAATCCAACCCAGAGTCACTACCCTGCGGTTGAACTACTGCATGGCGCACCAGGACTTCCTTGGGAGCACACGTACTCCCCATCAGGTCAGACTTTACCCCCTGAACCTGATCATCCAACCCAGAGTCACCACCCTGCGGTTGAATCCTTGCCTGGCGCGCCAGGACTTCCTGGGGGGCACACCTACCCCCCACCAGGGAAACACTTTCCCCAAGGGCCACACAAGAGTCTGGCTGGCGCAGGTCTCCTGACCTCTGCCCATCGGACAGAGTCTGGATTCCCCCCAGCCCAGAAATGGTCTCACCAAGGTCATTCCTGGGGGGCTCTGCTCTCAGAGCTGACCCCTGACCCTCCAGGTTCTCCACTGGGGCCCGCAGCCCCCTCTCAACCCTATGCCTGGATTTCCGCCTCCTCCGCTGTAGAGCGAGACTACCAGACACCAGGACCGGCGGAACGCTATCACCAGCCACCCGCCTAAGTCCTAATGACAAAATGGGATCCTTCTGAACAGCTGGCCCTACGGCACAGGTTAGGCTCACCTCCTGGCGTTCACTCATGGAACCTTCAGGGGCCTGGGACAGTATCTTGGGCACCTTGGGCCTCAGCCCAGCCCCATTCCCTCTCCTCAGAGACGGGACATGGGGTCCCTCACCCATCCCAGTCCACTGGGACCTACCTGGGACACTCCATTCCTTTCCCACCACACCTTGTTGGGAAACACCTAGACCACTCTCATTAGGAACACCCCCTAATGCCACACCAGACCCTCTGGTATGCAACCAGAAGTCTGCCTCCTTTGCGAGCTCCCTGGGGTCAGAGAGCTCACACACTGACAAGTGTTGGCGTAACTCTGAAAAACAACAACGAAACAGGTGCTCTCTGAGAATCAGATTAAACAGCCCTTCAAAATTGTTTACTGTGCTACCCTTCACCCATCCATCTAGTGCAATGCAGCAATCCTCCACAAACTCCTCCCAAGACTGGTGGGACAGTTTCTTACCACCCCTAAACCTTTTTCTGTATTCCTCAGGGGAAAAACCATACTTCACAATCAGTGCGTTCTTCACAGCGGAGTACCCCTCCCTGTCACTCTCTTCTAGAGTCAGTAGGGCATCCCTCCCCTCCTCAGGAATAAAACTCCCTAGGCCAGTTCCCCAATCCTTCTCAGGGATCCTGCGCTCTACCAGAGCCTTCTCATATTCCTTTAACCACGGACGTATGTCACCCCCCTCTTGGAACCTAGGTACCAGATCTATGGGTATGTGAGAAACATCTTTGCTACAGCACTGTACATTGCTGCCACCACTGGACTCCACCTGCAGCGCTGGTGAGTCCAGAACCTTCAGACTGCGCTCTAGAGCGAGTCTTTCTCTGGCAAAGGCCCTCTCTGCCTCTGCCATTCTCTCCTGTACTAAGGCCTTTTCTACCTCAGCCCTTCTCTCCTCAACAGCTAGGTGCGCTAACTGCAACTTCAGGTCCCTCTCTTCCCGCCTATCTCTTAGCTCATCAGGCGTCAAGGAATGAGAGGTAGCCCTGCTTCTTACACTGGACCCAGCAAGGGACTCCCTATCACTGGGGCCTTCCCTGTCAACTGGCGTCCCCAACCGGTCATTCTCACCCTCCTGATCAGTCTCTCTACCACTCTCTAGGGATGAGGTCTGGGAGCCCTCCCCTTGGGAACCCTCGCTACACTCAGGATCCTCTGGGTACCCCCTACGCACACTCCCTCCCTGGGTAAATGTCACAAACCTTTCAAAGAAATTCAGAGATCTCATGAGGTCCCCTTCTACAGGCAGCCCTCTCTCTCTACAGAACCCCTCTAATTCCCCCTGCGTGTAAAACGGCAGGTCCTCTAAATCAAAGGTAAGCCCCATCTTGAAAAGGTACAAATAACTCAACTGTGACAACCACAATACCCAAGCGTGAGAACTGAAAACAGGAAAAATGACCAAAGAGAGAAAGTTAAGAGAAGCCAAACATGTGATGGTCTAAACGCAATCCCTGTAGTGAAATAATGAGTCACAATGGTATTGTGCAAGCGCAAGTCCTATCCTCACCGCTGACAACCAATATTAGAAATGGGGTTTCTGGTTGGCTAGGGTATGCACCTCAGCCAGGCAGAACTTACCCACTCTAGTCAGGGCAAGGGAGTTACACGTCCAAGATAACCCCTGCTCACCCCCTTGGTAGCTTGGCACGAGCAGTCAGGCTTAACCCGGAGGCAATGTGTAAAGCGTTTGCACAACACACACACACACGTGTGACGCAATATCCCCACCACAAAGGAAACACAACACCAGATTATATGAAAATATACTGTATTGTACACAACGTAATTATCAGACCAACATCACATAATAGTACTATCCTGCTACCTTAGCAGTTGTCAGAACGTTACACATTAGTTACTCTGCAAACTAGCAGTAGTCACACATAACACACAGGTTACTCAGTATTCTGCAACATAAGCAGTAGTCAGGAAACACGTAATCACATTAGAACACTTGTCATAAGAATATCATAAAACGCCCATTGTAGGAACATTAGAAAACCTATGGCAAGTTAGGGAAACATATTAGCAAGTCACGCCCATAAAAGGAACATGTGCACACATATGTAAAAGCATCATAGAACAGGTAGGCAATATATCATAATAGCAAAGTCTGTAGAAAGAACTTTAGATTAGGAACATATTGGTCCATTTAAAAGTACCTGTCTTGATGGGGAGGCACTTCCAGTGCCTAAAACAACTAATGGGGCCCCCGGCGCTCCTCTGCACAAAAACGGGGGCCTCCCTCAACATGGCAGACCGAGAGGGGCGGCACGCACCCTCTCTGAATTTTTGACGGCCCCCTTCTGGGACCCGTGATCACTGGGGGGCCCCCCGGGGCCTCCACCGGCCCTCTCCAAGGGGGGGCCCAAGTCAGGGAAAGCCTTTAAAGGGGGAGGGGGGCGCCTCGCGCTCCCTCCTGGCAAAGATGTAAAAGATCGTTGCAGGGGTCAGGGGGCCACAGCACCCTGCCCCTGGGAACAACTAAACAAGAAGGAGCACAGGGCTGGTGGGCCCAGCTACAGGCCAGCACAAGGGGTGCAGATGGTGGCAGTTCCTCCTAGTGACCAGGCAGGTCACAGGTCAGCACAGCAGCAGCAGTCCATGGCGGTTTCCTGGTGAGTCCATTCATCAGCGTTCTGTGTCCAGTTTCAAGTTCCAAGAATGTTCAAATTGTGGGGAAAATTCCCCTGTACTTATAGTCAGTTCTTGCAGTGTTTTACAATGGTAGGGAGAGGAGGTTCCAGCCAGTTACAACTGGTTCTGGGAGTGCCCCCTCTCTCCTTTCAGCACAGGCTCCAAACATCAGTGGGGGGTTAACGACCCTATTGTGTGAGGCCAGGGCACAGTCTTTACAAATGCAGGTGTGCCCCTTCTCTCCCTTCTCTCAGCCCAGGAAGACTATTCAGTATGCAGATGCACCTCAGTGACACCTCCACCCTCCCTCTGTACAGGCTGTCTGAAAAGTATGCACAAAGCCCCAACTGTCACTCTGCCCAGACGTGGATTGGAGTCAAGCTGCAAAACACCAGAATTATAAGCACAGATAAATGCGCACTTTCTAGAAGTGGCATTTCTGTGATAGTAATACAAAATACACCCACACCAGTAAGCAGTATTTATTATCACCATCACAACCATACCAAACACGCCTACGCTACCCCTCATAAATCAGACAATACCGCTTACACATAAGGCAGGGCATTTCTAATGCAATCCTATGAGAAGGCAGCACTCACAGCAGTGAGACACCAAGTTAGGCTGTTTGTCACTACTAGGACAGGCCATGCAATATGGCACATGTCCTGCCTTTCTACATACATGGCACCCTGCCCATAGGGCTAGCTAGGGTGTACTTTAGGGGTGACTTACATGTAGTAAAAGGGGAGTTCTGGGCCTGGCAAGTAAATTTAGATGCCAGGTCCCTGTGGCAGAAAACTGCGCACACAGGCCCTGCGCTAGCAGGCCTGAGAAAGGTTTGAAAGTCTACTTCAGTGGGTGGCGCAAGCAGCGCTGCAGGCCCACTAGTAGTATTTAATTTACAGGCCCTGGGTATAGAGATACCACTGTACAAGGGACTTATAGGTAAATTAAATATGCCAATTAGGTATAAGCCAATCATACCAACTTTAGATGGGAGAGCACCTGCACTTTAGCACTGGTCAGCAGTGATAAAGTGCTCAGAGTCCTAGAGCGAACAGCGAGAGGTCAGAAAAACCAGGAGGAAGGAGGCAAAAAGACTAGGGATGACCATGCGTATGGCCAAAAGTCCAACAAAGGGTGTAACATGGAAGATGTATGGAAGACAGCTGTAAATGTTTCTAATGAAACAAAAATTAAAAGGGTCAATAATCAGTTCAATACTGAAGAAAGCAAACTGAAAGTTGGTCATTTGGTATAAGTGAAGAATCCTGTTTTAATGGGAAAGGGGTTATCCAAATTTAAGGATTCTCAGCAAATTTGTGAAATGCACAGAAATGCAGTAAAATTTACAGATGGATGTTGCTGGAGTACGTCCCATGTGGCTTTGGATCCTAGTAAGAAATCTGGAGGTTTCACCAAACCTGAACCTGTTAAGCATTTTGAGAAACATATTGTTGAAAATGGTAGCAATGATCCAATGCCAGAAAGAAAGAGTTTGCAAATGCATATCAAGCCTAAAAAGTTGCAGGGTTATATTACTTCATGTAATGAGTACAATGTTTTGATTTCTGCGATTGGTTATGTATTTAGTTAACAAAAAAAAGAAGAAGGAAGATGTGTACTTTATTCTTTTTCTTTGTATTCGGTATTTTAGATGCTAAAATTGAAAATGTATGTAGGTTTGGTTAAATTTTGTATTTATAATATACATTGGGGCCCATATTTATACTTTTTGACGCAAAACTGCGTCAACGCAGTTTTGCGTCAAAAATATTACCGCCAGCTAACGCCATTTCTGTGCGCTGTGCGGGCGTTAAATTTATACTTTGATCCACGGCGGCACAAACCACAGGTGTGAGTAATTTTATTTGACGCACACCACAGCGTCACGTCGTAAAGGAAAACGATGTTAACGCGGCAGAAATGACTGTGAGCCGATTTACGACACTGCAAACCGGATATGTGGCGTTTTCTGACGCAATAGTGTCAAAACTCGCCGCAAACACAGCCATTTCAGCAGAGGAGATCCAAAATGGATCCCAGATGCCTGTACAGACCCCAGGAAGATGACAACAGACCAGGAACCAGCCAGGAGGACCCACACAAGACCCATGTCAGGGAGAAGAAGAAAAGAAAGTGTCGCTTCAGTGCAGAGGAGCAGGAAATTCTGGTGAAAGAGGTGACGGACCACCAGCACCAACTGTTTGTCACCTCAAAGTTACCAATCAGTAGGAGAGAGGCAATATGGCAACAAATTGTTGACAAGATTAACAGTGTGGCAGAAGTACGCAGAACAGTCATCGAGTGCAAGAAACGCTGGCATGACTGCAAGCGCAGGACCAAGTAAAAGATGGCCAGGAACAGGAAGGCAGCACTGCAGACTGGAGGTGGGAGTCCAGCATCACAGGAGGCCCTGGACCACATGGAGGAGATGGTCGCAGCCATCATCCCTGAGGAGATAGTCACAGGGATTCAAGGACAGGACAGCACAGACTACCAGGAGACAAGGCACATGCAGGGTAAGTCGCATGGGGAATTAAAATGCACTAATGTTAACTTCAAGGGGGGGAAATACCTACTACACAATGCATGGAAGTCATCATATACATGGGTAAAGAGGCACGGTACGGGGGCATGGCCCGTTCTGAGAAAACCTGGGGCACACCATTACACAACACCAACAACCTTTCCATGGGGGGTATGCTGCCATGCCAACGATGTTGTAAAGGTAAAGCCACACCAGGAGGGAAGGGCACAACATTAAACTGACATCCCGTCACACTTCAGCCACTATACTCCCTACATTAACTAGGGCCCAATTAACAACCTCTAGCCATACCGACAACTGGAATGTAACATTGACAACAGTTGCCACTCTGCTGTGTGTGCTAATCAAGTAGCTAATGGCAGTAACGTCCCCATGGATCTAAAACACCCAAATCCGAGGGTTTAGGATGACAACCTTAACAATGCCCTGAAACAAGACAAATGTTCCAGTCCTGTCAAATGTTAATGCCCATAGTTGCTGCAAACATCAGCCAATGTCATCAACATTAGGAGGTACACAGCACTAATGTCACACCCATGCTGCATATGTCAGGGTCCATCCTGTGCCTGGGTCACAATGCAACATCTCAAATGTCATACTGCTCAGACAACAGCATTGAGGGGGAGGACACATGTAACTGGTCACTGAAATACACCTGCACAGTCAGAGGAGGAAATAGGACACTGCTACGACTATCAGGGCATTCCAATGTACCACACATTCCCCAACATCAGCTGTACACACTACCAATGCTGACATCCATATCGTGCCATAACAATGCTATGCATAGTATCCGCTACATTTCAACAACATATAGGTGGATGTGAAAGATCAGAGACTGGGGCAGGTCCAGATTGTTAAGTGTGCTGCTAGTGCCATCCGAGCACCCTCAGCCAGTGAAAGGCCTCACCATGAGAATGGAAGTATGGGGATGGTTGAGTAGGACAAGAAGGTGGCAATTCACTATTTGGCCAGAACCAACACCTAGAGGAGATGATGCTGACAAGTCCATAAACTGACCACAATACATGTGACATGCAGGTGGGGCACAGGCCTGGGAGAATGCCCATCTGAAAGACTGGAGCAATGAACAGGAACCAAGATCACAATGTGAAAAGCATCACAAGGCAGGCATGTCACATCACAAATGCCACAACACAGACGCACTAATTGTACCATATTTCATTGCAGAGGACGATGGATCTCCTGCGGATATGCCTGTCCAGGACTACCCTGATGACATGGATGATGAGCTGACAAACATCAGCCACCAGACCCTCCAAGAGGTCCTTGGAACCCTCCAGACCCCACCTTCAGTCACAAGGAGGAGCACAGACATAGCAGCCATCGCAGAGGATCCACCCACCACCCCAATTGTATGACCTACCAGCCCCAATACAGCTGAGGACTCTCACGACACTGGCACCAGCTTTGAGAGAACTGTAGTCAGAGTACAGCGGGAGCAGGCCAAGGAGGTGCGGGTGGGGATGCAAACTATGGCAGCCAGCCTAGAGGGGGTGCGTTTGTGCATGATGTCAACTGAAGAACAGGCAGCAGCTATGTTAGGGCGAACAACTATCTTGCAGGAACTTGAAAAAAGGCTGAAGGAAATCAGCACAGCTGTAATACAGTTGACCCAACACCTACAACAGCAATCCTGTCAACGAGTGCACGAATGTAACATTGAACCCCCTCAGGGCCGACATGGCTACCTACCATTGTGATGTGGCTGCTATTCTTAAGAACCAGCAGATCCTCCTTGCAGCAGTACTGCCCTTAAGACCCCCACAGGTAGCAGATACCGGGATGTCTGACTCCACATCTACACACACTGAGGTGTGTGTTGCCCCTTCACAACCTCCACCACCAAGGGCAGAGGAGGCAACACACACATCAGAAGATGAAGACCAGGAACAGATCCCCTTCACACGTAAAAGTACCCGGAAGCACTAGTCCCTGCCACATGGCCACCTATTACCAAGGTTCTGCGCTTTGTAACATGCCAGTCTTGCAACAACTGTACTCAAGCACTGTTCTTCAAACCATTGTCTATCTTGTCAGCCAGCCCAGTGATTGTCTCTCACTAACTCATTGGCAAGTCCTGTCCCTCTGCACTGTCTGACACTTCACCCCAGCATGTCCAATGACATGTCCTTTTGCACTTGTGTAGGATCACAATGGAAGATGTCACTATAATGGACTCACAATCATGGACATTGTACATATAGCACTACAGCACTTTTAAATAAATAGCACCTACACAACCACTTTGTCTCTGTGTAATGTGACACATCAACTGTGCAGTAGATCACAAAATGTTGCCTCCTGTCAAATATCATAGATTGTCAATACAGCTGTCCTGAAATAATGTGGGCTGATAACTATGCACAGTGGCCTGGATTCTACCATACTCTCCTCTTCCTGAGGGTAATTTCTGAGGAAAAGAGAAACTATATACCATAATGCTGTGCTGGACAGAATAATGCTTCCTCAAGGGATATCTAAACCATAAAATAGTGCCTTCCAAATGTTGCTTCAATGCAAAACTAACATATGTAACATTGCCCACAAATATAAACGAACTCTCACCGAACTGCATGAATGGAGGTGTATGAGTTTACATCCAAATAAGTAATCATGCTGAACAGTGTAACAAATGATCTATGTGAATTATGTACACTATAGTACAAGAGAGCTTACTACCACTCACGTTATAAGGGTTTCCCTGGACATGAGACTGCAGTCAGACAGAACACAGTGTCTCCAATCCTAAATCTGGAAGCACAGTATGTGACATTGAAAACATACATTACGAAAAAACACACTTTGGGATCCATAGTAACTTTGATTGGTGGTTGCAATGAATGGCCGAATCTTTGCTAAGTAGCTTTATGGTAGCTGCCAATGTTACAGCTCAGTTGTGATTTGTTAGCAGCATAGGACACAAAATGTAATACAAAAGAAACACCGTACACTCATACCAAGGCCCTGATCTACAAGCATGTGACACATACTGTAAAGGGTTACCTACATATTTATTTAACAGTAAAAACAGAAGTGAAAACTGGGGGGAAAGCCTGACCTACCCTAATCTGCTCTAACTACTCATTACCCACAACTGTCCCTAACTAACCTAAGATAAACTTACTGATCACATTTAACGAAATGTTCTAAACATCAGCCCCCCAGCCCACTTATGAGACAGGACACATGGAGGACAACAGATAATAACTTAAACACATACTATCCTATACTAAACAAATATATATTTTTTTGTAATTTTTTTGTTTTAATTTTTACATTGTTTTGTTATTTTTTTTGTAAACACACAAGAACCCCAACATTGACCCGTACCCACCCACCCATACACTTATAAATAAACAGTAGAAATATTCAAGACCCCCCACTCACTAACAGTAACTAAACTAACATCCTATACTAACCTAACACTAAGCCCCCTAAACCCACAAAGTATAAGAACCAGGAAAGATGAGGGAGGGGAGGTAATCATGTCTGTCTAATTATTTACAGGTTGGCCCTCCGGAGGGTCCTCTTGATCGAACGCACCCGCTGGTTGACCTGTCACACCTCCTGCCGCAGTCGGTTCATCTTCCTGAGGACACGGTCCAGTTTTCGCTGCATTTGTCCAAAAGCAGCAGGGTCAATGGCTGCAGCTGGGGTGGTCTGGGTGCCAGCTGAGGAAGTATGGGGCTGTGTAGTGTCCATTGCTGTGGGCTGCCCTGCAGGTGGTGCTGTGCTAGGGCCTGGAGCAGTTGCTGTGGATGTTCCTGCAACAGTCACAGCTGCTGGTGGTGCCACCTGGGTGGTAGTGGTGGTGGTGCTGGTGGTGGTTGTGGTAAGCAAAGAAGGTCCACCTTGTGGGAATCCCTTCCAGGCTCCGGAGGCTTGTTCATGGCGATATCTGCGTGCCATTTTTCGGTACCCAGACTCGACTTGAAGTATGTGTTGGTACCTCATTGCCCGCCATTGAAACTCCCTGACCTGGAAGGGTTTCATATTTGCAGCTGTTAAGACAAATAAAAAATCTAACATTAGGTACTGCATTGTGTGAAATGGCACAAGAAGTAAATCAGACAATACATCTATTGTACTTGTAACAGCTCATATCATTATACAGATCATTGATTGTCCCTGAGGAAGTACATGGCAAGCCAGCCTACAAAGGTCCTATCACACATAGCACATCCAAACCCTACAAGATGGGTAAAAACAACCATGAATTTGCCATCTATGCTCTGCCAGTTGTCAGCTAACAATCATGCTGCACATCCTCCACCACTGCTAGGGCTACAAATGTCATTGTACAGTCTATGGCCACATGATCTGCAAGTTGAAAATGGACTTGCCAGTATAGTAATCATGTGCTAAACATGAGTGTGTATACTAGGTTCAGACAAGTGATTCACTGATTTACATGTCTGTGTACCAAACTTGTATCATCAGTCCTAGGTACACTATTCACAAACCTATGCCTGTGTTGGGGGGACTAACAACTAATAATTTCTAACAACAAGGACACCCAGGAAGCGTGGAAAAGCTGGACATGTGTTTGGCTCAGCACACACACCACAGGTAAGGAGGATCTCCAAATAGGAGACAGCAAACCCTTGACCAATCCCATCACCACTCATGTTTGGAAATGCAGACCTTTGTTCACATCATTTACTACCAGTAAGCCATGACTTACAACAAACACAGAGATGCAAGAAAACCCCTGGCCATGAGTTTCATGCACACCTGGGCCATTGCACTCAAGTGCCACATACTCGTAGCACTACATGTGGAGCTACATGCTGCTAGGAAGTTTAACCTACAGTTTAATAAGTACATTAGTAAACTGGGAAACAGAAGTCTGTGGGTAAGCATTTGGCAGCCCCATTCTGGGGGAATTTGGGTCTGACTGGCTGACTAATTCACTAATTTGCTCCAGTGCGACTCTTTCTGATTCAAGTTTTATCCACATGATTCATCCCTATTCACATTGCCGTGCCTACAGGACTGACCTAGAATACCTAAATAAGACAATAGGATAAGGATTGGCCATCTCAAAGATGGTGATAAAATGATATTCCACTCATGGAACAAAACACATGATCGGCTAGCGCATCACACCTTGCTATGTGTCCATAGGAGTCCATCACACATCACCAGCAAACACAACACATAACACACACATCAACACTTATTGGAGTTGTCTGTGTCCTCGAATCGGGCCACCTCGCCAACAGTGTAGGATGCCGGTCCACCTGTAAGGCATGGAAGGGAGAAATGTGCTCAATGTCTGTGCACTGTACAACAATTCCAAAGACAAATACTATGTGTAAGATTACATCAGAAAGTAAAGCCTCTCAGACGTGATGATACTGCATCCTACATAGCACGGCTAACATGTACATAGTGTGGGTCTCCAGTGAGTGATACACATATATCTGCACACATGCAGTGGCCCTAACTATCATGTGCTGGCAAACATGCTCCTTAATTAGTGAGCAAACATAATAATGGAGTGTATTTGTCTCTTCATGTGTATCCATGAGAGACATCCAAAGCCACTTTCCGTGAGGACTGCATTACCAGTCAACCAGCCATTGTGACCATGACAAATTTATGACATACAGGTACAATGTACAGAGGGGCAGGGACAGTTGTTAGCCCTCATGTTGTTAAAGTTTCTTAATTTGATGTGGCACATCTATGATGAGTAGCACCAACCATAGAGATATGAACCCATGTACATACCTTTGGCCAGCCATCCTTAAACGAAATGTGTCACTATAAACTACAAATACCAGTCTAAGATGTTAGCTGAGTGCAGCTAGAACTTGTTCCCTATGTGTCCAAATCCAGATCAGACATGTATCCGAAATGAAGGAGGGACACAATAATCCCTAAGATTTTTGGAATTTTCATGATCGGTTTCCTTACACACTCACCAGACACACATGCGACATATGTTCGGGCCACATTGCTATCATCAATTGACGTGAAGCCTCCACTCATTTTCCGCCTCATATTGTGCTTCAAAAGTCAGTCTAGCTGTTGTGTCAACAAATGATGGTAATGATTTGGAAATTTCTATACCTCACAGGCAACTGTGGCCTATATCTATACATAATTGGCTCCTGATTTGTGTTGCTGTTTGACACAGAGGCGGCACTAACTTACGTAATGTAAATGTATTCAATAAGTTTGCGAAGCTCTGGCTTCCTAACAGCTAGCAATCCTTAACAGAGTAGATATATGACCCTGTATGTTTCAGTAGCATTCCACACACTCAACAACATTGCCGGCAGATATTGTAAAGATCAGCTGATGTCACTACAGAGCATTTAAACGTGCACATTAACATAATTTGTACTCACCAACAGGGCCACCAATCACAATCCCCAGGTGGTCCAGCCGATCTTGCTCCCTGGAGACAAGGTCAGCCCAGCGGTGAGTCAGCTGATGGGCGTTTCTTGGTGTCTGATAAATCCGTTGCAGATGATGCAACACCTTTGCCCACCTGAGCCTCCGTGCCTCAGTGTGATACCCCTGTATCACCCGCCCACCTGCTTCAATCATTAGGGGTAGGAAATGGCACACCAGCCATATGAATCCACCCAGCTCCACCTCTCCCATCTTGCCAGGACGAGGCCTACCCAACATCTTTGTAGCAAAAGAGAAATAGGGGCTAAAGGGGAACAAAGTAGAATAGGGGGAAAGTAGAACAGGAAAAATTCATATAAACACATTCAAATAACACAGCCCAACTATACCCAAACTAAAACTACCCACAACAGACTCCCAACAAAACAAAGACAATACTTTACAACACAAATGAGCACAAAAAATACTCAGACAGGATACTACAAGTTTTTATTCACAAAAAGACAATAAAAAGACCACACAGGAGACAAATTCACTAAATACACAGAGACAAATTGAGACACAGCCACACAGTCAGGAAATATCACAGAAATCTGTAAACAGGATATTCTATTACATCACTTCCTGCCTAAAATGGCAGATGTTTTTTATCATCATGCGTCAAAATATTTTGACGCATACAGTCTGCACGTCACTTTTTTCAATGCACAGGAGTAGATTTGAGCCCGAAATCCATATGTTTGGAAATTGTTTTACACTTAACCAATTTTCTGAGGTACAGTGTGGAAGATACAGCTGAGGGACAATGGTTATTTCAGGGCATTATGCGCCGTTTTTCAGCCATGACCGTCATTTTTTGACGCAAGTGCATCATTTTTTGACGCGTATGCAGCAAAATTTCTGGCATTAACTGGGTTTGGGTCATTTTACCATTTTAATGTAATATTACAGTTGTGACAATACTGAGATAGGCTGATTGCACCCACTTTGGTCATGACGGTGTATGGGCCCATGTGACACATCATACTACTGAGGACCATGATCTGCTACTTCATGTATAGGATTTTCACTCTTGACTGATGCAACAGATGGCCAAACGTGTGGCCTACATATCTATATTTCACAAATTGGGCATGTTTGGCGTCAGGAGAGGATAGCAAGGTGACGCACATAAGTACAATACCTCAATGCCTATGGCTCAATGTGTGTGCATTGGCTACTAATATTGTTGTTGACCCACTGTGTGAGCATCACAAGATGCATTATTGCAAATATGCTTGTATGAATGTGGAGTCAATGTGTCCAACCCTCAGATGCAAGTCAGTCTGGAAATGAGAGAGGACATGTGTTAGTCATACATGTAGCAACATCTGCTGTGTACACTTTGTAGTTTTTGGGTAACGTAAACACCACAAATGACAAAGCATGCACCGGATAAATAGCAGACACTTGTTCATGTAAAAAAAAATGAACATCACATGTCCTGGAATTTTGGATACTGCTTCCTAGGCACTTGTTGGTGAACCCACCATGAGTCAGGCACATGTACCGACTAAGTGGGTACCGAGTTATTGACACGGAAAGCCAAAGGTGAACCACAATTGTAATATCACGCCACAATTGTGGTCCTATGACAGAGCCACAACTGTGGCAGTGGCGGACCAGCAGACCAAGCAGCACGTGGCCACATATTTCCAGTGATCAATAGCACAGAGGTGTCTGGTTCATGTGTGTGGGACAATGTTGTTCCTGTATATTTTTAGGGGTCTATGTTGTCAGAGTTACGTCCAGGTCTAGTCATGAGTCAGTGGTGGCTATTCCTGTATCTACTGAGTATCCTTCGGAGATCAATGGAAATAAAGCCAATGAGGATATTAGAACCCACATGGGGATGGTCCCACCCTGTCACTGTAGACGTGTTATGAGACTGTCAACAGGGCAACCTTGGTGTGCTGAGTGAGATCATATTTTAGGAGTCTTGTACTGGCAGGTGTCATTACAACATTTGTACACAGGTTGGCCTGTAAAGTTCCCACTGCATCTGGGAACATCATAGCCTCTGTGTTGATTAATCTCGCAGCTATTCACCACGCACAGCCCATAAATATGTTGTGAGCAATCTGAATCAGCGTGTGAACTGTCAGGGTCCTAACATGTGTGGACTTTTCATGCACATTATCAGAGGTTGCAGGTTCTGCTGGAGGCACCATACCCAAACCCTGCATACGGCAATGGTACACTGTCACACTTTGTCGCTCATGCATACATGAGACCCAGACAAGGGATAGGCCATGATTTGGGTATTTGGAGACAAGTTCCCAATTATGGTATTATAAATAAGAAGATTATGCTAAATAACTTATTTGAGTAAATATAGGAAGTTGGCTCTGTATGTACTATTTCAAAGTAAGAAATGGCATGCACAGAGTCCAAGGGTTCGCCTTAGAGGTAAGATAGTGGCAAAAAGAGATAATTCTAATGCTCTATTTTGTGGTAGTGTGGTCGAGCAGTGGGCTTATCAGAGGGTAGTGTTAAGCATTTGTTGTACACACACAGGCAATAAATGAGGAACACACACTCAAAGCCTATTCCAGGCCAATAGGTTTTTATATAGAAAAATATATTTTCTTAATTTATTTTAAGAACCACAGGTTCAAGATTTACACCAATACTTTAAATGAAAGGTATTTCACCCAGGTGTCTTAGGAACTTTGAATCATCCCAATAGCATGTACAGTTTTGGCAAAAATGGCAATAAGCTATTTTAAAATTGGACACTGCAAAAATCAACAGTTCCTGGGGGAGGTAAGTATTTGTTAGTTTCACAGGTAAGTAAAGCACTTACAGGGTTCAAAGTTGGGTCCAAGGTAGCCCACCGTTGGGGGTTCAGGACAACCCCAAAGTTACCACATCAGCAGCTCCGGGCCGGTCAGGTGCAGAGGTCAAAGTGGTGCCCAAAACACATAGGCTTGGCAATGGAAATAGGGGTGCCCCGGTTCCAGTCTGCCAGCAGGTAAGTACCCGCGACTTCGGAGAGCAGACCAGGGGGGTTTTGTAGGGCACCGGGGGGGACATAAGTCAGCACAGAAAGTACACCCTCAGCGGGACAGGGGCGGCCGGGGGCAGAGTGCAAACAGGTGTCGGGTTCGCAATAGGTTTCAATGGGAGATCCAGGGGTCTCTTCAGCAATGCAGGAAGGCAAGGGGGGGGCTCCTCGGGGTAGCCACCACCTGGGCTAGGAAGAGGGCTGCCTGGTGGTCACTCCTGCACTGGAGGTCGGATCTTTCAGGTCCTGGGGGCTGCGGGTGCAGTGTGTTTACCAGGCGTCGGGTTCTTTGAAGCAGGCAGTCGTGGTCAGGGGGAGCCTCTGGATTCCCTCTGCAGGCGTCGCTGTGGGGGCTCAACTCTGGCTACACACGGGCTCGCAATCACCGGGGAGTCCTCCCTGTAGAGTTAGTTTTCCGCAGGTCGAGCCGGGGGTGTCGGGTGCAGAGTGGAAAGTCCCACGCTTCCGGCAGGAAACGTGTGGTCTTTAAAAGTTGCTTCTTTGTTGCAAAGTTGCAGTTTCTTTGGAACAGGGCCGCTGTCCTCGGGAGTTCTTGGTCCTTTCAGTTGCAGGGTAGTCCTCTGAGGCTTCAGAGGCCGCTGGACCCTGGGGGACGTGTCGCTGTTACAGTTTTTCTTGAAGTGGGGAGACAGGCCAGTAGGGCTGGGGCCAAAGCAGTTGGTGTCTCCGTCTTCTCTGCTGGGCTTCAGGTCAGCAGTCCTTCTTCATCTTCAGGTTGCAGGAATCTATCTTCCTCGGTTCTGGGGGCCCCTAAATACTCAATTTAGGGGTTTGTTTAGGTCTGGGAGGTTAGTAGCCAATGACTACTAGCCCTGAGGGTGGCTACACCCTCTTTGTGCCTCCTCCCAGTGTGGAGGGGGCACATCCCTAATCCTATTGGGATGCTCCTCCATCTGCAAGATGGAGGATTTCTAAAAGTCAGAGTCACCTCAGCTCAGGACACCTTAGGGGTTGTCCTGACTGGCCAATGACTCCTCCTTGTTTTTCTCATTATCTCCTCCGGCCTAGCCGCCAAAAGTGGGGGCTGTGGCCAGAGGGGCGGGCATCTCCACTAGCTGGGATGCCCTGGGGCGCTGTAACAAAGAGGGTGAGCCTTTGAGACTCACCGCCAGGTGTAACAGTTCCTGCAGGGGGAGGTGAGAAGCACCTCCACCTAGTACAGGCTTTGTTACTGGCCACAGAGCGACAAAGGCACTCTCCCCATGTGGCCAGAAACATGTCTGGTGTGTGGCAGGCTGGCAAAAACTAGTCAGCCCACACTGGAAGTCGGGTATGTTTTCAGAGGGCATTGCTAAATGCCCTCTGGGTGTATTTCACAATAAAATGTACATTGGCATCAGTGTGCATTTATTGTGCTGAGAAGTTTGATACCAAACTTCCCAGTTTTCAGTGTAGCCATTATGGTGCTGTGGAGTTCGTGTATGACAGACTCCCAGACCATAAACTCTTATGGCTACCCTGCATTTAAAATGTCCAAGGTTTTGCTTAGACACTGTAGGGACATAGTGCTCATGCACCTATGCCCTCACCTGTGGTATAGTGCACCCTGCCTTAGGGCTGTAAGGCCTGCTAGAGGGGTGACTTATCTATGCCATAGGCAGTGTGAGGTTGGCATGGCACCCTGAGGGGAGTGCCATGTCGACTTAGTAATTTTCTCCCCACCAGCACACACAAGCTGGCAAGCGGTGGGCATGTGCTGAGTGAGGGGTCCCCAGGGTGGCATAAGACATGCTGCAGCCCTTAGAGACCTTCCCTGGCATCAGAGCCCTTGGTACCAGGGGTACCAGTTACAAGGGACTTACCTTGATGCCAGGGTGTGCCAATTGTGGAGACAAAGGTACAGGTTAGGGAAAGAACACTGATGCTGGTGCCTGGTTAGCAGGCCTCAGCTCACTTTCTAATCATAACTTGGCATCAGCAAAGGCAAAAAGTCAGGGGGTAACCATGCCAAGGAGGCATTTCCTTACACAACCCCCCCCCCAAACGAAAGAGAATGAGACTAACCTTTCCCAAGAGAGTCTTCATTTTCTAAGTGGAAGAACCTGGAAGGGCCATCTGCATTGGCATGGGCAGTAGCAGGTCTGTGTTCCACTATAAAGTCCATTCCCTGTAGGGAGATGGACCATCTCAACAGTTTTGGATTTTCACCTTTCATTTGCATTAGCCATCTGAGAGGTCTGTGGTCAGTTTGCACTACAAATTGAGTACCAAAGAGGTATGGTTTCAGCTTCTTCAGGGACCAAACCACAGCAAAGGCCTCCCTCTCAATGGCACTCCAACGCTGCTCCCTGGGGAGTAACCTCCTGCTAATGAAAGCAACAGGCTGGTCAAGGCCATCATCATTTGTTTGGGACAAAACTGCCCCTATCCCATGTTCAGAGGCATCCGCCTGCACAATGAACTGCTTGGAGTAGTCTGGGGCTTTTAGAACTGGTGCTGTGCACATAGCTTGTTTCAGGGTGTCAAAGGCCTGTTGGCATTCTATAGCCCAGTTTATCTTCTTAGACATTTTCGTGGAGGTAAGTTCTGTGAGGGGTGTCACTATTAATCCATATCCCTTCACAAATCTCCTGTAGTAGCCAGTCAAGCCAAGGAATGCCCTGACTTGAGCCTGGGTTTTTAGAGCTACCCAGTCCAGAATAGTCTGGATCTTGGGTTGGAGTGGCTGAACTTGGCCTCCACCTACAAGGTGTCCCAAGTAAACCACAGTTCCCTGCCCTATCTGACATTTGGATGCCTTGATAGAGAGGCCTGCTGCTTGCAGGGCCTTCAAAACCTTCTTCAGGTGGACCAGGTGATCCTGCCAGCTGGAGCTAAAGACAGCAATATCGTCAAGATAAGCTGCACTAAAGGACTCCAAGCCAGCAAGGACTTGATTCACCAACCTTTGGAAGGTGCAGGGGCATTCTTTAAGCCAAAGGGCATTACAGTAAACTGATAATGCCCATCAGGTGTGGAGAATGCTGTCTTTTCTTTTGCTCCTGGTGCCATTTTGATTTGCCAGTACCCTGCTTTCAAGTCAAAGGTACTTAAGTATCTGGCAACACCTAGTTTGTCAATTAATTCATCTGCCCTTGGAATGGGATGGGCATCTGTCTTGGTGACAGAATTAAGTCCTCTGTAATCCACACAAAATCTAATCTCTCTCTCACCATCCTTAGTGTGAGGTTTGGGGACTAAGACCACTGGGCTAGCCCAGGGGCTGTCAGAATGCTCAATGACTCCCAATTCCAGCATCTTGTGGACTTCCACTTTAATGCTTTCCTTAACTTGGTCAGACTGTCTGAAAATTTGGTTTTTGACAGGCATGCTGTCTCCTGTGTCCACATCATGGGTTTACAGGTGTGTCTGACCAGGGGTTAGGGAAAAGAGCTCAGCAAACTGTTGTAAGACTTTCCTACAGACAGATTGCTGTTGGCCAGAGAGGGTGTCTGAATAGATCACTCCATCTACTGAGCCATCTTTAGGGTCAGTGGAGAGGAGATCAGGGAGAGGTTCACTCTCAGCTTCCTGGTCCTCATCTGTCACCATCAACAGATTCACATCTGCCCTGTCATGAAAGAGTTTGAGGCGGTTCACATGGATCACCCTTTTGGGGGTCCTGCTAGTGCATAGGTCTACCAGGTAGGTGACCTGACTCTTTCTCTCTAGCACTGGTTAAGGGCCACTCCATCTGTCCTGAAGTGCCCTTGGAGCCACTGGCTCCAGAACCCAGACTTTCTGCCCTGGCTGAAATTCAACCATGGCAGCCTTTTGGTCATACCACATCTTCTGGAGTTGTTTGACTGGCAAGGTTTTTACTTGCCTTTTCCATGTACTCTGCCATCCTGGAACATAGGACTAGTACATAGTCCACTATATCTTGTTTAGGCTCATGAAGAGGTCTCTCCCAGCCTTCTTTTACAAGAGCTAGTGGTCCCCTTACAGGATGGCCAAACAGAAGTTCAAAGGGGGAAAACCCTACTCCCTTCTGAGGCACCTCTCTGTAGGTGAAAAGCAGACATGGCAAGAGGACATCCCATCTCCTTTTGAGTTTTTCAGGGAGCCCCATGATCATGCCCTTCAATGTCTTCTTGAATCCTTCCACAAGACCATTGGTTTGTGGATGGTATGGTGTGGTGAATTTGTAAGTCACCCCACACTCATTCCACATGTGCTTCAGGTATGCTGACATGAAGTTGGTAACCCAGTCAGACACCACCTCATTAGGGAATCTCACTCTGGTAAATATAACAATGAGTGCTTTAGCTACTGCAGGGGCAGTAGTGGACCTAAGGGGAATTGCTTCAGGGTACCTAGTGGCATGATCCACTACCACTAGGATATATTGGTTCCCAGAGGCTGTGGGAGGTTCAAGTGGACCCACCATGTCCACACCCACTCTTTCAAAGGGGATCCCCTCCACCGGAAGTGGAATGAGGGGGGCCTTTGGATAGCCACCTGTCTTACCACTGGCTTGACAGGTGGCACAGGAGACACAAAACTCCTTTACTTTCTGTGACATGTTGGGCCAATAGAAATGGTTGACTAACCTCTCCTAAGTCTTTGTTTGTCCCAAATGGCCAGCAAGTGGAATATCATGAGCTAAGGGCAGAATGAACTCCCTAAACTCCTGAGGCACTACCACTCTCCTAGTGGCACCAGGTTTGGGATCTCTTGCCTCAGTGTAGAGGAGTCCATCTTCCCAATAGACTGTATGTGTTCCAGTGATTTTGCCTTTTGTTTCCTCAGCAGCTTGCTGCCTGAGGCCTTCAAGAGAGAGACAGGTTTCTTGCCCCTTACACAACTGTTCCTTTGTGGGTCCCCCTGGGCCTAAGATTTCAACCTGATAAGGTTCTAACTCCATGGGCTCAGTTCTCTCAGAGGGCAGAACTTCTTCCTGGGAAGAGAGGTTCTTTTTCTTTTGTTGTGTTGAAGCTGGTTCCCCAGTCTTCTTTCCTTTTCTCTTGGAGGGTTGGGCCATTATTCCAGGCTCCAACACCTCTTTATCACCCTGAGCTCTGCACTGTGCCCTTGTCTTGACACACACCAGTTCAGGGATACCCAGCATGGCTGCATGGGTTTTGAGTTCTACCTCAGCCCATGCTGAGGACTCCAGGTCATTTCCAAGCAAACAGTCTACAGGGATAGTTGAGGAGACTACCAACTGTTTCAGGCCAGTGACCCCTCCCCATTCTAAAGTTGCCATGGGATGTACTTTAGTCTGATTGTCAGCGTTGGTGACTGGATAAGTTTGTCCAGTCAGGTATTGTCCTGGGGAAACCAGTGTGTCTGTCACCATTGTGACATTGGCATCTGTATCCCTCAGGCCTTCTACACTAGTCCCATTAATTAAGAGTTGCTGCCTGTATTTTTGCATATTAGGGGGCCAGGCAGCCAGTGTGGCTAAGTCCACCCTACCCTCAGAAACGAATGTAGCTTCAGTGTGAACTCTGATTTGCTCTGAGCACACTGTTGATCCCATCTGGAGACTGGCTATTCCAGTGCTAACTGGAGTGGAGTTTGAAGTGGAACCTTTCTTGGGACAGGCCTTGTCTCCAGTTTGGTGTCCCTGCTGATTACAGCTACGACACCAGGCCTTTTTGGGATCAAAGATTTTACCCTTGTACCCAAAATTGGATTGTGAAGAGACTTTGGACCCTCCCTCCTCAGCAGGTTTTTGGGGCCCTGTAGAAAACTCTTTACTTTTACCCTTGGATGTCTCAACACTCTTCCCCTGAGGAGTCTTTGTGACCCCTTTATTTTGGCCACCCCCTGTGGAAGTCTTGGTCACCCTAGTCTTGAACCAATGGTCCGCCTTCTTTCCCAATTCTTGGGGAGAAATTGGTCCTAGGTCTACCAGATGCCGATGCAGTTTATCATTGAAACAATTACTTAAAAGGTGTTCTTTCATAAACAGATTGTACAGCCCATCATAATCATTTACACCACTGCCATTAATCCAACCATCCAGTGTTTTGACTGAGAAATCAACAAAATCAACCCAGGTCTGGCTCGAAGATTTTTGAGCCCCCCTGAACCTAATCCTGTACTCCTCAGTTCAGAATCCAAAGCCCTCAATCAGGGTAGCCTTCATGAGGTCATAGGATTCTGCATCTTTTCCAGAGAGTGTGAGGAGTCTATCCCTACACTTTCCAGTGAACATTCCCCAAAGGAGAGCACCCCAGTGAGATCTGTTTACTTTTCTGGTTGCACAAGCCCTCTTAAAAGCTGTCATCACCATCTTCATATTTAGTTACAATCCCTTTGGGGATGTTTAGCATGTCAGGAGTATCTCTGACCCTATTTAAATTGCTGCCACAATTGATGGGACCTAAGACCATCTCTTGTCTTTCTCTTTCTATGGCTAGGACCTGTCTCTCTAAAGTCAATCTTTTGGCCATCCTGGCTAGCAGGAGGTCATCCTCATTGAGACTGCTCTCAATGCTTCCAGAGCTGTTGGACTCTCCTGTGAGAGAAGCAACATCTCTGACTATCACTTCTGGAGTCAGGGTTGGAGAAACCCTGGGCTCCCTAACTAGGAGAGGGGGTGGGAGATTTCCCTCCTCATCACTAGCTTCCCCCCTGTGCAGACATCATCAGAGGGGTTGTTTTTAGCAAACTCTGCCAAAAGCTCCTGGAGCTGTACTTTGGTAGGGTTTGAACCAGTTGTTATCTTTTTGATTTTGCAGAGAGACCTTAACTCTGACATCCTAAGATGCAGGTAAGGGGTGAGGTTGAGTTCCATCACTATCTCTTCTGCAGCAGACATTTTGGGGGTCATTCTGAGTCTGGCGGGCGGCGGAGGCCGCCCGCCAGACTTCCCCCCTCCAAAATACCGCTCCGTGGTCGAAAGACCGCTGAGGGTATTTTGGCTTTTGCACTGGGCTGGCGGGCGACCGCCAAAAGACCGCCCGCCAGCCCAGTGCAAAAGACCCTTCCCACGAGGACGCCGGCTCAGAATTGAGCCGGCGGAGTGGGAAGGTGCGACGGGTGCAGTGGCACCCGTCGCGTATTTCAGTGTCTGCAATGCAGACACTGAAATACAAAGTGGGGCCCTCTTACGGGGGCCCCTGCAGTGCCCATGCCATTGGCATGGGCACTGCAGGGGCCTCCAGGGGCCCCACGACAACCCATACCGCCATCCTGTTCCTGGCGGGAGAACCGCCAGGAACAGGATGGCGGTATGGGCTGTCAGAATCCCCCATGGCAGCGGAAAACCGGCGGGAGACCGCCGGTTTTCCACTTCTGACCGCGGCAAAACCGCCGCGGTCAGAATGCCCTGCGGGGCACCGCCAGCCTGTTGGCGGTGCTCCCGCCGACCCTGGCCCCGGCGGTAAGGAACCGCCGGGCTCAGAATCAGGCCCTTTGTTTCCAAAAGTTGGAATACTTTTTAAAAATCTAAAACTATCTCTAGAACTTAATTCAAACTTTTTAAAAACTTTTAAACTCTAAAAGAAATGCTAACAGGGACTAATACAGGGCCCTAGCAGGACTTTAAAAAATTTAGAAAAATAGCTCAAATTTAAAAAATCAGTTTCTAATGACAATTTTTTGAATTTAGTCGTGTGATCGGGTATTGGCTGAGTAGTCTCTAGTTCTAGTAGGGGAATGTTCCTTCGTACACAAATGTTGTGCAGGATGGCACATGTTAAAATGATCTTGCAGACCATTTCTGATGAGTATAGGAGGCTGCCACCAGTGATGTTGAGGCACCTGAATCTCAACTTCAGGATGCCAAAGGTCCTCTCGACTATGGTGCGTGTCCTCCCATGTGCCTCATTGTAGGCACGCTCTGCTGCAGTGCTTGGGTTGCCAAATGGTGTCATAATTCATGGCTGGATCCCATACCCCTGATCAGCTGAAAGAGAAAATGATTGAGATCATGTTGATGTAGCTTGCCCCATTAATATCACCTTGCATGGCAGTAGTTGTCTTGTGTTGCCTGTGACTCTTTTGTGTTATTGTGTTCATTCCTAGGTTTCTAGGATGTACCATCAGCATTGGGTTGTTTCCTTGGCTGAACGAGTGTTTGCCTGCTAACCGGTTGTCAGCAGTATATTTTGGGAGTTGCAGTACAGTGGGTATTCCCTAGCATTGTGACTTGTGTTATAGGTGTCCCTGTGTCTTCACTGGGAGTGAGATGATAGTTCCATACTCAGATTCAAATTGACAGTGGTGGTAACACGTTAGCATCTATGTACCCTGGACATCCCATACCTTTAGACATATGCAATGGATTAATTTAAACATCAGTGAGACGCTTACATTTTGCAAGGTGACAGTTAGCCAAACTTCTCCATACGTTGTGATCATTGACTGTACACTATTTTCACATGTGTGACAAGT
Organism: Pleurodeles waltl; assembly: GCF_031143425.1. Lineage (NCBI taxonomy): Eukaryota > Metazoa > Chordata > Amphibia > Caudata > Salamandridae > Pleurodeles > Pleurodeles waltl. The sequence continues at coordinate 462,609,714 of NC_090446.1, read as the reverse complement.
TCACTGCATCCCTATCAAACATGCCTAGCTGTGTCACAGCCTCAGTGTGTTCCTGCTCACATGTCGCTGTCGTGGTGTATATGTTGTTTGTCCTAGAGGGTTGCTGTGCAGTGTGTATATAAGTAGGTTTCTGTACTTACCAACAAGTAGTCCATTGCCATAACATCTATCCTGGAAGTGTTGATTGATGGTACAGTGACGGAAGATGAATGAATCATGTACACTCCCAGGATACTTTGCCACGATGTTCGTGATCAATCCGTGGTGATCCACAATGGCCTGCACATTGATAGAGTGTTTGTGCTTCCTGTTGAGGTATAGATGTTCAGTTGCAGCAGGTGGCACAAGGCGTACATGTGTGCAGTCAATGGCACCAAGGACGTGTGGAAATCCAAAAATGAGGTAAAACCCCTGTTTGGTCTCCTGCTGCTTCTGCTGTGGGTTTGGGAAGCAGATGTGGCGGGGTGTGAGTGTGATGATGGCATCCAGTTCCTTGGGCAGGAAGGCAGAGAATGATGGCTGTGAGATCCCAGCAACCAGGGCGCCAGTGGTTTGAAAGGAGCCACTTGCCAACATGTGTAGTACAGCTAGCAGCTTGGTTTGTGGTGGGATGGTGCGGGGTGTCTGCAAGCTGGGTGCCAACTGTGGCTTAATGTTGCGCAGCAGCTGCTGAATGGCTTGCCAGTTCAACCTATACCTCTGGATGATGTCATGTTCCCTGAGGCCATGAAGGGTTGTCCTGGTGCGGAATATCCTCTTCTGCCTTCTGCGTTGCCTTTGGGGTCCCTGCTGGTGTTGTGGAAGCTGCTGCTGTTGTTGCTGTGCTCTGCGTCTGCGTGCACGCTGGATGAGAAGCATCTCCATGTCTTCCTTTTGCTGCTCTGCTGTTGCTTCTGTGTGGTTTCATTAAATACAGGTGTGTTTGTCCCATTTTAATGCCTGCCCTGACCCAGGCATTAATTTTTGACACAAATCGGGCTGTGCGTTATTTTCCGACTCCGCCTCCCGGCCGTGCAGGATTTTAGAGCAGTAGCATAAATACGACGCACAGGTGTTTGTGTCATTTTTTGGATGGGAATGCCTACCTTGCATATCATTAATGCAAGATGTTTCCTGCATCCAGAAAATGACGCACACGGCGGGATTTTGACGTCTGCGGACTCGGGCGTCAAAGTTTAAATATGGGGCAAGGTTTGCGCCGAATGTGCATCAAGTCTTTTGACGCACATTCAGCGCAGACGGAGTATAAATATGCCCCTGAATGTTTATGTACTGTGGGATTTTGACCTTGTATTTAAAAGAAGGGTGAAGTGTGGTGATGTCAGTGGAAAAGCTTAGAACATAATGACATCTGTTGAATGTATGACATAGGTGTGCTCTATGTTCCCATTTGACAGTTACTTTCTGTGCCCTTTTACATACCAGATGTATTCTCTTCTCCTGGTAATAAATATCAATTAATATAACAATTAGAGCGTGGACATCACCTTTACATTCATGTGCTGTTAACTAGTTATCCCATTAACCCTCTAGTATTCAATTGCCATCTCCAGACATTCATTGCTAGACATTGCTCATTGCGATGGTGCCGGCTAGGGGACCCCTGCACCCATTCTCTGCCAGCATTTTCATGGCAGGGGTACCGCCATGAAGCCGCTGGCGGAGAAGGGCGTCGTAATCCCCAGGTCAGCACTGTAAAGTGGATTAGGACCGTGCCACCTCTAGACTGCTGGGATCTCCGATCCTGGTGGAGCTGTCGGTTCCCTGGCGGCCTGATCACCAGGTTGTTATGAAGCGCTCAGACCGCCGCATTGACAGTGGTCCAACTGCCATCCATGAGTCTGACGTTCTAGTTACCACCAGACTCGTAATGGGGCCCTATCTGTATATCCCATCTCAGCACAGGTGAGGCCAAAAAATCAATAACATAATACAAAGTGAATTAGGATTGAGAAATAAGGGCATGGAAGAAGACTAAGGCCTGATAGAGCCCATCAGGATTATGAGAATTACCAGAGGCTGTGATTTATGAGAGGCTGAAAGCAAAGGATATGTCTGGATGAAAATCCAGCAGAACCTAGGGAAAACTTGGGAATTAGGGTAGAAACACCAGTTCCTTCATGTTATTCCCTTACTTCCATTGATCAGGAATAATCATTTCTGCTTGTATTTTGTAATGTCAGTGTCATCAAGAAATCCAGGCAGGTAGGGTGGAAGGTGAAATTCCAGTCCCAAACCCAGACTATCATAACGTGCTCTTAAATATTTCTTATGTTAGCATATAATAGCCAATACAGTGAGAATAAATGGCAACAGGGAGAGAGAATTGAAGTATTTATGTGTGGTAGTGGAAAAATGTATAAGTGGGATTTAGGACAAGGCAAGCCAAAGACTGGAGGATAACAAAAATAGGAAATAGAGCAAAGGCCACAATGAATACATAAAATGAGAGAAGATTTATTGAGGAAAGAAAAGTAAAGTAGTAGTCAAGATAAGATAATATCAAAATATTGCATAGAACATCAGACTACTGTGAATTTTATGGAGGTAGTGTAGATGATATGACAGATACAAAGAAAAGCAGGAGGACTGAATGAATGTTTAGCAATTGTTTGTAGTAAGAAATTACTACAGAGTATAGACATTTTGTTGGTAATAATTGTTCTTTTGAAAATACAAGTATTAGCAAGGGTTTCTATTTGTATAAAATTACTGTATGAGATTATAAAAAAAATCCCAATTGGGCTTGATGATATCATGTAAGTAAATACTCACATACGAGTTTTAATGTATGCCACACTTTTTAGGTGGAATAATTATATGGTTAATTGGAGAAGAGGAAGGTATAAAGTGCTGTCTTAAATTGATGATGTCATGGACTTGCACTTTGCTAAATAGAGTCACAAAATGGCGTTTCCCTGTCAGTGAACAGGGCTATGGAGTTACCAGAAACACATTTGATGGTAGCAGCAGTGGATTAATTAAAACAGAATGGATAAATTATGGTGAGTGCTGACTCACGCATTTCCGGCGCCCCAGTCAGGAGCAGCGAACCTGAGTAAAGATATAAAGATATATATGTGTGAGGAAATGCCTCCTTGGCATGGTTACCCACTAACTTTTTGCCTTTGCTGATGCTAAGTTATGATTTGAAAGTGTGCCGGGACCCTGTTAACCAGGCCTCAGCACCAGTGTTCTTTCCCTAAACTGTACCTTTGTCTCCACAATTGGCACAACCCTGGCACTCAGGTAAGTCCCTTGTAACTGGTACTCCTGGTACCAAGGGCCCTGATGCCAGGGAAAGTCTCTAAGGGCTGCAGCATTTATGCCACCCTGGGGGCCCCTCACTCAGCACATGCACACTGCCTCACAGCTTGTGTGTGCTGGTTGGGAGAAATGACTAAGCTCCCCTCAGAGTGCCATGCCAACCTCACACTGCCTATGGCATAGGTAAATCACCCCTCTAGCAGGCCTTACAGCCCTAAGGCAGGGTTCACTATACCATAGGTGAGGGCACAAGTACATGAGCACTGTGCCCCTACAGTGTCTAAGCAAAACCTTAGACATTGTAAGTGCAGGGTAGCCATAAGAGTATATGGTCTAGGAGTGTGTCAAACACGAACTCCACAGTTCCATAATAGCTACACTGAAAACTGGGAAGTTTGGTATCAAACTTCTCAGCACAATAAATGCACACAGATGCCAGTGTGCAATTTATTGCAAAATACACCCACAGGGCATCTTAGAGATGCCCCCTGAATACCTACCCGACTTCTAGTGTAGGCTGACCAGTTTCTGCCAGCCTGCCACACACCAGACATGTTTCTGGCCACATGGGGAGAATGCATTTGTCACTCTGTTGCCAGGAACAAAGCCTGTACTGGGTGGAGGTGCTTCTCACCTCCCCCTGCAGGAACTGTAACACCTGCTGGTGAGCCTCAAAGGCTCACCCCTTTTGTTACAGTGCCCCAGGGCATCCTAGCTAGTGGAGATGCCTGCCCCTCTGGACACAGCCTCCACTTTTGGCAGCAAGGCTCGAGGAGATAATGAGAAAACCAAGGAGGAGTCACCCACCAGTCAGGACAGCCCCTAAGGTATTCTGAGCTGAAGTGATCCCTCCCTTGAGAAATCCTCCATCTTGAGTTTGGAGGATTCCCCCAATAGGAGTAGGGATGTGCTCACCTCCCCACAGGGAGGAGGCACAAAGAGGGTGTAGCCACCCTCAAGGACAGTAGCCATTGCTACTGCCCTCCCAGACCTAAACACACCCCTAAATTCACTATTTAGGGGCACCCCAGATCCCAGGAAAGCAGATTACTGCAACCTGAAGAAAGAAGAAGGATTGCTGACCTACAAGCCTGCAGAGAAGGAGGAAGACAACAACTGATTTGGCCCCAGCCCTACCAGCCTGTCTCCAACTTCGAAAACCTGCTCCAGCGACGCATCCGACAGGGACCAGCAACCTCTGAAGCCTCAGAGGACTGCCCTGGACTACAGGACCAAGAAACTCCTGTGAACAGCGGCCCTGTTCAAATCCAGCAACTTCTTTGCAACAAAGAAGCAACTTCCAAGGACTTCACGTTTCCCGCCGGAAGCATGAGACTCTATACTCTGCACCCGATGCCCTCGGCTCAACCTGCAGAAAACCAACACCTCAGGGAGGACTCCCCGGCGACTGCGAGCCTGTGAGTAACCAGAGACAACCCCCCCGAGCCCCCACAGCGAAGCCTGCAGAGAGAATCCAGAGGCTCCCCCTGACCGCGACTGCCTGTAACAAGGGACCCGACGCCTGGAACCAACACTGCACCCGCAGCCCCCAGGACCTGAAGGAACTGAACTTCAACGCAAGAGTGACCCCCAGGCGACCCTTTGCCTTGCCCAGGTGGTGGCTGTCCCGAGAAACACCCCCTGTGCCTGCCTGCATCGCTAGACTGACCCCCGGGTCCTCCATTGAAACCTGTACAAAACCCGACGCCTGCTTTGCACACTGCACCTAGCCGCCCGTGTGCCGCTGAGGGTGTGTTTTGTGTGCCAACTTGTGTCCCCCCCAGTGATCTACAAAACCCCCCCGGTCTGCCCCCCGAGGATGCAGGTACTTACTTGCTGGCAGACTGGAACCGGAGCACCCCTGTTCTCCATAGGCACCTATGTGTTTTGGGCACCTCTTTGACCTCTGCATCTGACCGGCCCTGAGCTGCTGGTGTGGTAACTTTGGGGTTGCATTGAACCCCAATGGTGGGCTGCCTATGCCCCAGAACTGAGACTTGTAAGTGTTTTACTTACCTCCTAATCTAACCTTTACTTACCTCCCCCAGGAACTGTTGATTTTTGCAGTTTCCACTTTGAAAATAGCTTATTGCCATTTTTACAAAGACTGTACATGATATTGTTTTCATTCAAAGTTCCTAAAGTATCTAAGTGAAGTACCTTACATTTAAAGTATTAACTGTAAATCTTGAACCTGTGGATCTTAAAATAAACTAAGAAAATATATTTTTCAATATAAAAACCAATTGGCCTGGAGTAAGTCTTTGAGTGTGTGTTCCTCATTTATTGCCTGTGTGTGTACAACAAATGCTCAGCACTACCCTCTGATAAGCCTCCTGCTCGACCACACTACCACAAAATAGAGCATTAGAAGTATCTACTTTTGCCACTATCTTACCTCTAAAGGGAACCCTTGGACTCTGTGCACACAATTTCTTACTTTGAAATAGTATATACAGAGCCAACTTCCTACAATATGTGTATATATAAATATATATGCAAACATATATATAAATGGGCCAGGCTTTAGTCCTATTTTTATGTCTGACCTGCCCCAGTTTTTGCTTTTCAAAATCTTGTCACCCTATGTTGCGTGAGCCAGAAGTAGCATAACTGGCAAAAGTGGCATAATGCTGATCAACTCTCTACTTTCAAAACGGGCTGATTTCATCATGACATAGCGTCCATTTCATGGAGAAGGGTTCGCTCGTAACCTAGGTAGCAGTAGTTTTGAATTGTTATCAGATTCAAGCACCTCAGGGACTTCTACTGCAAGTTGAGCAGCTATTGTTTACGACAAGACCAATGTGTTAATCTGGGAATGGGCGGCTCCTTTACGATCTTTGTTGAGAGAAGTAATTAAATCACTAGTGCCAAAGGTGACCATTGAGCTTGAGGAAATGGTGACTGCTCTCTCAAAGAACAGCAAACCGCAGAATGAAATTGTAACTAAGGCAGTCCCATGAAGCTTTTGCACGTAAGCACTGAAGAAAATAATAACATTATATGGCAGAACCAGGGCCACTGAAGTTAAGTGAGAACTTTTTTTTGATGAGATGATATCAATCAAAAGTTATTCCTATGCTCCACTAGAGAAAAATGCCTAACATGTTTCCAAGAAGCAATTTTCTATGCAATGTGATCTTGTTTCTTTTTTTTATTTATTTAGGAGCAAAATGATCACATCCAGACAGCATAAAAATCATTATATTAATCACGGCATAAAATAATCCATCATTTTTCCCCAGACATTTAGCTATGCGGAGTTTGAGATCATATTCTTCATAGTTTCCCTCCACTATTATACTTCATACATGGGCACATGCTCAGAATTCATTTTTTAGCAACCATAAGCCTAACAATAGTTAATACCCCATGATCATCAAGTAAATCAGCTAAATACCTAATCCCAAAGTGCCATAGTGCGAGGATATAAAGCAGTCAGGTAGTTTAAGGTTGACCAGTGATTAAGTATGTACGTGTTTTGCCAGAATGTATAAGCACTTTCTAATGCCCCCTCAGACCTTAGCTAAAGCCTCGATAGTTTTCAGTCTGAATTTCATGAAAAATTGATCTGTGTTAAATTTACCCCTAGTAGAGCAATGATTATTATTTATGTACATGGCATGTAGCCAGTTCACTGAACTGTGAGCGTATAGCATCGGGATGTCCAAAGCCGGCTCTCATTATAGAGAGTTTTAGAAGCTTATTTGCCCTTTGTTCTTTCTTCCCTTTCAGGCGAATTTAGCTACCGTAGATTCAAGCTGTTTGAAAAAATAATTATTAGTAATGAATGGAGGTAATGCCTGGAGAAATGATAGAATTTTAGGTAAGATATTAATTTGAAGTAAATTATTTCACCCGATTAGGGAGACAAGTGGATACATCCATTTAGCAAGTTGAGCCTTTATCTGCTGTAATTGTAAGATACAATTGTATTCAAAACTTTCCTCCCAAAAATGTTCATCCACCTCAGCTCCTTCCTGGAAAGTTTCAGGGTGATCCATCAAGCAAGGGCTGAGAAAAGAGGAGTATCTCAAAATGCAAAATCCCATTCATTTTCCATAGACTTCTATAAGACAGGTTACAGCAAAAACTGCTGAACAAAATTACACCAAATTCAGTAGGATGCTAGATATTAGTCTGCAGATTGTGGTTTTTCTGATTTGGTGTAAATCCGTTCAGTAGTTTTAGAGAATGTAAGGGTTAAAAATAATTGTATATATTGGCAGTTCGGCTTGCAGCAGTACCAATTTAAAAATAGAGTGTTCTGGTTGGCCCAAGAAGCTTTATTTCCATTGGGCCATCTTGCTCCTGTAGAAGTCACACTCCCGCCAGAGAGAGCGCTCTGCATGACTGCCAGCAACATGAGAATAATATTGCTCACAGCCATTACAGGTCTCAGGGACTTAATACCCTGTCCTGAAGCTGCCAAAAAAAAAAAAGATATATGGGGCAGGGAAGGGCTATCATTTGGCCCCATGGTGTGATCCCACAAAACTCTTGCCGGGTCAGGGAAGAAAAATGGTGGCTGGGCCGCATTTATATATTATAAGCCCCAAGGAGCTACCTCCAGGGCTGATTATATTACGTATGGGGTGGGGGCCGAATGCCCCCTCTCAAGCCTGAAAAGGCCACGGGAATCCCACCCCTGGGGCCAACTCAGCAGTTATGTCCTGGAATGCCTTCCCTCAGAAACTAGTGTTTTCCCTGCCAGCAGCAGCCCAGGCAAGGAAACCTGTGTTTTCTCCTGCTTGGTAGGAGTATTTTTAAATCTCCCACAAAGCAGAAGCAAACACCAAGTCTGCTCCCAGCTGGCAGGAGCTTCAAAAGTGCTCTGGCCCATTTGGAGCGGACTTTAGATTTGTTTCCTTGCCCATAGTGATGCGGGCAAAGAAACAGATCTAAATATTGCTCCCACCCTCAGGGAGCAGCATTATTAGCTGCTCCCTGAAGGCAGGAGCAATGCTGGCTCCAGATTGATGTGGGGATCCAGATGGGGCTCCGCCGTGGGACCCAATGACAGTGTGGTGGGTGTCCTGGGTGGGCACCAGGGCACCCAGTTTTTGTTGAGCTGAGTACCAGAAAATGTGTAGCTGGGGCTGAAATTGTCCCAAGAAAGGGGGCTGCAGGCCCCTCACGCCTTCAATATAGTGCCGGAGCCCAGGGGAAGGGAGCCTCAGGGCTGAAATCAACCTGAGGAGGAGGACTATGTGTCCTCTCCCCTTATAATGTACTGCTGAGCTTGAGGGATGGGATCTCTGGTGCCAAAATCCCCCCGAGGAGGGGGGCCACGTAACCCCACCCCCTTGAATATACTGACAGGCACGGGGATGGGATCCCTGGGGAGGAAATTGACCCGGGGAGAGGAACTGTGTGCCCCCTGCCCCTTCAAAGTTGTGCCAGGCCCCAGAGAATGGTGTCTCTGGAGCAAAAACTGGCCTGGGGAGGCTGTCTGCCCCTCCCCTTCAAAATTGCAAAGGGCCCTGGGAGAAGGGATCCCCGGGGCTGAAATCAGCTGTGCAGGGGGACCTTGTGCCTCCTTCCCATAACAATTGCGCCAGACCCCGGCTCATGGGGTTCCCAGGGCCAGGAATATCTGGGGCAGAGGGGCCACGTGTCTCCTCCCACTTCTAAATTGCAGCCGGGCCCAGACGATAGGGTATTGGGGGTCAAATTTGGCCTACGTATGGGGGAAGGGTGCCCCTCCACATAAAAATTGTGCTAGGCCCTGGTGGATGTGGTCCCAGGGGCTGAAATCAATCTAAGGAGGGGGGCTGCGTGCACCCCTCCCTAAACAAGCATGCCGGACCAAGCTGGATGGAGTCCCGGGAACAGAAATTGGCCTGGGGAGGGGGAGCTGCATTCTCATCACTCCCAAACAACTACGCTGGTCTGATAGGGATGAAAGAGTGACTCTGGGGGATAGGATCCCCAGACCCTAACAAGGCTTGGGAAGGGGGGGCCACGTGGCCCCCTGACCTTTATCTAAAATGTTGCAGTGAGGGATTGGGTCCCCATGGCTGCTAATGGCTATGGGATTCCTTTTTTTAAATAAATGGCCCTAATGGATAGGGTCCCTAGGGCCATGCAGTATGACCAATCGCACACTGTGCACAAAGGCTGTGCTCAGCATGGGGTTGACTGTATAGGGGGCTGTTGGCTGCAGGGCCTGGCTGTGCTCAGTGAGGGGATTGCATTTACTTATGGTATTTAAGTATTATTTTACATTAAGAAAAACCTAGAAATTCACTGAAAAAACCAGAGGTTATTTTATGTTACATTAGGTGTGATAAAAGTAATGTTATAGTTGGTTGAATTTGTCAGTGACAACATTACATTTTCAACTAAAATAAACACAGAAATTCACCAGTTAATATTTACTAGAGAGAACTATAAATGCACCCCTGCCAATCACTGTTTATGACCTCACATTTGGCATCACTCATGAAATGTTTCCATGACTTAATTTGTGACATCACTGATGATATCTCAAATTAAATCACTGATAACATCACTGATTACATCACCAAAGTTTTGTTTTCCCTCATATTGTTGTATAAATGACTATGGCGTTACACATAGCCTAATTTACAATAACAATAAAGCCCATACATAAGGGAAACCCTCATTGTGTACAGTCTACACACACACCTGTTCAGTGAAAGCCAAATAGTAAATACCAATAGCAAAGCAAATGCCCTACTGCCAACAGCTTTTATCTGTATCAAAACCCTGACACACAACAAACCTACATTCAGAAATGAAGTTGATATAAGGAGTGAACCGAATACTGTAAACAGTTTTTACTCTATGGACAGAGTTCAATATATACCACACTGTCTGCAAACAGTAAAACTCTCATGAGAAATACACCACACAGTATTCAAAATAATCTACTACGAACAGTGTACATTCTATGCAGCTGTTGTCAAAAAGACACTATTTGCTCAAAAATAACTAGGATCCAAAGGTGCTAAAGATCATACTACCTGCATCATTCATACTGTGGTGAAAAATGTACAGCTAGCCCATCTTCTGAGGCAAAACAAACATACGTATATAGGTTAGTGTAGGAGGCTGGCCTGGTTTGTAGTGGGTACCTTGGGTACTTACACCTTACACCAGGTCCAGTTATCCCTTGTAAGTGAATGTAGTAGTGTTCTGGCAGCTTAGGCTGATAGAGGTAGCTATAGCAGAGCAGCTTAGGCTGAACCAGGAGATGTGCAAAGCTCCTGCAATACCACTGATAGTTACACAGTACGTATACACAAGTAAAGACAATACTCAGTGTTACCAAAAATAAAGGTATTTATTTGGGTGACAGAGTACCAAAAATATCTTAGAGACAACACTCCTTCTGGAGGTAAGTATTATACACAATATATACACTAGACACCAAAATTAGACAAGTAAATAGACATAGAACAATGCAAACAGTAGGAAATCCTATTGAATGCAATGGGAGAAAATAGGTCTAAGGGCAACACGAACCATGTACTAAAAACGTGGAATGTGAATCACGAATTCCCCCTTAGACAAGTGTAGTGTGTGCAGAATTGCTGGGAGAGTAAGAATACAGTAAAGGTAAGTAAATTACCCCACCCCAGAGTCCAGAAAAGCAGGAGTAAAGTCTACAAGTTTCCTTAGGACACACTACACCTCGTTTTTGGGATTTTGCAGCAGCCAACCAAGTCTGCTAAAAGCAACTGCTGGATTATTGGACCTGAAGATCTGCAAAGGAAGGGAACCGAGTCCAGAAGTCAAAAGAAGTTCCAGGAAGGACAGGAGTCCTTGCCAACCCAGAAGAGGGTGCAAAAGAAGAGTCCCTGGTTAGTTGAAGACTGCAGAAATGCACCCTAGAAAGATGCCAGTGGGTTTTTGCATGATGCAAAAGATGTCCCATGGCGTGAAGATTGTTGCAGCCGTGAGTTTGTGTTGGAAGGCGTTAGAAAGCCTTGGCTACAGAAAAAGTGTGTTTTTCATCAAATGGCGCTGGATAGATTCAGGAGAGACCTGGGGGCCTCAACTTGGTGTGAGGAGGAAGAGGGGGCTCTCAGCACTTTAGAGAGCCTCATGATGCCAGCCAGCACCCTCAGAAGCCGCAGGATCCGGGTTCAAAGGAGGTGAAAAATGCGGTTGATACAGCACAACATAAGAAGGTCCCATGCTGCCAGAGAACAACTCAGTAAGTTGAGCATCACAGGGTGGAGTGCTGGGGACCTGGGCCAGGCTGTGTACAAAGGAATTTTGCAAAGAGTGCACAGAGGCCTCACGAGGTGAAGAAGACTCAAAACACAGGGGTACTGTCATTCTCAGGGAAGGCAATGTCTTACCCCCTCCAAATTGCATCAGCAGGCCCTCAGGACAGGCTATGTCAATGATGTCCACTCTCTGTGTCCTTAGGAGCACACTCGTCACCATGAGAGGAGTCCCAGGTTATCAGTCGTCGCCTTGGAAGGTGCCTGCTTGGAGAATGGGAATGACTCCATCACTCCACAGGAGATTTCTTTGGTCCTTCTGGTGCAGGATGAAGACAGGGAGTCCCCAGAGCATGCACACCATGAAAACTGTTGCAGTTGCTGACTTGGAGTTGAGGTTGCTGAAGAAAAGTGTCTCTTGTAGACACTTTGTTGCAGTTACAGCATTTCTTGGAGCAGGCTGCGGTTGATGTGAGGTCAGAGGATGCCGAAGTTGTTGCAGAGGATTCCTGAAGGAAACTTGCAAGCAGAATCTGAAGAGAACCCACAGGAGAGACCCTAAATAGCCCTGAGAAGGGGATTGGCTACCTTATCAGGTATGGACCTATCAGGAGTGGTCTCTGACTTCACCTGCTGGCACTGGCCACTCAGAGCCCTCCAGAGTGCCCCCACACCTTGCAAAGCAATATGGCTGAAGTCTGGGACACACTGGAGGAGCTCTGGGCACCACCCTTGGGGTGGTGATGGACAGGGGAGTGGTCACTCCCCTTTCCTTAGTCCAGTTTCCCACCAGAGCAGGGGAGAAAGGGTCCCTGAACCGGTGTAGACTGGTTTATGCAAGGAGGGCACCATCTGTGCCCTTCAAAGCATTTCCAGAGGCTGGGGGAGGCTACCCCTCCCCAGCCTGTAACACCTATTTCCAAAGGGAGAGGGTGTAACACCCTGCTCTCAGAGGAAATGCTTTGTTGTGCCTTCCTGGGACTGGGCTGCCCAGACCCCAGGGGGGCAGAACCCTGTCTGTGAGGTTGCAGCAGCTGTAGCTGCAGTGCAAGCTCCAGAGAGCTGGTTTGGCAGTACTGGGGGTCCATGGTGGAGCCCCAAGGATGCATGGAATTGGCTCCCCAATACCAGATTTGGAATGGGGGGACAATTCCATGATCTTAGACAGGTTACATGGCCATATTCTGAGTTACCATTGTGAAGCTACATATAGGTATAGACCTATATGTAGTGCACACGTGTAATGGCGTCCCTGCACTCACAAAGTCCGGGGAAATGGCCCTGAACTATGTGGGGGCACCTTTGCTAGTGCAAGGGTGCCCTCACACTTAGTAACTATGCACCTAACCTTCAGCAAGTGAAGGTTAGACATATAGGTGACTTATAAGTTCCTTAAGTGCAGTGAAAATGGCTGTGAAATAGTGTGTGCAATATTTCACACAGGCTGTAGTGGCAGTCTTGTGTAAGGGTTTGTCTGAGCTCCCTATGGGTACCAAAAGAAATGCTGCAGCCCACGTGGATCTCCTGGAACCCCAATGCCCTGAGTACCTAGGTACCATATGCTAGGGACTTATAAGGGGGGTCCAGTATGCCGATTGAAATTGGTAAATGTAGTCACTGGCCTACAGTGACAAATTTAAAAGCAGAGAGAGCATAAGCACTGAGGTTCTGATTAGCAGAGCCTCAGTGACACAGTTAGGCACTACAGAGACATACACATTAGGCCACAAACTATGAGCACTGGAGACCTGGCTAGCAGGATCCCAGTGAGACAGGCAAAACACACTGACATATAGGTTTTTATTTATGAGCACTGGGGTCCTGGCTAGCAGGATCCCAGTGACACAGTAAAAACGCACTGATACACATTCACAAACACGCCAAAAGTGGGGGTAACCATGCTAGAAAGAGACTACTTTCCTGCAGTTAGTACCTGGTGCCCACACTCTTCTAAGTAAAGTAGAAATTGTCATGCTGACACAGTTCTGTCTAATAGCTCAATGCTGCTTACAATAGTTAGTAACTACTACTTCTAATCTTTCTCCTGTTAGAATCTTTCTCTGTTGAACCAAGAAGCTGTGTGGACCATAATGAATGAATAGAAATCAACTGTCAACACAGAGTTACTCTTGAATGCAAAGATGTATAACATGTTCAATACCTCTACACAGCTATGGTGCATTAGGAGCACATGCATTTTGTAAACACTTGCATCCATAACCTGGATCCAAGTTGTACAAAACTACATAGAAAAATAATAGTTACCACCACTATGCAAACTGTAAAACAAACTTGCACACTTATTGGATGATGTCATCAGTGATATCATCAAGGATGTCATTTGAGATGTCATCAATGATGTCATAAATTATGTCATAGAGCATGTCATGTGTGATATCATGTGTGAGGTCATAAGCAGAGCATGGCAGGGAGCGCAAGTAATAGTCAAAACTATGGCCCGTATTTATACTTTTTTTTGCACCGCATTTATGTCGTTTTTTGACGCAAAAAAGGCGCAAACTTGCAAAATACCCTTGTATTTTGTAGGTTTGCGCCGTTTTGATTCAAAAAGCGGTGCAAATGCGGCGCTAAAAAAAGTATAAATACGGGCCTATGTGTTTTATTTTTAGTTTGATAGAGCGTTAACCAGCCTAATAATTTACCTGTAGTTGGACGCTCTTAAGGTCGATGGATCTTTTGACCAAGTGTGACTCTTCTTACCCGGAAGTAATCAATCAAATCAATAATCGATAATCAATAACGAACATAAGCAATACCTTGATCAACATAACACTTCACAATTAATCCAGAATACATTTCGGCGAAACCATGACCTTTCGATCATGAATAACCACACCAGTTTATGCAAAGTTAATGAATTTATTTCCCTATATTAACAAAGCTAGCACAATGTAGATGTGTCTCAACACCAAATGATATATGTAAATGAACATTAATAGCTGTCCATAACGGCGAAACAGATGTAATCTATGCAGCATTTGAATAACAATGCCTTCTATGATGGCAACGCAGACCACTAAAACTACAATCTGTAATGGGCTAATTGCATACATTTAGTCAGCATAACAAGGTCTCAAATTGCATCGTGCATCAAATGAATCCTCATCTAACCTCAAATTAGCATCAGCATGTGGGTCTCCATGCAAAAACAATTTAGCAACATTAATTTGGAAAACTCCTAACTAAGGCGCTTGTCAAAAATCAGCAGTTGGTTACCTAAAAAGAAAACACAATGCAATTGTACAATTTTCCTTTCATATTTACCAAATTCAATCAGCGTTCAAGGAAATCTTCGTCTCACAGGTACCGGATTCGATCGGCATGGGACGGGGCAAAGGGGCAGGGTGGACAGGGCAATTGCCTCACAGCGGCAAGACAAAAGGACAACTATTACTTCATGCAAAGGGCAAATCCCAGTTAAAGTCTCTAGGGCGAGAATTTCTTAAAGTCTCTTTCTCTCGATTAGAGAAAGCATCAAAGTCTCTCAAAATGGCGTCGAACATCAAAGATGACGAGTAATGGCTGCTGGGTGCAATGGCAGGTAATGGCTCCTTTCCTCTCGTGCACCTGGTTTAAATAGACAATAGTTCAAGTCCAGTAGGGTCTTCCATTGGAGGGTTCATAGGTTAGCTTCAAATTGTCCAATCAAAAACAACAGTTCTCAAGCTTTTACTTAAGCATACATTATCCTTGGAGTCGGGAGCGTAAGTTGCAACATATTTTACCAATTAACTCACTTTCAGAGCGTCCATTGTCTGCACCTGCAGATTGACCTTGGAGTGAAGAAGAAAGATGCCAGGCTGGCACGAAACCTTAAGATAAGCATGTGAACGATCCCACTGGAAAAGTACAGCTTCAAGCAAGAATACACGTTTATTAGCACAGTGGAAAAATACGAGCATCTAAATCGTGAGACGCGGCAACTAGGCCAAAGCCTCCATTAAAGTCATGCTAAGCTAAAACATTTCTAACAAGCAAATCATGGCACACGTTTACGATTATGTCAAATTAGCACGATTCTAATACATCACGTTATATGAAGCACGCTTATAAATGTTGGCAAACTACTCTGAGGGCACATTTGTCCCCGTACAATCTTGTTTAGTTCGATTAATGTCACACTTGATTATTGCTACACTACGTTTATGCGCTAATAAATGTAAAACCTTCATTTCAGCTTCATCAATCCCTCCTCTGATGACTACTTGTCATCACACCAAACCATGCCCACAAATTTTATTCCATTAAAATTCTGTCAGTTCTCTCTGCCTTTTACTTCCCCTTGTCCTTGCTTTGTATTCTTCTGCCATTCTTTTCATCATTTTCTCTTCCTTCCTTCTTTTAATTCTTTCCATGATCATTAATATTCCTCTTTTTATTCCCCAAATTCCAAATATGCAAATTATAACTATTAAAATTCCCTGTATTATTTTTAGCAATATTCCATTCCAAATGCCACCAAGCCAATTTCCCACTGAAGCAAGTCCCTTTCCAACCTTCTCCCACACTCCTGGTTCTTTCAATTCCTTCAAGTCTGCACTCTCTTTTGTTAGATTAGCAAGCATTGTTTTAATCTTTGCACTGTTGTCTGGAATATACGTACAACAGTGTCGCGCACCAAGCATTTTGCAAACGCCGCCATCCTTTGCTAAAAGAATGTCTAAGGCAAGCCTGTTTTGAAGAGTCATAGCTCTTTCCGCTGCAAGTTCAGCATCCATCAGGATTATAGCACCTGAAAACTTTGTCAACATGTTATCCACTATAGTAGACAACTTTCTTATTTTGATGGAATTCAACACAACTCCCAATGAAGGAATCATGGCTCCAAATATATCTCCTACCACAGCAGCTGCGGTCTCTCTTTTCTGGATACAATGAGATCCAGATGTCTTTGGAATCACCGATAGGTCATCCAGTTGATAAACCTTTGGGAACACTATACCCAAATAACATCTCCCCCACCATCCCTTTGGAAGACGATAATAGGCATTATGCCCACAAATGTAATATACACCTGGTATGACAGGGTCAAGTCCGTTCAGCATGAATGTCCATTTGGCCTTAAAGATAAACGTATGTTTACATTCACTCGCTCCTACAAAAATGTTGTCATAATAAGATTCACCACGATATATACAAAATTTCCCTACATGCCAAGCATCTAAAGCTATTCTCCCTTGTGTCTTTATTGCGGCAAAAGCATAATTATCTACTGAAGTCCTCTTATGTAGCTCTTTTTCTAATTTCGCATTCATTTGTGCCCTTCTATCATCTGTGCGATCTAAAAAGCTTATTTCTACTGCAGAGAGGGAGCAGGTAAGGTTTTGCCTATGAGCATGAGCCGTTTCAAAAGGTTGCATTGGCTCGAAAAATTCCCTCATTATTTTAGCATCCCAATCTTTAGCAATCTGGCTTAGCTGCGTGATTATAGGAACATATGCAAAGGTAACATCATAATTTGAGTAAAAATACTGTATATTAGTTTGACCATAAAATCTAGAAGTTACTATACTACATGTAATCCCATATGTAAGAGGCATGTGATGATAAGTCACCCCTTCGGTTACCGATGTCGGTATCTGTGTACACACATAACAATCTTTCGCATCCATAGTCTCAACATATTCTGTTAGCAAGCGATAGAAAACATTATACGAAAGCTCCTTTTTATCATGCAAGTGTCTCTCATCTAATTCTAGTCTTTTCAGTGCGGTTAGTTCAGTGACAGTAACAGGAGCATAAGTAGAAGCATCAATTTTCTCATTCTCACCCTTACCATGCATTCCAAGCACTATTGCCATTATTATTAGTACACATGCAATTACCAAGCCTATACACACATATTTACAATATTTCTTTCTACTGTTTTGCATCATGATCTGTATAGAATCAGAGAGCTAGAAGCACCTGTAAAAGAAACGATTTAGCAATTCAGTTACAAAGCTGAACGAGCACAATGTTCACACAATTTTCTTCAGGAGCCAAATCACTTATCGGTTAGCAGCATTTGTCTCAATTCGGCAATAACTCAGTCTTTTTTTTTTTTTTTTTTTTTCTCAAAGTTCAATAACTCACTCTCTTTTTTTTTTTTTTTTTTTTTTTCTCGGTTAGCAACGTTGTCTCAAATCGGTTTTAAGAGTCAATCAGGTTATCAAAGTCTTATCAGGTTAGCAAATGTCTCATCCGGTTTAGCAATGTCTCAGCTGGTTGTGTATTATAGCAAGCAATGTCATTTATCAGCTTTTCAATCAACAGTGTCCATAAAACTTTTCTTTTCTATTGGTATTTCTTCTTCTTCGTTCTCGAGGCTAAGAGATACAAACTCGTCAGTCCAATCGTCATGAACTACATATGCCCATTCAGGACCGGAATATCTTCTGTTCGGTATCCTTTTCCTTTTCAATTTTGCATCCCTCTTTGACTCTGCCTCACTGGTACTTTCCACTTTGGTCAAGTCTTTTTCTTCAATCGATGTCGGTACCACAACAGACACTTCCTTTCTTTTCTCTTTCACTCTTGGCACTTCACTGTCGTTCAATGTTTCTCCAGTTCTTGCTTTTACTGGTGATATACTTGGTCTTTTCTTTGCATTGTGTCCACTTGAGGGACTTGCGACCTCTTCTGGAGGAGTTTGAACAGTTGCGTTCTGCTCTGCTTTGTCCCCTCCTCCGGAGGAGTCGATCGCGTTTTCCTTTTCTTTTCCTGTACCGTCTGCTTCTGGGAAAGCCCTCCTCTGATCAGGCTCTCCTTCTTCTTCACCTATTTCGAGCCCTTCGTCACCGTTACTCTCGTCAGGCTCTTTGTCACTTTCAGCTGCTTCAGGCTCTTTGTCACCTTCAGCTGCTTCAGGCTCTTTGTTACCCTCAGCTGCGTCGTCGCTGTCTGAGCTTTCTCCTTGGTCTTCCCCAAGTGAATCGGTTGCTTCGTCCTCAGAGAATATTTCTCTCTCGACTATTTCGGCCTGTTCGCTTCTGGTTCTGTTTTGCTCTGTCTCAGCGCTCGGCACTTTGTTATCAGGTACCGGCAGTTTCAGCGCTTCAACTTCCTCATCTGTGGGACACAACACTTTCTTTGTGTGACTGGCGTGAATCCAGTTGGGAACTCCCGCACACTTCACAGCGGTAGTTGTTGTCAGGATCACTTGGAAAGGGCCTTTCCAACGGGGTTCCAGACACGACTTCCTCACGTGCTTCTTTATCACGACCCAGTCACCTGCTTTCAGTGTGTGTCCTGGACCTTGGATCGGTGGCAAGGTGGTTGCTTCCACCTGGTGAGAGAAAGAGCGAACCACGTCAGCCAGACCTTTGCAGTAGTCTAACACCATATCATCTGTAATATTCAAAAGCGCGTTTGCGGGAACTGCAGGAAGTCTCATAGCCCTGCCCATGAGAATTTCGTGCGGGGACAATCCAGTCTTTCTGTCGGGGGTGTTTCTCATTGACATTAACACCAAAGGCAATGCGTCAGGCCATTTCAAATTCGTCGATGCACATATTTTCGCCATTCTTGATTTCAGTGTACCATTCATTTGCTCCACCAGTCCTGATGCTTCAGGGCGATAGCTACAATGCAGTTTTTGCTCAATGTTCAGTGCTTCGCAAAGTAACTTTATAACCTCGTTATTGAAGTGACTTCCCCTATCTGATTCTAAAGAGATCGGGAATCCGAAACGTGGTATCAACTCCCTCAACAATAGTTTTGCAACTGTAAGGCTGTCATTCCTACGTGTGGGGTATGCTTCAATCCAGTGACTAAAAATGCACACAATCACCAACACATACTTCAGACCTCCATGCACAGGCATCTCAATAAAGTCCATCTGCATTCTGCTGAAAGGGCCACTGGCCCTGCCAATGTGGCTCGCGTTCACAACTGTTCCCTTTCCTGGGTTCATCTGCTGGCAAGTGACACAACGATGGCAAACTGCTTCTGCAGCTTGACGAAATCTGGGGTTAAACCAATCAGTTTTGAACAATCTTATCATGGCATCTCTCCCTAGGTGAGCTTGCCCATGATAGAACCGCGCTAGCTGCGATAAAAGACAGTTTGGTAAAACATATTTTCCCTCATTTGAAACCCATAACTCATCTGGTCTCTGTGTACATTGTGATTTAATCCAGGAAGCCTTTTCATCCTCCCTGACACTACTCTGCAATGCCTTTAGTTCATCCATTGTATCCACGACCTTTAAAGCAAATGCTTCAGCTGGTTCAAGCTCTGGCTCACTTATCGAATTCCATTCGTCCCTGAGCAGTATACAGTTCAAGGCACAAAATCTTGCGACTTGATCCGCATATGCATTTCCCAAGGAAACATAGGTGGTCATTCTGACCTCGGCGGTAAAAGGCGCCTACCGCCGGTCAGAAATCCTCCATAATTCCGCCGCGGTAACCCGCCACGGTCATTCTGACCCGCAGCAGCCAAACCTCCGAAAATCCGACAGCCACAACAGACCGCCAGACCAGCGGTCGGCGGAAAAGTGGAGGTGACCAAACCTCCACCGTCACGCCAACAGAAATACGCCCATGCCATTACGACCCACGAATCCACGCGGCGGTCTTTCAAACGCGGTTTTCCATTGGCGGTACACACCGCCGCGGTCAGAATACACACAAACGAACAAAACTCAGCCACATTGGCCGATTTGAATTCAACACACCTGATACACATACACACACCACTCCCACACACACAATACAATATAAAACACACACCCACATCACCCACAAACCCCTACGACCAAACATTCAGAAGGAAGCACTGAGAGACACATCAGCGATCACAGAATACCATCACACAGAGGCACACTACACCATCACCCACACAATATCCACACACAAAACAACACACACCACCACACTCAACACACTTAACTACACATACTCCACCCCACACATCATACACACCACTCCATGGCACCCCAAAGACACCCCCGCTTCTCAGACGAAGAACTAAGGGTCATGGTGGAGGAAATCGTTCAGGTAGAGCCCCAGCTCTTCGGCACACAGGTCCAATACACCAGCATTGCCCGGAGGACGGAGCTATGGCAGAGGATTGTCAACAGGGTCAACGCTGTGGGACAGCACCCCAGAAATCGGGAAGACATCAGGAAGCGATGGAATGACCTACGGGGGAAGGTGCGATCCATGGTATCCAGGCACAACATCGCCGTGCAGAAGACTGGCGGAGGACCCCCACCTCAACCCCCACAATTTACAACATGGGAGGAGGAAGTCTTGAACATCCTGCATCCTGACGGCCTCGCAGGAGTCGGCGGAGGAATGGATACTGGTAAGTTGAAGCTTCACTACTGCTTCCCCCCCACCTGCATGCCAAATCATACCCCAACCCTCACCCCCATCCTCGAACCCCACCCTCACCCCCACCCCCATCCTCACCCCCACCCTCACCCCCACCACCATCCTCACCCCCACCACCATCCTCACCCCCACCCCCAGCACACCTATTCCCTGCCAATGTCTCACCATCACAACCCACACATCCCAAAACCTAGGCCTGCATGCGTCCACTAAGCATGGACACCCATCACCAAAGCATGCCCAATGCATATACACATCCCCCCCACAAGCCACCCTCACCAAAGCCCCCACACACGAATGCCAGCACTTGGGGACACGGGAACCCACAGATACACCCATATGCCACACATTGAAACTATAACCATACCTCTATACCCCTGCAGGACCCGACCGTCAACACACCGCCACGGAGGGCCCAGAATTCTCCACACCCCCCACCCAAGAGGCCGTCAGCGATGACAGCAGCTCTGTCGACCTGGACACTGATGACCAGCCCGGACCATCGGGGACCTCTGGACAGTCGGTTCCCCTCACACAGGCACAGGCCACTACAGACCCAAACCCCTCTGGGAACACCAGCACAGCTCCCACCATCATGGGAGCATACAACCGCTCCCAGGAGACGATGGCGACGGTACTGGCCCGGTTCCAGGAGATCCAGGTACTGCAGGAGGAACACTATCGGGGGTACAGGGAGGACATCAGAGCCCTCACCTCCACCCTGGTTACCATGGTAGGGCTGCTGCAGGACCTCATCAACACCAGGACGGACACTCAACAACAACAAAGGGCCCCTGCCACTAGCCTGGACCAAGAACAGCCAACCACCTCCGCCGGCGCTAGTGGACAGGAGGCCCCCGCACAACAGCAGCCCACCAGACCCCCACCTCCTGCAGGAGAAGAACCACCCCGCAAGAGGGCCCTGAGATCTCGCAAGAAGACAGCGTAGGATGTCAAGACCCCCGCCAGCAAAGGATACCACCTGATGTCAGCCCACTGTCCCACATTGTCACCCTGTCCATCCTTGAACTGCCCATGCTCCATCTCTCCACAGGCCTCTGGACAATGCACCTGTGTGACTGTTACTCTGGACTCTGCCATGGACATTCCTTCACCATAGCCCCCACCCACTTGAAACCACCCATCCCATTTTGAGCACTGAAATAAACACCTATTTTGCACAAAACTATCTGGAGTCTGGCTGTGATTTAAAAATATTGTAATTGACATGACATTGCAAATATGTCCTTGTACATAGTGAAGTCAACAAACAGCTGCCACAAAGCTGTAGTCCATGGGGAAACGAAGCACAGGACTCGTAGTGGGGACCCCAGATCTGAAATAGGGAGGGCAAAGCCACAACTCAGTCATCATACACTGGGGCAAATAGACAGGCAGCAGAGATGCAGGAGAGTAGTTCACATTTACTAAATTATGTTTGAATTGTTACCTGTGTCCTATTGGAAGTACTGTTCAATGATTCTGTCCCTGTTGTCTGTTTCAGCCCCGTCGTCTTCCTCCTCGTCACTCTCCACAGGTTCCACAGCTGCCACAACACCACTGTCTCGACCATCCTCCTGCAGGAAAGGCACCTGGCGGCGCAAAGCCAGGTTGTGAAGCATGCAGCAGGCCACGATGATGTGACACACCTTCTTAGGTGAGTACATTAGGGATCCCCCTGTCATATGCAGGCACCGAAACCTGGCCTTTAGGAGGCCAAAGGTGCGTTCGATCACCCTCCTAGTACGCCCATGGGCCTCATTGTACCGTTCCTCTGCCCTGGTCCGGGGATTCCTTACTGGGGTCAGTAGCCACGACAGGTTGGGGTACCCAGAGTCCCCCAATAGCCATAAACGGTGTCTCTCTAGCTGTTCCATCACGTAAGGGATGCTGCTATTCCTCAGGATGTAGGCGTCATGCACTGACCCTGGGAATTTGGCATTTACATGCGAGATGTACTGGTCAGCCAAACACACCACCTGGATGTTCATGGAATGGTAACTTTTTCTGTTCCTGTACACCTGCTCCCTGTCTCTTGGGGGAACCAAAGCCACATGGGTCCCATCAATGGCACCAATGACGTTGGGAATATGTCCAAGGGCGTAGAAATCACCCTTCACTGTAGCCAATTCGCCCACCTCAGGGAAAATGATGTAGCTCCTCACGTATTTCATCAGGGCAGACAACACTCTGGATAACACCTTCGAAAACATGGGCTGAGACATCCCAGAAGCCATTCCCACTGTTGTCTGAAATGACCCACTTGCCAAGAAATGGAGTACTGACAGGACCTGCACCAGAGGGGGAATCCCTGTGGGTTGGCGGATGGGGGACATCAGGTCGGGCTCCAGCTGGGCACACAGTTCATGTATAGTGGCACGGTCAAGCCAGTAGGTCAGGATAATGTGGCGTTCTTCCATTGTCGACAGGTCCACCAGCGGTCGGTACACGCGAGGATTCATCCGTCTCCTCGCCAAACCCAGCGGACGGTGCCTAGGAAGGACAACATGGAGCACAGAGTCAAGCAACCCACAGGTACGTACTCACAGCTTGCACAGTAAACGATTCTCTATGCAGTGAATGGCGTGTCTGAGTGGCTATGCAAGGCCTAGGCCTGTGTGACGCAGTTGAAATTGAGCCACGTGGACCCTCGAAATGGCGGTTGCCTGACCTGTGAAGTGTGACAATGGGATGTGAGGTCAATGCGCTGGCGTGGCACACCGCGGCGGTCGGCGGTCGAAGACCGCGGCGCGAAGCCGCATTGGTTAACATTGAAGCCTATGGGTTTCAGGAGCCAATGGCGAAGGGCGCCGGCGGTGGCGGTACGCACCGCCGCGGTACGCACCGCCGCGGACGTGACCGCCATTTCCTATCTACTTATCCACTTGCGACTTGAACTTTCACAGGAGAGGACCTATACTGCAAGTGTTGCTGTGACCTCGGTCTGGAAGGGACAATGGCTGCTGCGACTGGGGAAAGGGCCCCTGCCTTCACTGGAGAGGAGTTGGAGAAACTTGTGGATGGGGTCCTCCCCCAGTATGCGCTACTCTACGGTCCTCCAGACCAACAAGTGAGTTTCATTCTATATGGATTTGGGGCCACTGGCTGGCTTGGGGGCCTGGCGGGGGGCCTGGCGGGGATGGGGGGCATGTTGGGGCTGGCGGGGGGCCTGGCGGGGATGGGGGGCATGTTGGGCCTGGCGGGGGGCCTGGCGGGGATGGGGGGCATGTTGGGGCTGGCGGGGGCCTGGTGGGGATGGGGGGCATGTTGGGCCTGGCGGGGGGCCTGGCGGGGATGGGGGGCATGTTGGGCCTGGCGGGGGGCCTGGCGGGGGGCCTGGCGGGGATGGGGGGCATGTTGGGGCTGGCGGGGGGCCTGGCGGGGATGGGGGGCATGTTGGGCCTGGCGGGGGGCCTGGCGGGGATGGGGGGCATGTTGGGCCTGGCGGGGGCCTGGCGGGGACGGGGGGCATGTTGGGCCTGGCGGGGGGCCTGGCGGGGATGGGGGGCATGTTGGGCCTGGCGGGGGGCCTGGCGGGGGGCCTGGCGGGGATGGGGGGCATGTTGGGCCTGGCGGGGGGCCTGGCGGGGGGCCTGGCGGGGATGGGGGGCATGTTGGGCCTGGCGGGGGGCCTGGCGGGGGGCCTGGCGGGGATGGGGGCGTTGGGCCACTGGCAACGAAAATGCAGACAAACTTGAACGTGGTATTTCTCCCTCCCTGTACGTGTCACATAGGTCCGCGCCCATGAGAAGATCGGGATTTGGCGTGCCATCGCCAAGGAAGTCCGGACCCTGGGGGTCCACCATCGACGGGGCACCCACTGCCGCAAGAGGTGGGAGGACATCCGCCGCGGGACCAAGAAGACCGCCGAGTCTCTGCTGGGGATGGCCTCCCAACGTAGGCGGGGTGCCTGCCGTCAACTGACCCCCCTGATGTTCCGGATCCTGGCGGTGGCCTACCCTGATTTGGATGGGCGCGTGAGGGCAGCACAGCAGACACAAGGGGGTGAGTACAAGCATTATCTACTCTGTTGTCGCGCAGTGGAGGTGTCTGGGTGGGGGAGGAGGGCTGTGGGTCCCCCTAGGCCAGGGCGATATCTGTAGGCTGGGCACCCCCGTAAGCCCCTGTGTCCCCAGCCACCACCCTCAGTAGTGTGTCAGTACAGCCATCCCTGGGCCGTGTCATCCATGGGTGCAGTTGTCAACTCTAGGCGTGTAGGGCATGTTCCACGGAATGCGTAGCGGACCCCAAGTGCGCAACTTAGTGCAGGGGGCATCTGTGTCTGTCATGTCCGCTAACTGTACCGGTGATACATGTACTCAAAATCTCTTTATTTCTCTCTCCCCCCCCCTTTTTGTTTGTCTTTCTGTGCTTGTGTGCATCAGCAACATCAGGCGGAGGAGAAGTGGCATCGGGGCAGGAGGGAGCTGCATCTCACATGGCCCAGGAGGGCCATGCCACAGAGTCTGACTGGACCAGTGAGACGGAGGGCGAGGGGAGCTCCACAACGGGGACGACTGGACCCTGCAGCGACACGGACACGTCCTCGGAAGGGAGCTCCCTTGCGGGGGTGGCACCATCCGTGCCCCCCGCCATTACAGGTACAGCCGCCACCCAGCGCACCATCTCCGCCCTCCCAGCAGCCCCTCAGCGTTCGCCTCGTGCCCGCTCTGCCAGGAAGCCGGGCATCTCCTTCGCCCCAGGCACCTCAGGCCCTGCCCCTGTTACCCCCGCTGCCCTCAGTGAGGAGGTCATTGACCTCCTCCGAACGCTCATTGTTGGGCAGACTACCCTTTTGAATGCCATCCAGGGGGTGGAGAGGGAGGTTCATCGCAGCAATGCGTACCTGGAGGGCATTCATTCGGGTCAGGCTGCCCATCAGCGATCGTTCCAGGCTCTGGCCTCAGCACTGACGGCAGCCATTGTCCCTGTCTCCTGCCTCCCTCTACTAACTCCCTCCTCCCAGTCTCCTGTTCCTCTGCCTGTCACACCCACATCATCAGACCAGCCTGCACACACCTCAACACCCAAGAGCAGCTCATCCAAACATAAGCACCACAGATCACGCAGACATTCACACAAGCAACATTCCGATGCAGACATGCCAACAGTCACTACCACCTCTGTGACCCCCACCTCCTCGTCTCCCTCCTCCCTCCCTGTGACGTCTACACTCACACCTTCATTCACCTCACCATCAGCCAGTGTTTCCATCACCAGCATACCCTCCACTACAGTCCGCACACGTGCAGTCACCAACCCCACTGCCATTTACACGTCCCCTGTGTCCTCTCCCACTGTGTCTGTCACCCCCTCTTCCACACCACACAAACGCAGCCACCCACCCACCCAACAGCCATCCACCTCACGACAGCCTCCCGCTCCTGCACCTGCACCCAAAGACAGCAAACTTGTCTCGCCTACAACCACATCCTCTCCCTCCACTCCCATACCCACTGTACCTACCACTATCCATTGTCCCAAGAAAATCTATCTCTCTACTGCTACCTTCTTTCCTGACCCTGAGCCCCCCCCTCCTTCTTGTCGGGGTAAAAAGAGCACCTCAGCCACCACCAGCCCTGCAGCCCCCTTGACAAGGGTGCAGGGGTATTGGAGCCCACCAGCCCGCAGGTCTGGATCTTTGCCCAGCAGCAAGGGGACAGCCAGCCCACCCCCTGGGAAGAGGAGCAGAAGGCGGAAGGGCCGCCGCCGGAGCCCGGATTCGATATCCCCCCAGGACACTAGCCAGCCACCATCAACAGCCACAGCTCCAAAGGGAGGAAAGGGCCACAGACTCCCGCCTAAGGAGGGCAAGGGCAGCAAGGCGGAGAAGTCAGGCAGCAGGCCTGCTGCCCATGGAGGACCCGTCACAGCTGCCCAGGAGGAGCCCGCAACCCCCATAGCCGCTGCCCCGGGAGGAACCGGCACAGCTGCCCCGGGAGAGCCCACCACCCCCATAGCCGCTGCCCAGGGAGGACCCAGCCCAGCTGGCCAGGAGGGCCCCACCACCCACAGCCCAGGTGGGCATTAAAGGAGCACCATCCCCGCTGCCCAGGAGGGCACCACCAGGCAATGAGCAGTTGGCCATAGAATGGCCGCCGTCTCCAGCACCGCTCCGCTGGGGACCGCCGTCTCAAGAACCGCTGAACTGGGCCCTTCAAGGCAAGAACCGCTGAACTGGGTCCCGCTGTCTCCAGCACCGCTCCGCTGGGGACCGCCGTCTCAAGAACCGCTGAACTGGGCCCTTCAAGGCAAGAACCGCTGAACTGGGCCCTTCAAGGCAAGAACCGCTGAACTGGGCCCCGCCGTCTCCAGCACCGCTCCGCTGGGGACCGCCGTCTCAAGAACCGCTGAACTGGGCCCTTCAAGGCAAGAACTGCTGAACTGGGCCCCGCCGTCTCCAGCACCGCTCCGCTGGGGACCGCCGTCTCAAGAACCGCTGAACTGGGCCCCGCCGTCTCCAGCACCGCTCCGCTGGGGACCGCCGTCTCAAGAACCGCTGAACGGGGCCCTTCAAGGCAAGAACCGCTGAACTGGGCCCCGCCGTCTCCAGCTCCGCTCTGCTGGGGACCGCCGTCTCAAGAACCGCTGAACTGGGCCCTTCAAGGCAAGAACCGCTGAACTGGGCCCTTCCAGGCAGGAACCGCTGGCCCTTTGGCAGACGTGGCAGGGCAGGATCTGTCTCGGGCAGGGCTGCAGGATGTCCTCTGGCCAACATGCCTCCTCCAGTGGCAGTGGAGTCTGTTATGGACTGTTTGGACTGTGGCTTTGCTCTCCCCAGGATGGCCCAGTGGGCAGGCCACCCACTGTATGGACTGTTTGGACTGTGGCTTTGCTCTCCCCAGGATGGCCCAGTGGGCAGGCCACCCACTGTATGGACTGTTTGGACTGTGGCTTTGCTCTTCCCAGGATGGCCAATGGTCATGGAGTCCCCTCGTGGATCTGGCGTCGTGTACTCAAGTGGCTGAGGTGCCCCCCCTTACCTTCCCCCTGAGGTGCCTGTCCTTTTTTCTTTCTGATGCCCCTGCAGTGTTCTCTCCGTGGAGTTCTTGTCGTGGGACTGGGCCTTGCCCCTTTGCTCAGGACCCCTGTGGTCCACGGACAGTGGTTGGACTACATTTAGTAGCTGTATATATTTTGTACATAGTTTATTTATTTATTTGGATTACTGCTGTCCATTTTTCAATATATCTGCCCGTTTAAGATCTCTTCTTTTGGTCTTTGCATTATTTCGGAGGGGGGGGTTTGTGGGTTGTGACAGTGATCTGTGGGAATGCATTGATGTGTGTGTTGTAGTGGGTGTGCGTGGGTGGGTGTGTGCCGGTAATCTTTTCCCTCCCCTGTGTCGTAGGTGCAGTACTCACCGATGTCTTCCGCGCCGCCGGGCGTGCTCCTGGTACAGGAGCAGGTATTGGAGTGCGGGGATGACCTGCAACTCGGGTTCCATACTGCCGTAATCTCGCGTGGAGTATGTGGAGGTGAGCGTTTTCCCGTTCGTAGTCTGTTTCCGCCGTGTTTTTATCGGCTGTGCTCCCGCCCCGGAAAAGGTGGCGGATTGGTGGGTCGTGATAGGGTGGGCGGTACATTGTCTGCCGCCTGGCTGTTGGCGGGGACCGCCGCGCTGTTTGTTTGTTCCGCCGTGGCTGGCGGAGTGTTAATGCGGCGGGCTGTGTTGGCGGTTCCTGCCAGGGTCAGAATTGCATATTTTGGACCGCCGGCCTGTTGGCGGGTTGGCCGCCGCTTTATCACCGACCGCCAGGGTCAGAATGAGGGCCATAGTCCTGTCCTTTTGTATGAGCACTACACTTCACCACTGCAATTTCGGCTGGCATTTGGATGGCGTGTAACAATTCCCTTATTCTCTCCCCGTTTTTCACTGGGGACCCTGAAGAAGTCAGGAAACCTCTCTGTGACCATAGTTGCCCAAAGTCATGCACAATTCCAAACCCGTATTGACTATCAGTGTAAATGGTAACCTTCATCAATGTGGACAGTTGACATGCTCTTGTAAGGGCTACGAGCTCTGCTACTTGTGCAGAATAGACTCCTTGAAGCCAGGACGCTTCCAAGACACCTGTTACAGTACATACAGCATATCCTGCTTTCAAAATTCCCATTGCATCTCTTAAACATGACCCATCAACAAAAATAATTTGGTCATTTTCATCAAGCTTAGTATCCTTAATGTCAGGTCGGGGTTTTGTGCAAAATTCAGTCACCTGAAGGCAGTCATGCTCGACGTCTTCAGCGTTCTCAATTTCAGCATTTTCACCGGGAAGCAAGGTTGCTGGATTCAACGTAGTGCACCTTTTCAGCTGCACATTCGGTGAGCCCAGAATTATTGTTTCATACCTTGTTAGTCTTGCTCCGGTCATGTGTTGCGTTCGGGAGCGGGTCAAAAGTATCTCAACTGAGTGAGGGACCATGACTGTTAATGGGTGTCCCATCACTATTCCTTCACTCTGAGTGAGGCTGATACCAACTGCTGCTACGGCGCGCAAACACCCTGGAAGTGCTGCTGCGACCGGATCCAGAGTAGCTGAAAAATATGCTACTGGTCTGTTTACACCACCATGGGCTTGGGTCAAGACAGACAAAGAACATGCATCACGTTCATGACAAAACAATGTGAAAGGCTTTGTGTAATCAGGCATACCTAAAGCTGGAGCCCTGCACATGCATTCTTTCAACTCAATAAAAGCATCCATCTCATCTCCTTTCAGCTCAATTTCATCCAATGCATCCTTCTGGGTCAGTTTCAGTAAAGGCTTTGCTAGAGTCGAGAAGTTGGGAATCCACTGGCGACAGTAGCTCACCATCCCCAAGAACTTCCTCACTTCCCTCCTTGTCTTTGGGGGACTCATTTGAAGTACACTTGTTATTCTTTCCTTCATTATTCTCCGTGACCCTTTCTCTATCTGGTGACCCAAGTATTTCACTTTCTTCTGACAGAACTGTAACTTCGAAGGAGACACCTTGTGTCCATTCCTTCCCAAGTGGTTCAGTAGGGCAATAGTATTGGCTGTGCAGCCACTTTCTGTCTTAGCTGCAATCAGTAAGTCATCAATGTACTGTACTAGGACTGACTCAAATGGCAATTCTAACGCTTCCAAGTCTTTCTTTAGAATCTGATTGAAAATTGATGGTGACTCAGAAAACCCTTGAGGAATTCGACACCAACTGTAGACTCTGTCTAAGAATTTGAAACAAAAGAGAAATTGGCTGTCCTCATGAAGAGGCACCGAAAAGAATGCTTGTGACAAGTCGATGACTGAGAACCACTCGGCATCGCAAGGGACTTGAAACATTATCACAGCTGGATTCGGTACTACAGGGCAGCATTTTACTATGATGTCATTTATTTTCCTCAAGTCCTGCACAATTCGGACCTTTCCACTCGGCTTTATTAGTCCCATGATCGGTGAATTACATGGACTGCTCAATACTTCTTTCAGTACTCCCTGTTTTACGAACTCGTCAATTAGTTGGGTGACTTTCATGAGGGTGTCTTGTGCCATGTGGTATTGCGGGGTCTGGGGAAAGGTTACATTGGGTTTTACTGTCACTTTCACTGGTTCCACTCCTTTCACCAATCCCACTTCTTTTCCTGTCATATCCCACACTTCTTTTCCGACTGTTTCCCTTAATTCAGCCGGAATATCTTCTTCAGTTAACATCGGAAGAAGGGTAATCAGAGGGTAATTTTAATCGACAACTTCCATCTCGTCCCCTTCTACACTGTCCTCGTCTTCCCCATCACTGCTTGTCTGAATTCTGATTCCATCGTACGAACACATGATCGAACATCCCAATTTGCACAATAGGTCTCTCCCCAACAGTGCTATCGGGCTTGAGTCACATACCACAAAATTATGTAACCCTTGATAGTTACCAATTCTGAGTGGTACTGGATCTGTGATTGGGTTTGTCAGGTACCTGTTTGCTACTCCCACCACTTGAACTGTTCTCCCTGAGAGGGGCAAATTTGGTACTTCAATGCTCCTAACAGTTGAACGTGTGGCTCCTGTGTCAACCAAGAATGAAACACGATGACCCATAACTTTTCCCTCTACATATGGACCCTTTTGATCAACTTCCAAGGATGCTGCAAGCACACAATTTCCCTCCTCATCTGAACTTTCACTCTCCCATACATTGTTTATTCCATTCTCACTGTGTAATGGGAACTGTTGTACTGTGCCATTCGTATTCGTCACCTGACTCGAGACCTGTGGAGGAACCATCACTTGCCGCTGATTCATTGGTGCCAAAGGTATTTGCATTTGTTGATTAGGTACCATGGGTAACTGCTGCTGCATTGGCTGCATTTGCGTCATCTGCATACGGGGCATTTGCATCTGCTGCGGCTGCATAGGCTGTAATCCTTGCAGCTGATTTATGGTCTGAAAATTTGGGTTTGGACCTCTCATTTTTGGTCCCCTCATTGTCTGGAATGCATTGACATCATTGTTTTGCTGACCAACACCTGCACCTTCCTGCACCACCATCGGGCACTCGCGTTTCCAATGTCCTACTATTCCGCACACGTGACACGGCATCACCCTTTTCATTGCCTGCATACCATTCGAAGTCACAACAGTATTCAAATCCGGACCATTATTCACAAAACCTCCTCTGCCTCTGCCTCTCGCCTGTGGCTGGAACACCATATTTCCCTGCGGCTGCGGCTGCAGTTGTGGTATCTGCTGTTGGAACCCTTGCAACCCTTGCAACCCTTGCAAACCTGTCTGAGCTGCTTTAAGCTGCATCATCATCACCTTCTCTTTCAACCTTTTCTGTTTCACCTCAATCTCGTCACTACAGTATTTCGCATAAGTCAACACCTCATCAATAGGTTTCGACTGCCAACAAATCAAATGCGTCTTTATCATCTGACTTATCTCCGGTCTCAGCCCTTCCACAAATCTAAACACAAAATGAAGCATGTCCTTCGCCTCTATTGTTTCCGTGCCACTGTAGTTCTTGAACGCCTTCAACAATCTCTCATAGTAACCATGAATCGACTCTTTAGCCTCTTGGGCAGTTCGATCAATCTTCTGCCAATCCACATTTTTCGCGGCAACCTTCGTCTTCAAGTGCTCAATCACCTTGTGGTACAAGCTAATCACCATAGGTGATGGTGCACCCGTATCCCTGTCTCTCTCTGGTTCACTTGTCGGCCAACCTACAGCCCTTTTGCATTCCTCCCACAAATCTGCCGGAACCACAATCTCAAAGAGGGTGTTCAGGTCTTCCCAAAGACATTTTGCAAGCTTCACAAACCTATCAGTCTGTTGATACCATTCAATCGGTTTCTCTCTCAGTTTGGGAAAATCGTCCGTAAAAGACTGAATGTCACTTCTGTGCCACGGTACATGTACTAATTTTCCCCCTGCTGTCTCCCTCATTGGTAACATGGTTACCGCATCACTACTCTGTGGTCTTTTCTCCTTGTGCTCTGGGACACTGTCTTTCTTCTTTTCCTTTTTCTTCGCCCACCTGCTTTCCCATTTGTCTAAGCACCTCCACACTTGTGCACTCTGCAGCAATTCTAAGGTGCGTCTTCATGCCTGCTGACCTCATGTGTTCAAAGTCTGTGGTCCCGAAATCCAATCTATAGCTCCTGCTCAAGTGTTTTGTCTTGTCTATCTCAATCCCGTTTTTGTCAGCTATTTCTTGCAACCTTTTATGTACCTTGCTCACTTCTCTCGTAATCCTTGGACATAGATACCTCAGCTCTTCTTCTGTGTAGGACTCTAGCCTATTCACACCCATAGTCCCTTCCACCAACTCTTCTGCTTCCATGCCCAATCTTACCCTATTCAGGTAGTCTTCTCCCTTCCCACTTGTTGAGCTTTGTGTGGAATTCAGGCTGTTGAACCACTGTGTTAGCTGTTGCGCATTCAGCCCCATCAGTGTAGCATTCACATCGACTGCCATTGATGGTTGCGGCAACTTTTCAGTGTTCGACGTTAGAGGTATTATCAGTGGGGGACTCGACCTCACCACTGTTGACTGAGCACATATTGGACTAAACTCCATCAAGGACCCAGATCCAGTTGGCTGAGCCGCTATCGGAGTTACCTCGGGAGTGTTTTCTATGCACCTCCTCTCCGTCCCATTCTGCAGCATTGATCCTTGACTGCTCATACCTAAGTTAGGCTGGGTATACAAAGGTACCGGTGGACCTACAGTAATGGGTAGGGTTATCGCATCTGGGTTCTGTCCATTCCCCAGGTTCTGAGGCATGTTCATTCCCACACCATGGGTCATCATTGCCGGCATGCCCATCTGACTCCCCGTCATCTGAGCATGTGCGGTTCCCCCTTGCATCTGCTTTTGGG
Organism: Pleurodeles waltl; assembly: GCF_031143425.1. NCBI lineage: Eukaryota > Metazoa > Chordata > Amphibia > Caudata > Salamandridae > Pleurodeles > Pleurodeles waltl. The sequence continues at coordinate 462,576,561 of NC_090446.1, read as the reverse complement.
GCATCAAAAACTGGGTTGATTCAGCTTGTGCCAATGTTGAGTTGTGACCATTCTGTACTCCCATTACGGTTGGATCTAAAGTCATTCCCGTCCTGGTGTCACTGTTGTAGTACCTTGGGACCTGCGGCTGATAATTTTCTGCTGGTTTCAATATAGGTACATCTGGATATATTCTCCTAACCTGCGGTATCTGCGGGGTGAACAGTAAACTCGGGTCTTTAGGTCCCGATGGCGTTTCTGAATTCGGAGTTTCATTATTCTGTACCGGTGCCGGAGGGGCAGAACTGGTACTTGGACCTTGTCCACTCTCTGCATAAGGCGGTGGACGGTCGTTCAGCAATTGCATGATGAACTCCTCATCATCTGACTCTTCTTCCCTATCTTTGGAACACCTCCTGTTTGTCTTACAGGTAGCTTTCTTACCTGTCGCCTCTTCTTCCTTAGCAATTGCGGGAAACAATTTTATCCCCTGCAATACATCTGACCTCCACACCTTTTGTGCATTATCCCACCTAGCGTCCGCTAGTGTCTTTTCTACCTTTCTCATCCTAGTCTCGAACTTCTTTTGCTGTTGCTGTCTAGCCATTAGTTCCCAAATCGCTAGAGCCTCAAACTGTGCTGGTCTTGGAGGTACCTTCATGTCGTACATCGCAAATCTCAAATTCTCTAGGATCCTTATATTGAATGTCCCATGGATCGGGAATGCTACGCTCCCATGTTTCTCTGTCAGCTTGTGCCATTGCTTTAGCCAAAGACATGGGGCTACCCCTTTTTCCTCCATTACAATGTAAGCTGGTGTACCTTCGGGTGGCGTCTCCTCTCCTATGCTCGCTTTAATGTAAGACTCTCCCATCATCGCACTCTTTAATGCTTTAAAAAATTTCATTTTCTCGTCTTTTATTTCACAAAGTTTGTAATCAATAGGTGACTTTAATTCCCGGAATACTCTTCACTTGCCTTTCCCCTTCCAATCGAGCCCCACGGACTGCGTCCAATCCGTGCGCGACCCTTCTCTGCAACCAACCTATCCCAGCGTGGCTCCTAGTGACGTCACACTCACACACACTGCGGCTGACAAAGCCTCGCGGCTAGTCCTCCTTCACTCAGCTCCTCTCGTAACAACTTCTAGCATGTATCGCGAGCAACCAAATAAAAAAAATAAAACAGATCTGTCGGTTTACTACAGGAAGGGTAACCCAATCGCTTCAGGACCTTAGGGATTTTTCACTAGCCTCGGCAGTTATTCCATCTTTCTCGGTCCCCACTTTCGCAAGCAAATCTGACCCGCAGACTCTGCTCTCAACTTGTCAATGATCTATTCTAGTGCACTTAGAATTTGTCAAAGCCCGAAGTCGAAGTTTCTTTCACTCCCTTAACACACGTACTGACTCGTTGACCACACCCGGTCAACCTATTAAACCGACCAGACCACAACATAAAACAAGTGTCTCATACACTTTTCAACATACTCCGGAGTCTCTTGACCTCGCAGGGCCCGTCTCAACAACAACAACCACGTGGACCTTTTTCTGCACAAAGCGCCACACGCACATGAAGTTCGACGACTTCCCTACTCTCACACTCGGAGTCGCACCTCCGATATTTCTATGAAGTTCGACGACTTCCCAACTTCTACACTCGGAGTCGCACCTCCGCTATTCTCTAAAATCCTCACAACCTTTTCACACAATCTGCGGCAATAAGCTGTGCAAGCGCAAAACCCTAACTTCACTCATACCGTCACTAGTAACACCAACGCCGATTCCACGCCTCCATTCTCTCCATTCGCAAGCTCTGAGATCCCGGGAAAGTCGCGGGGGACTTAGCCCATCATCATTCTCTCAATCTATTTTACCCAAGAAAAATCTAATTCAAACTTCTCGAGTAGGGTCTCAAAGGGCGTAACCGTTAATTCAACACCATGTACTTTAAGACTAATGGGTCCCAAAGGGCGAAACCGTCCTCTGCTACCATCTACTGATAGAGCGTTAACCAGCCTAATAATTTACCTGTAGTTGGACGCTCTTAAGGTCGATGGATCTTTTGACCAAGTGGGACTCTTCTTACCCGGAAGTAATCAATCAAATCAATAATCGATAATCAATAACGAACATAAGCAATACCTTGATCAACATAACACTTCACAATTAATCCAGAATACATTTCGGCGAAACCATGACCTTTCGATCATGAATAACCACACCAGTTTATGCAAAGTTAATGAATTTATTTCCCTATATTAACAAAGCTAGCACAATGTAGATGTGTCTCAACACCAAATGATATATGTAAATGAACATTAATAGCTGTCCATAACGGCGAAACAGATGCAATCTATGCAGCATTTGAATAACAATGCCTTCTATGATGGCAACGCAGACCACTAAAACTACAATCTGTAATGGGCTAATTGCATACATTTAGTCAGCATAACAAGGTCTCAAATTGCATCGTGCATCAAATGAATCCTCATCTAACCTCAAATTAGCATCAGCATGTGGGTCTCCATGCAAAAACAATTTAGCAACATTAATTTGGAAAACTCCTAACTAAGGCGCTTGTCAAAAATCAGCAGTTGGTTACCTAAAAAGAAAACACAATGCAATTGTACAATTTTCCTTTCCTATTTACCAAATTCAATCAGCATTCAAGGAAGTCTTCGTCTCACAGGTACCGGATTCGATCGGCATGGGACGGGGCAAAGGGGCAGGGTGGACGGGGCAATTGCCTCACAGCGGCAAGACAAAAGGACAACTATTACTTCATGCAAAGGGCAAATCCCAGTTAAAGTCTCTAGGGCGAGAATTTCTTAAAGTCTCTTTCTCTCGATTAGAGAAAGCATCAAAGTCTCTCAAAATGGCGTTGAACATCAAAGATGACGAATGGCTGCTGGGTGCAATGGCAGGTAATGGCTCCTTTCCTCTCGTGCACCTGGTTTAAATAGACAATAGTTCAAGTCCAGTAGGGTCTTCCATTGGAGGGTTCATAGGTTAGCTTCAAATTGTCCAATCAAAAACAACAGTTCTCAAGCTTTTACTTAAGCATACATTATCCTTGGAGTCGGGAACGTAAGTTGCAACATATTTTACCAATTAACTCACTTTCAGAGCGTCCATTGTCTGCACCTGCAGATTGACCTTGGAGTGAAGAAGAAAGATGCCAGGCTGGCACGAAACCTTAAGATAAGCATGTGAACGATCCCACTGGAAAAGTACAGCTTCAAGCAAGAATACACGTTTATTAGCACAGTGGAAAAATACGAGCATCTAAATCGTGAGACGCGGCAACTAGGCCAAAGCCTCCATTAAAGTCATGCTAAGCTAAAACATTTCTAACAAGCAAATCATGGCACACGTTTACGATTATGTCAAATTAGCACGATTCTAATACATCACGTTATATGAAGCACGCTTATAAATGTTGGCAAACTACTCTGAGGGCACATTTGTCCCCGTACAATCTTGTTTAGTTCGATTAATGTCACACTTGATTATTGCTACACTACGTTTATGCGCTAATAAATGTAAAACCTTCATTTCAGCTTCATCAAGTTCAAAACGTTAATGTGTTCACTGACAAATTCACCTAACTATAACGTTTTTTTAAGCTTTGTTTTTTCAGTGAAAATATATATTTTTATATACATGTATAGCCTCTATCCTGCTTTCCCCTGATCTCTTCTACCAGCTGTAGTTGGTTCACAGTAGCAGGTGCAGGACCCGCTAATCATGCAGAAATAATCCATGCCACATCCGATGCCCGCACTCCAAGATGCACAGTTTATCATGGCTTTGGTAAAGACCTCACGGTTTTTTAAAAATAGATGTGTCCCTTTGTTTCCATTTCCTATTGATATTCATAGAAGGGCATTATGGGCGTTGTGGTACCATATTTCTTGCCTGTTGTAAATCGCTGGGCATGCCGCAACCAGTTTAGTATAATTGTGATAATTTACACCTCAGAGGTGTAACATTCCCCAATATTCTGATATTTTAAATGAACTCTGTGTTTTTTTTGTACTGAACAGTTCAAATTCATCCGAGTGAGTTCAATATTGCATCATTTTACAACCTTCCTCCAAATCAAGCTGACGCTGCTGCTGACCTCTTTTTTTTTACTTTTCGACATACAGCCATACTTGTAAGTATGGAGTGGTCACATCAATTCAGTCGTTTTGCCAAGGATTCCATCTCTCTGCCAAAGGTAATTCTAAGTTTGACATGGTGTGTCCCTGCACAATCTCATCAACTGATTTCTATTTGTATTAATCCCTGTTGTAGCACTTTATGAGCGTGCATGCTCTGGCAGGCCATCTCCCCTCCCCCTCTGGCCTTGCTTGCACAAGCCTCCCACACCACTCCCACGTCCGCGCTGCTTCCACACACCCCTGCCATAGAACTTCAAGTGTTTGCATTTTCTGCAGTTGTAATATAAATATTTCAGTACAGCTACCTCACAGTGGCAGGACAAGGGGCACTTCCCTGCTCATAGATTGTGCACACGACAAGCACCTGGACCAGAGGCCTATAACCCCCTCCACTTAGCTATTGGCAGAGTGAGTTAATCTTACAGCACCAGTGTGAGTCAATCTTTCAGCACTGGTGTCCCTAAATGTAAACACAAATTAAAAATAAAGGAGTGTTTCAGGTGAACCCGTTTGCCATACCAAAGCTTTACTAACTGCAGTTCTTGTAACGCTCATTTGGCACCAATAACAGAGCAACATATTTTTGGCTCATGCTTTTATTTCTTAAAATATATTGTTTCTTCACACTCGCCAGACTACGCCAAAGTTACCTGCACAGCCACCGAAAGCCAAAATGTACAGTCTTGCACAGAAATTACACATCTCTTTGTGGACCTTACGTCACTGCGCCTGAGCTTCAGGGTGGATACTTTGGCTTCCATTTTCTTCGCTGTTGTGGTCTAGAGCCATGTGGATATTTTTTTCAGCCTCTGGTATCGCCTATGGGGGTATTCTGGGCTAGAATTCCTTCCTGGCTTGCTGCATTGCCTCTAAAACAAAACTCTCAGCATGTGTACTAGATAACACGGCATTTGCGGGCACTATGCCTCCACTTACACGGTGAGTTACTTCAGAGTTTCAGGTGTCGAACAGGCAGGGCCTGCTGTCTCACTCTTCTCTCTGCTTCCAGTTAAAGAGTCCTGAAACTCTGGTCGAGTTTGCTAGGACGCATGGCAGGCTGATGGCAAAATTCAACTTCAGGGATGTCATCATGGGCTCTTCACAAACAACTCACTGCTGGTGTCAAGAAGTCCGATCATGGGTTGTGGAACCTTCCTACTGGAAACAACATCACCCCCACCCCACCACACCAACTAAACCATTATGATTTGCATCACCTCTTTCAGGGATGTGCAGAGAAATAATCTTCCTCAAAAACCTGCTATATCAACAGCATTCCCTGTTGTGAAACGAGAACAGAACTTTGTGATATATTACAGAAATATGCATAGATAAGCGAAGACGATTTTGGGTTGGCCGTATGTCACATAATTGGAGCTTTGTCAAAGTTAGTACACAAAATATAATTAATGAAAAAAACAACAGCATAGTTAGAGCATTGTTACTTTGCTGATTTCATACAATGGCAGACGCCGACCAAAGGCACTTATTATGTCTCGCATGAGATAGTGAATGCGCTAGAGACATCTTTTGTTATCTTAATAAATCGTATAAAGCCTTTAGAGCCCACCTAATGTTTGGCTTCATCACCACTACAGCATGGCTAAAAAAACAGATTGACAAAGCTAATTATTGCTGCTTTTGGCTTGCGCTCTTAAGAGAGTGCATGCTTCTGCCATCCCTCTCCTTCATGCCGGACTTCCCCGCTCCCTGTGGTTTCACCAAAACCACCCTCCCACTCTCCAATGTCTTTCACGCCCACTCCTCCCTCCTGTTGCTTTACCTTCCCTAACCCCTGCACTGTTCTTTTTAAATGTATGTCACCCTACCTGTTGTTTCACCCCCATCCTCCCTGTGGTTTCAACTAATCCTACCCCCTAACCTTCAATGTCTTTTCCACCCTCCTCTCTCGTGTTGCTTCAACCCCCCACTTTGAGAGAGCATGTCTCTATCGAGAAATGAACTACCAGAACTCATTGGCTTTTAGCGACATGCTCTACAAGAAAATAAAAGATGAAAACAGGCTCACTAAGTCCAGATGATTCAGCAAACCGCCTTTAATCACCAAAAGGGCCCGCAGAGCGGTGATAAATCCACTGCCTGAAATAAGCATTTTACTCCACATAATTCAACAACGCCACACAATTAAGTGACATTCGATTCCACAAGACACAAATCCACATGGCATAATGTAACTACAAAAAACACATTTCAACATCGCATAATTCCACTGCACACAGTTCCACTGCACATCATTCCACTTGAAGCCACATAATTACACTTCGCATAATACCACTCCATGCAACATAATTCCACTCCAATCCAGATAGCTACACTCCACTCCACACAATTCAACTTCAGATAATTCCAGTGCACACAATTCTGCTCCAACCATCATAATTACAGTTCACACCACATAATTGCAATCCACATATATCTACTCAGCTCCAAAACACATAAATACACTACACAAAAGTAAACTCCGTGCCATGCCACATAATTCCACTCCACATAATTCCACTCCACACCATGCCACATATTCTGCACAATGCCACACAATTCCACACCACATGTTTCAATGCCACACAATTCCACACCACCCAACATAATTACTCTTCACATAACACCACTAAACATCACATAATTCAACTCCACATGATTACACTCCACTCCATACCACACAGTTATACTCCACAAAAATCCACAAAGCAGCATGCTCCATGAATGCACTCTACACCATGCCACATATGTCCACTCAACATAATTTCACTCAGTGTCACACAATTCCACACCGCAGAATTCAACTCCACACAATTCCATTCCACAGCACATATTTCCACACAAAACCAAATACTTCCACTCCACTACACATAATTCCACTACACACCACATGCATCCAATCCGCCCCATGAAATTCCACATCATGCCACATAATTTAACACCACGCCACATAATTCCACTACATGCAACTCCACGACACACAATACCAGTCCACATAATTAGACTATATGACACAATCCCATTCCACATAATTCCACTACACTGAATACCCCAACATTGCTATTCACACAGTTCCACTGCATACCATGAGACATAATTCCATTACAAATAACTGCACACAACACCACAAAATTCCACGCCACAAAATCCCCAACAAACAATATCATTTCAACCCAAATAATTATACTCCACACCACATAATTGCAATCCACACATGACAATTCAGCATAATTACACTCTCCACCACGCCACATACTTACACTACACATATTTCTACTTTAATCCACATACATCCACTCCACTCTATAACACACGGCAAACACATCGACATTGGCAACGCCAATAGCTCTCGGTTTGCCCAGTCCTATTGTCTTTGTCAGTGCTTGCTGTTGAAACCTTTTGAGACTTTGCTGTTTTGGCCTTGGTGTGGTTTTAAAAGTACTTTAACATCAAGTTAGAATGACTCAAGAACTCACCCATAGTTGCCAATTCTGCACATTTCCAAAATGTTCCAGAATAAGACAATGCGAGCGGGAGGCTGTCGGAAGGAAATATTTTTTGGAAGGGTCAGTTGCGAGGAAAATAGCATAGCTACAGCATTGCAAATTCAGGACATGAAGACAGGATGAAATGAAACTTTTCCTTTAGATCAATTTGTGTGATTTTAGTCAATTTCCTTTCGATCTGTGTATCCATCTCCTAATCTTCCAAAACATGCTTGCCAAGATGCTATTCAATTTGAATAAACAGTGTTTAAGTATTTTGTGTGCTATGCAACAAAAGTATTCTTTCACATTGAAGCAAAGTAAAACTTTACCACCTATATCCATTGCCCCAATGCAGAGATGGGAAGTTGATAAAGCCCTGTTTGTGACTTTGTTTCAATTCTGGTACATCGTGTTTTATTTTCTCATTCTCAATACGGGGCTACAGGAACCGGAAGTCTAGGACTGGATGAACTACTGACTCCTGCATGGGATAACTTGCGAGCTCGGTGCATCGAACTTTCGAAACTCCACAACTTCCCAAGAATATCTGTCTGTCTCAATCACTGCGGCCAAAGCTGCGACCAGATTCTCAACTTTGTGGTTAAGGTCTTCCAGTATGAACAGAATGTTGCAGCCATGTCTTTCTGTTTGAATGTTCTAGACTAGGGTGAAAGGAATGTGCATTCACTCCTACATTCCTTCCCACATTCACTACGTGTGGTTCTGTTTTACACTCCTGCACATTTTCAAACTTCAAACATTGATGTGGACGGTGGGGTAACAGAAAGTAATGCGACCATCCTGCAAAATATGTTGATATGAACCCATTTTTCATATAGCCCATGCTGTTACTGGTTCACCAAAGACACACCCCTCTTCCTCTAAGTCCTGCATTTTAATACCAAGTAGGTCCTGTGAGGTAAGTGTTCACTGCTGACCCCTCATTGGTTGATAAGGCCCACAGATTGAATACCTTTACAGTGGACAACAGTAGCACTTGTTATTTAAACGTTTGAATTTTCATAAATAGCTTATTTGTTATATTTGCAAATGGCAAAAACAGCATCAATCACTATACATAAAATGCAGATTTTTTTATATTAATAATGACAGTGCAATTGTAGCTAGCTGACAGTTCCTGGGTCCATCAGCTTCAATAACACTGGGGTTCAGGCATGCTGCTAGTATGTTTGATCGCTAGTTATATGGACACTTCTCACCGGCCCTGCTACCATAGTCAGTGACCATACATTCTAATTATAGTGAGGTTCTGAACTACTAGCATTTTCTGGAGTCATTGAGAGGTAGCGCTGAGATGGGGCTCCATCAATTGATGGGGCCTTCCTGGACTGCAGGATCTTCAAAAGCGGTGTCAGACCTTTAACTTGAATATCAACTAGTGTGAGGTCTAAGAAACAGTAGCCTTTCCCCAACTGTTGCAAGAAATGTATGAAAGAACAGCAAGAAAACATCAAAATATAATTTTATCAGCAAATGAAGGCATGCTATTCGAGAAATTAGGTATCTGAGCAAAGTCAGTGCCCAATATGTAGAATAAATAGAATAGTTTCATAGACTGTGCATCTCACTCGTTTGTTTTACAACAGTTTGCTTTCAGCAGCGGCAGGAAGAGAATTTGTTGGGAGCGGAGGTTGCTTAGTGTGTTGGTTAGTGGAAGTGGAGCCTTAGGAAAGGAAGCAGTGGTCCTGGGTATCCACAAACATCTTTCATCACATGTGGCCGATCCACCTCCTTCTACTGGAGAACAGTGTTCGTGAGAAATATAGAAGTATAGTGACGGAGTAATTTCTCAAAGTGCTGAAGGGTGCAATGATGAAGTGGAAAGCGCAGACCGAGGTGTACAGTACCAGGCTGACTGAGTGGGTCCTTTCAGTCAGGACGGAGCAGTTCCATCAGACTGCCTGTCCTTGAATTCTAATGTTTTGTAGCTGTTGAATGAGGATGGGGGATACTGTGTCAAATCCTGTGGAGACGTCCAGGAGGATGAAGGCTGTCATGTCTCCTCTGTCAAGAGTCATGAAGATGTCATTCATGGCAGTGATGAGGGCAGTTTCCGTACTGTGATTGGGTCTCAAACCATATTAAATGGTCTAGAGGAATTGTTGCTCATTGAGGGATTTGGTGAGGTGTCTGTTGATGACTGTCTCTAAGACCTGGTTGGGAATGATAGCAAGGAGGATGGTCTGTAGTTGGTGAGCATTGAAGGGTCAGTAGAGGGTTTCTTCAGCACTGGGAGGACAGGTGCATGTTTCCAAGCTTCTGGGAAGCCACAGAAGAGATGGGCGCACTCAGAGTGGGTGTGAGCATGACACTGATGGGTTTCAGTCCTCTGGAGTAGGCATGGTGAGGGTCCCTGAATGGAAGGACTTCATTGTCGCAGTGTTTTTTCTGGAGTGTTGTCAGTCCTTGCAGTTAGCATAGGCTCTTTGGATAAGATCAGAGGTGTTTTGCAAAGTCTGTCAGGTTAGGAGTAGCGTATTGAAGTTTATCCATATAGTAGTGATTTTGTTGCTGAAGAATAGAGACAGATTCTAGAGGTCCTGCGAGTAGCGATCGAGTTGGAGGCAGCCTATGGTGAGGTCAAATCTTTCGCAATGGCAAAGATTTATTTGCTTCTGTTGGTGCTAGTATTGATGCACTCTGCCAGAATGGCACGTTTGGTGATCCAGATCATTTGGTGGTAGCGTTTCAGGGCGGATTTGAACGTGTTCCTGTCTGTAGTGTTCTGGCTCATTCTCCATCCCCTGATAAATAATTATTACATAGGAAGAGTAAAGGGGGCAAGGGATTTGCAGAGTAAGGGTGGGTGATAAATTCCGCTCCGCTGGTGGAGTTCACAAAGTTTTGCCCACTCCAACGAGCTCTGGTAAAACTCCACCAACTGCTTTGTGGCAGAGTTTTATCTTGTGTGTGGCTCACCAACATTAAGGGGGTTATTCCAACTTTGGAGGAAGTGGTAATCCGTCCCAAAAGTGACGGTAAAGTGACGGATATACCACCAGCCGTATTACGAGTCCATTATAGCCTATGGCTTTGGGACGGATTACCACCTCCTCCAAAGTTGGAATAACCCCCTAAGTAGGCAAGCGCGAGCAAGAACTTGTGCCACTTAGCTCTGCTTTTCAGTGCTAGAATGTCTCCCCGTGATTTCTCAAGCTGGGCAGGTTGCAAATGTTCACGTTGAGAAGGTTTCCGCTCGAGTAGAAAATCTACTCCAGCTGAGGGAGAAGCACCCTCTGGCTTGCCATGTGCTGCCATTCATGCTGATTTTACAACAAGTTCCTGGTGCAAAAAATCAGTGGGCGTGTGACATGCCCACATTCTGCCCACTCGTGGAACTCCGTGGAGTTTTGCAGAGTATTTATGTAACTCTGCGGAATTCAACTGAGTGAAACTATGTAAGGTCTGCCCGAGGCCTAGCGTACAGACCTATTAAGTGGAAAAAGTGTAAGGGAAAATAAATAAACAGCCCTGGTATGGGCACTGTAACAAATCTAACCACCTTAATCATGTTGGCAAACAAGGCATATGAAACAAGACAATCATTGCATGCCTTCCTCCTTGACCTCAAGGCAGCCCTTGCCTGAAAGGATCTGTTGCTGCTTTGGAAACATCTCACTAACTGGTGGATCCTGGGAACCCGTTTGAAAGCAATTCAATTGATTTATACTGGTATCTGGATCTGAATCAAACTAGGGATGGAAAAAGTGTGTCAAGGAAGGTAATGACGAACTTTGGCCTGAAGCAAGGTTGTGTACTGACCTCTACCTTATTCAACACCTGTATTTCAGACCTTCCACTCAACCTGGACATTCTCAAACTAGGTGAAATGCCCTTAGTCAGTATTCTTTAAGTGGACTATATAGTATTCAGCCTGCAAAGTCGAACCAGGGGTTGCCTGCAAAGACTGTTACATTCTCTCTGTAAATACACAAATAGCATGTGTCTAGAAATTATTCTTAAAAAGAGGAAGGTGGTAACATTTATCAGAAACAAGTCAAAGGCAGACCCTTGGTTCCAAAAGACCACAAAGGTCTCACAGGAACGGGAGTAATTCGAAATTCCAGATGCTCTTTTTCTGTTCAGAACGCTGCAATGAAATCAAAGACTTCCCTACAAAAAAGGTCTTCGGGGCCATTCAGTGCTCCCACTGTTGCAAGTGATAAATGCCAAACCTTTGCCAACCCTCGCCTATGAGTGTGAGTCACTGTGCAGCAGAGTATTCTGAAGATGAGAGTTATTAAACCTTATGTTTATAGACAGCTTTTCCATTTGCCTCGAAATTCTTCTTCTGCCCAAATAAGATTTGAGTTTGGCCCAGCAAATCAATGCCTTGTGGCACATGGAACTTTTATGAAATTGTGTTTTAAACTTGGAAACGCCTGTCTGGTGTCGCTGGATCACTTACTTTGCAAAGAAGTATAGAAGTGCAGAACCCTATCTAGAAAGCATCCTTCAATGATTACCTTGTCAACAAGCCCAGCATCTACGGGAGCTGCCAGTTTCATTTGCAGTATTCAAAAAACTCACAAACAGTTGCATGAGTCAGGTGTGTGTTTTTTAAGATAAACAAAGGTTTGTTGTAGATTGCCCTTTTGGATCACGATAAACAGTTAACAGAAGTTTGGCAGACAATCCTACCTTGACTGTTGCTGCTGGATTTTTTTTTTTGTTTAACTTAGTTCATGAACTAACGCTTCGGCAGTTTGCCCACATTAGACCACCAACTCATATTTTCCGTGAACACGACTTCTGACAATATATGGAGATGGTCCCATCAAGAACAAGAATCATTACTTCATGTAATTTCATCTGCCCTGGGCTACTTGTTGAGTGCTGGTTTCTGCTCCACCCACCTGGGGGTGCGAGGTTGCAGAAAGTCTGTAATTAACTGCTACAATAATAGACTTAATATCCTCCTCAAAAAACAGACTATTATTTTTCTGGCCAAGAGATTTTCAAGCAATACATAGGAGCTGCTCATTAAGTCCATTAAGACAGGCCACATAGACGCTCCATTATCCAAAGTTTTGTACTTGGTATCTTATTGAAAAACTGTAGGTTTTAACTGAAAGGTTCATTTTATTAAATTATGTTTTGCCACTTTGGTATTATGGCACCAATATTTGAAAGAATGGTGTTTTTTAACTGCAATGGTCATCATTATGAATTTTCTATCCCATGGCATGTTCTTCAATTTTATATTTTTGTGTATTGTGTTTGAAAGGTTTTAATTAACACACATTTGACATTTGAGATGAACAGCAATTTGTCAAGGGGGTTACTGCATTTTAAGGAGTGTCGGGCTGTGCGTTTTGTGTGGGAGGTGTTTAAGAGTGGATGGGTTGTCAGCAGTTTCAGTGTACTAGTGAGGCCTACAGATTACACTGTAAATAAGGAGCAGGTAATTATTATAGTTAGCACTTATCAGTATAATTACAGCAGACATTTCCTAGTTCCTCAATCTGTCGTTAATCCCCTGTTTTACCTTACGTTATTGTGTTAAACGCTTGCACATCACTGGCAGAGCAGGAGAGTATACCATAAGCAGTTACTTTCCAGTTGTAATAAAGGCGCCGGTGACCTCACTCAGACGCTAGCACGGATCGTTCCCTCCCGATCCAGCCGTGTAGTAGGCAGCTGTTGCACCCTTCCATGGCATCCGTCCAATTTCCAGGCCCTCCCCTGTGGCTTGTCGAGCACTCCCACGTCGTGAGGAAGGCGCTGTGAGAGTTCAGACCCTAGCTCTCTCCTTCCTATCCCACCCAGCCTCAAGCTTTTTCAGCAGCACCTCTCATATCGCGACATAAATTTCAACTGGGGAGGTAAGTCTTGGCACCTTCTGCGCTACCCATGTCTGAGCCCAGCACATGCTTGTTAGAGGAGGTGGGGGGTGGGGGTGAGGAGGAGGGAGAGGGTATCATTTGTAGACTCACTTCCTGTTCTGTCGTCTCCCTATTTGTGATATTATCCTTTGAAACCCCTTGGGAGCGACATTCTGGCTGCCCAACTCCTACAAGGACAGGATTTTTATAGCAACTTTAAACACATCGAGGCACATTTTTGGATGAATGCACACATAAATGGTTATTGAAAAGACTGTCTTCAAAACACCACCATTAGTTGGCGCTCTAGGGAACTAGGGACGAGCTAGTCCAAATGGTGCTTCTAACTGCATTCGGAAGAGCCCACCACATGCGAGCGTGCTTGCAGAGATAAGGGCGTCCTTGGAACTGTCCCAAAAGCATGAAGGCCAAAATACTAAGTGTGAAAGCGACTAGATTACAAACATTGACAATGACACAATATGTCATGGGGCATGCTCCCGAAAGGCAAGAGAGTTTGCAGTCAATTGGACTAAAGTCGGAGACTGGGTAGGTCCCTGGGTGCAGGGACTTGTGGACAATTGCGGAGACTAGATGAGCTGGGGGGCTTTTTTCGACTGTCACTTTAAATGCATACCTGACATAGTGGTGGTCACGTCCTTGATGCAAGCCTGTGTTCTGGGAAGATATGGTGAGCCTGGATCAGAGAAGGCGGTGCGCAAGAACCACATCGATAGGGGAGGAACTTTTCGGCGTTCCTTCCAAAAATAATAGGACAGAGGATAGAAAATATCGAGGTAAGCGTCACCTCGGCAGATAGAAGAGCTTACGGTGCTGCAACATGGACTCCTTCAAGAACGTAACGTTTACAGTGCAGAGGGACCAGCAACATTTCCGGGGCCCCCAACATTTCATGGGGTCCCCATTCAGCCCAAGGCCAACGAATTTCTGAGACATGATGAGAGGAAAATGAGTATTCTTCCCGTTTTGCAGGTGGGACCCCTGACTGTGTTTTGTCTTTGTGCGACTAGACGGGTGTTGCTTGCACCACGTCCCAATGCCCAGAACTGCCGAAGAGAATTAATAAATCAGTTCGCGGAAGACCGTGAAAAAAGCCTTCCTCAAGGGGATTGAGTCAAGCACTGGGACGAAGCGTCTCCACCCGTACTAGGACGGTTTACTCAAGGAGAGAGATAGGTCAGATAAGCCTTCCCCAAGGACAAATGTTCATGGATCCCAATGACAGAACTCTGTGCAGAGCACAATGCTCCTCGATCCCAGAGGCATGCAGAATTGTAAAGTTATTTTTGCAACCTCAGTGAAGGTTTATGGAAACTTCATACACTTTGCAAAGTTTTTTGCTTTGCTACATCGATGTAAAAATGTATTAAGTATACTACTTTAAAAAACAACATAATAGGTCTGCACAAGATATAGGCAACAAAAACATGATTTTGTGCAAATGCCATTGCGTATAGGAGAGCTCCACAGAAGGTGCAAGTGCCAAAAATAATCTGCTTAGATTTCACAAAATGATCGGTTCCAGAGTGAAAATAGTCTCCCTCTCTGCAATATAAAATGTTACGCTGAGTATTCTGGTACTCAGGGTCTCAGCAAGGCTACCGTGCGCCCCTAACCAGCATGGCCCTTCCAAAGCTACAAGTGGGGTGCACTGTCCCCCTCAGACCTCCGGGACCAAGTGCACTGCGCCTTCTGCGCCATTGATAACTAGTCAATGAGGAATCTACTCATGCTTTAGGAAAGGTCAAAATAAAAAAAAAAAAAAAAACATCTTTGCACACCCTCATTCAGTCATTCTCCAAAAAGTAACACTTGGCAGCCTGCCCACTACTAGTAATCTTTCTACTTCGAAGGCTTCTGCTTGCTGTCCCAGCTAGGCTTAGGCCTAAAGTGCTCCTGCACTTGTTGACAGGTGAGTGACCACACTCTGTCATAGGGTGTGGGCTAGTCCCAACCCCTGTGCTCTCTGATGGGCTTCTGGGATGTGTGCTCTCTGTTCTTGTCTCATGGCTGTGTGTAGCCCTACCTCCCTGCTGGGCTTATTGGCTGAACATTCATATGTTGCTCGGATTTGCGTGTTTGCTAGGGGCTGGCAACTCTGCCTTCTTTTACTAGGGTTTCATAGTGCCCCCTTGTTTTCTTTTAGGGTGTAATCCTCTCTCTCTGTTGGATTTGAGACTTATTGTAGCTGTCTATGGTCTCCTTCGTGCCACTTCCTGGCCATTTGTTTGTCTTTTTTGATGCTGTGGGATTTGGGATCGCACGTTTCCATTTGGTTCTTCCAGAGGGGACATTCGGTATGTTGGTGACTGGTCGTATTCCACGCAGCAGTATTTTTTAGGATGGCATTTCCGCATTACGTGACACACTTGAGGCCATCTTGTGTAAAAGCATCTTCTACACCAGTCTGTGTCTGTTTCTCAGTTGTGGGATCCATTCCTTATTTCCCTCCTTGCTCCCTACATGTCTGAGGCTGGGTGCTTACTACTCTCGTGCCTTATGCCCTTGCCAGCGGTTGGATTCGGAGTTTGGGTATTTGGCCCTTAGCCCATTGGTTGGCTTTAATTTGTTCGTTGCTTCCTTCGTTCTCCCATTATTATCGTTTGCCTCTCGGTCCATGGGGATATTGTGGGATTGTTTTTGGCATGGCCGACACCCTCCTTTCGGTCCATAGTTATATTGTGGGATTAATTAGAATGCTTCCTCCTCTCGGTCAATAGTGATATTGTGGAATTAATTGCCATGTTTTGCAAACCCCTCTGTGTGTGCTAGGGAGTGTGCGTTTTGGCAGTATACCTACACTTGTGTGAAACTTGTGCTCTTTAGGGCACGCGCCCTGCTCATCCTGTGTGCTGGTGGTGTGGTGCAGGTGTCATATTTGATGGTCCAGAAGAAAAAGAATACTCATATTGCTGCACTTTTAAACCATTTAGGTAGGTTTCCAATAATCACCTGTATTATCCAACTCGAGTATGCAAGCACTTTTCCTCAAATCATATCATTATTTCATAATTATTCGAGGCACATTGCACGACTGTTTACATTTTGAACTTTTGTATAACAAAATCATATGTGAAATTCAAACTCTCAATGCCCACGGGATATATGTGACCTTGAGCATGCTTAAATGTGTTATTTCCTTAAAGACCAAATTCATGCAAATATTGAATAAAGAAAACCCTTCTCTATCTATGCCAGTCCACCAATTCTCAAGTACCAGTGTGTTTATGTCGTTCGTATTAATTGGTCCCACATCATGTGGTAATTATGGCAGGGGAAGAAAATGTCTAATTTCTGAGGCTGTTTGTAATATTTTGAAAACCTTGGAGCACCTGTCTATTCCTTGTCTTCTGGTACCCTGTCGGACTCGCTTGGGGGTATCCACAGAACCTGGACCAGTGATTAAAGGCCAGGTGTTTATTTAGCATATCATTAAAGGCGTCAAACAAATGCTTTAGTGTGCATGAAAAATGGTCTGGCGACCAATTTCAGGAAACCAAGGGGAAACCGGCAGGTGAGTGCTGGAGTGACTGATCATCATTCATTGTGGTGCATGCGTCAACTCGTGAGGAACGTGCTTACCCATTATCGTAATCCATAAAGTATCAGATACTATAACAGTGGTCCATTCGTGAAGTGACCATGTATGGTCCCTGTGTGTATACACAAATTGTCAACAGTGACATACTTTATCTCAAGACATACTCTCAAGTATGTTGTGGAGAGTTTGTTTTTTCTGAAATGTATCAAAGGACAAATCTTTTAAAGATACTTTTCTGAGTTGGCAGTCGCGGCTGTAGTGTTCACCGAAGGTCAGGTGAACCTACTGAGCGGCCCCTATAGAAGAGAGATTCGTAGTCATGACCCTCGTCACTGGGACCAAATGGTTGAAATGGGGTGACGTGAGCCGAGGAGATAAATATGAATAAAAGAGCGGGAGTGGGGAGTTTAACGATAGACAGTGACAAATAAAGAAGAGCATACCTGTTATCTACACTGCTGCCTCATTGTTATTATTCGGGCCTACGGCAGACCCTACATTGGCGATGAGAGGCCTTAATTGCCTAACTTACCCACAAAAGGTCCAAAGTCAGCCTTGCGCCATGTCGCTGTGTACTCCTTGCACCATGCGCAGAGCCAAGGAACCCCTGGAGGTTGCACTCGCGTCTGAAGCCACCCACCACACGCGGCAAATATCCAAATGCACAAGGTCTCCCAGATGCATGTGGAATCCGCCCGAGTTTGCACCTGGCCCAGAGATGCCTGGCCACTGCGCCCACTGTGCTCTACAACCCCCCCCCCCACAGGAGGACACACACGCAGCGTCCTATCTCCGCCGCATACCCAGGCCTCATTGCTACGTGGCCTGGAGACCTGCAGCTGCCGCCTGCCCTCTGCAACGGCACACAGCGTGCCCACCACTTTGCCTGCTGACTTATACAGACGTCGGAAAGGTACTGGGAATCTCCTTTTTTTTCCTCTTGGAGCACCCAGTTGCCTGCCCTCCTGTACTCACAAGCCCCAGCAGCACCCAACGTCCAGAGTGTGTGGCTCAGACTCCATCAGACACATAAATATAAGGGGGCAGGTTGCCACACAGCCTGCAAGCGTCCAGACATGGAGTCCCAAGCCACCCAGCGCATCACCTCCAGGTGACCAACGGTCCACTGATCTCCACCCCAATATGTCTGTCATCCTAGCACTTGAACCTTTCACGATTACTGCCTCCCCCCACACAGGCTGCACACTGGAAAGCATGGATTGAGCACCTTGAGACCTCTTCAAAGCCATGGATATGAAGGAAGGGAGGAAATGACCACTACTTCTACACCTGGGAGGGGCAGACAGCCACATAATCCCCAAGTCAGTGGCAGAGCAACTCCACACACACATATGCCTCGCTGAAGGGCGCAATCACCACACATTTTGAACCCTACATCCACTCAGACTATGAGTGTTTCTACTCCGCCAAGCATGCTAAAAGCCAGACGCGTCAGTGGATAACTTCTAGGCATACCTAAGTGACTTGCCCAGCACCTGCACCCTGCCAGAGGCAGAGGACGAAGTCAGGGCTCAGTTTATTCAAGGGTGTGCATCCTCAAAACTCAGAGAGCACATTTTACAGGAACCAAACATGCATATGAGAGACATCCTCACCCTGGGTCGCTCAAAAGAGCTTTATAAAGCATGTGCTGCTCACATGGAACATAGACCAACTCTCCAGATAGAGTTGGAACCCGTCAATGCGGTAGTCATGGAGCTGCCAGAGCCAAGACAGTACGCGCCAGGTCGAGGTCGAGAGACAGACTCTGCAGGTGGGGTGGGGCACCCTGCCACACCCTGGAAGGTACCTAGCCAGAGGGAAGACCTACAGTGCATGTTGAAAGCTGAACCATTTCTCAAAAGTCTGCCGCTCCTCACCCAGGGCTGCACCAACCACACCAAAGAAGGCAAGGCAGTAGCAACCCTTCCCACTACCTCAACACACAGTGACATGGATGAAGACCAAGAGGTAGTCCACGTGGTAAGAGCGGTAGACAAGGGAACAGTCAGTAGTTGACGACTGCCCACATGCCAAATGGTGGTCTGCGGACATCCCGTTCCAGCTTTAATAAAAACCGGAGCCTCAATCAATCTCATGGCCACAGAAGTGCACCACAGCTTACCAGCCCCTCCACCGATCTAACGCACAAGGGTGGACGTAAATGCCTTAGGAAACACCCAGCCACTATGGATTGCAGGTGCCTTCATGGCAGACACTACAAATGAAAGCACAAAGTTCACGGCCAAGGTCTATGTGTCGCAAGAAGGTTCAGGATTCCTGCTCAGTTGTCAGACAGCACAAGACCTGAGTCTAGTGCACTTTGCATTCAGCGTTCATGCCAGCGGTCGGGGGGAACTTACCAAAGTGTTTAAAGTGATCTTCGGTGGCATAGGATGCCTAAAAGCCCCCCCTCAAGCTGCATATTGATGAGTCCATGAACCCAGTCACCCTCACGCACAGACGGGTGGCTTTCAATCTTCGCCCGAAGGCAGAGTGGTGACGACAACTCCTAGAACAAGCGGGAATCATTGAGAAAGTGTTGAGGCCCACTCCCTGGGTGTCCCCAATCGCCACTGCAAAGAAGCCCAAGCAGCCAGATGCAGTTTGCATCTGCGGGGACATGCGTCTGTCCAATCAAGCCATCAAGTGGGAGAGACATTTAACCCCGACCATGGACAACATAATTGGTGAACTCTCTGGGTCGAAGTTGTTTTCCAAGATGAACCTCCGATCTGGCTACCACCAGCTCCTTTTACACTCTGACTCCCACCTCATAACCACCTCCTCTACATACACGGGCCTCTGGAGGTAGACCAGTCTGAACTTCGGCATTTCCAACCGAGCAGGGTGTTTCCAGCACACAATCAATGGAGTCCTGCAAGTGCTCCTGGGAGTCCTAAACGTGAGTGATGACATTCTAGTACACGCCCCCATGCTGGAGAGTCACAAGGCATGCCTACGAGCAGTGTTCATGAGGTTTCAGGAACACGGACTGACCGTAGGCAGTGAGAAGTGTGAGTTCTTAAAGAGGAACATTTGCTTTTTGGGTTCAAGTTCTCGGAGCAAGGCATCGACCCAGACCCTGCTAAAGTGAGATGCATTCAAGAGGTCCCCTCACGAACCTCCATCTCAGGGGTTAGAAACTTCCTGGGTATGGTTATTTACTGTGGGCATTTCATGAGGAACTTATCAGACGTCACTGACCCACTGTGGGATCTGACCAAGACCAGCTCCCCTGGGTGTGGGGCAACAAACAAGAATGTGCTTTCGAGAGCACAAAAAATGCCCTCTCAGCTGATACTACCCTGGCATATTTCAATCGTCAGTGTGAATCCCAGCTAGCTGTTGATGCCAGCCCAACTAGCCTGGGTGCAGTACTAGCCCAGAGACAAGACCACAGGGAATGGGCTTCCTTCATATTTGCCAGAAGAATGTTGATGCCTACGGAGCAGCGGTACTCCCAGATATAGCGGGAGGCCATCGCCATCCACTAGGGGTGTTGGTGCTTTCACCTCTATGTGTATGGCAAGGCGTTCATGGTGGTGACTGATCACAAGCCACTCCTCCCTTTCTTCAAAGGGTCATCATCCAAGCTGCCACCATGGATCAAAAAATGGATACTACAACTACAAGAGTTCGACTTTGATGTAGATTCCCAACCGGGCACCCAGAACCCTGTGGACTTCTTATCACGCCATGCGTGCCCAACCACCCCCTAGGAAGCTGAAGAAGCTCTTGAGACAGAAGAGTATGTCAGGCTGCTGGTGGACCAGGCAGACCCTTGCTCATACATCTCGCAGAAGTAGTGGAAGCCATTAGTCAAGATGACTGCCTACAGATGGGCATGGAAGCCATTCGATCCAGCGACCGGCGCCCTTTGCAACACCCTATGACGCTCCGTACTATGGAAGCTAAAGCCACGCTACAGGCCTTCTTTCATGTCCGCTATGAGCTCTCAGTGAACGAAGAAGGGTGCCTACTGTGAGGTCCCCCCTTGTGCTGCCTGCCTGTTTGAGACCCGTAGGCAGTCCTGTTAGCACATAAAGCCCACCAGGGTATTGTGAAATCAAAGACCCGGCTCCGAAGCAAGGTCTGGTTTACTGGACTGGACCAACAAGTGGAGGATGTGGTGAAGGGGTGCATCTTCTGTCAGGCGAGTGGTGCGTAGGACTCCCCAGTGCCAGTTATCACCAAGAATGGCCCCACAGCCCCTTGGCAGAAAGCCAGCACTGACTTTAGGAGTATGCCTGACAGTTCATACATGCTAATAGTGGTTGATGACTAATCCTGATACCCCTAGGTGGAGCACGTGCCAACTACGTCAGCGTCCTTGGTCATCCCAAAGACTGAGAAAATGATGGCCACCCTTGGCCTCTTCAGTGACAGCCCCACAGGCAACGGACTCCCCTTCAACAGTTGTGAGTGGTGCGATGTCCTTTTGTCCAGAAACACCAAACACCATCAGATCATGCCCAAGGTGGCCCCAGACTGATGAGGAAGCGGAAAGATTTGTAAAGACACTGTCAAAAACGATCTGCATCACCATAGCGGAATCACAGAATGTCGAGAGCGCCTTATACACCTTCCTCTGTGAGTACAGAGTTCCGCCCCACGCACCACTGGAGTCACCCTAAGCCAGCTGTGTTTTGGGAGAGTGGTGACTGATGCCATCCCACACCACCCTCTGTGGACCACCCAGACGACTCCTGCAAACTGGTCTATGGAATGGAGGTCTCTCAACAATGACTATGCCTCGCAGAACAGGGCCCAGAACAGCACCATCCATGTGGGAGACACAGTGCTGGTCAAAGATCACCACCCAGGGGGAAAATTCCAGTTACCCTTCGATGCTGAGCCATGGACAGTGACCACAGTCAATGGGACCATGATACCAGTGGGAAGAGGTGGTGACAGTGTTACGAGGAATGTGTCCCAGTTTGAGCAGTTCACTACTTCCTCCCCCTCTGGCGACAGAGGAGATGGCCCTCTGAGCAAGGGTTTCCAAAGTGATCCTGAGAGTGCTGTTCTTTCTCCGGAGTCCTTGAGCCAAGGCAGACGCACGCTAGGGGACAGTGTGACATCAGGACCACCAATGCCATCAGAACATTCACGTTCGGCAGCTGCGGGGGCCCTGCGTCCCTCAAGGGAAATGCTGTCTGAGAGTGAGACCCAACCAACGCTGTCAGCGAGGTCGGGAATGGGGCAATACCATCTGAGATCCAACCCCAGCCCATCTAGGCGATATGCTTATTCCATGACAGACTAGATGAGGACCCTGTTTTGTGCTGTGGCCTTTTTGTATCCCGGCCATGTTCTGTTTCCATTCTTCTTAAGTTGACCTTTTTAATTTTCTTTGTTCTTATCCTGTATTGGGGAGGAATGTAGTGTTCACCAATGGTCAGGTGAACCTACTGAGCAGCCTCTAGAGAGGTGGGATTTGTTGTCACGCCCCTCCCCACTGGGACCAAATGGTTGAGCCAGGGTGATGTGGGCAGAGGGGATAAATATGAATAAAAGAGCGGGAGCGGGGAGTTTGTACCATAGAGAGTGACAAATAAAGAAGAGCATACCTGTTATCTACATCGCTGCGTCATTGTCATTGTTCAGGCCTACGGCAGACCCTACAGTGGCGACTCCACCTTACAGGTGTGGGAGTTCCGTGGTCTGTGCTTCCAGTGCCGGTTACATGCATGCAGTAATGTGTGGAGGATGGCGAGGTCAGCACAGGCAAACAAGCCCTCTAGCTGTCGCAGCTGGCGTTTGTAGCGGATGTTGGTCATGAAGGAGAATGCAGGTATGACTGCAAAGCCTCTGTGGCCTCATAGTATCTGGCTGTACATGAAATGGTACAGTTTGGAATGCTTATGCATAATAGGGTATTTTTTATTTATACCTGACTACTGCTGTACTGCTTTTTCATTTGCTCGAAACAGGAACTTCAGCCAGCCCAATGTGATATTATTCAATGCTCCCTTGGAGCACGAAAAAGGAGGGGAAGGGGAAAAAGGGGAAAAGAAAGAAAAATATGAAGCACAATGGTGACAGTGATGCAGTGAGCAATGAATGGTTATACACTGTGAGTTTAAAAAGCTTTATTTATCAACAAAAAGTGCATATATAGTTAATCTCATAACAGCACATACAATACTATGTAAGCACATTCCAACTTGTACAGTGTGTAAGAAAAGAACAAAAAGCTTGTTATGAATACTTTTTTAAATAGAAGGGAGAGAGGGCAATAGGGAAGAAGAAAGGGAAACATTACTATAAATCTATACCAGTAATAATTCAGGTCCTCACATTTGATGACGTGACAGTAAAAGTAATTTTATAAAAAGAGAAATGTGACACATAATAAATAATCCACCAAAAGATATTGATATATCATCAATATGAAATATAAAGACAAAAAGATATTCATCATCACACATAAGCTTTATTCAGCCAAATGTAACCATCAAAGCAATACAATCACAGCTAAAATGACAATAAATGCATAATAAATACAAGATTAAGGTAAGATTAAACAATCAATTAGTCATAAAAAAGAAAAAAAAATGTATGCTAAAAATCCTTAGCATACTTAAATCCTTAGCATACTTCCCCAATAAGTTATCTAAAGGCCTATATAATGATAAGAAACTATATCTCATTGTCATCCGATATGCATCAAACAATGTATCACGATATTCATAAAATTATTATATAAAATCAGTGTATAAATACATTTAAGAACAATAATTACTTTAAGATAGATTAAAAAATGGGGGTATCTCTCATCATCAGTCTCAATGCATCTTTACAATGTCTCATACCCATATTCCTACAGGCTGGGCGGATCCACTTCCGCTGAGCTAACTCATAAGCAGGACAAATAAACATGTAATGTACTAAAGTTTCCGAAGTACAATTACAAATGGGACATAGATCAGTTGTCAGTGCAGGTCGCCACATACTAGTAAAAGACCTCAAAGGTAAGCACCAATACCTGAAGCGGACATACAAGCTTTTGCTTAATAAGTTGGGGATTAAATCCAGGAATGGTTCAAAGTGAGGGTGCCACTTGAAGTCAAGAAATTGGAATGTCAGTCGACCGTGTGACGTACATATCAAGTACCTGTTCCTGACGTAAGACCAATAAACTGATTTCAGATGATGTTTATGAGCCTTCCTTAGATTATAGGGTTGACTCCAAAAGTCCCGTAGTCCCAGAATGTAAAGCCATCTCACAATATAATTCAGCCAAGGAATAGAGAGTGCATTAGGTCTCTCTAAGATATCTTGTAGAGACTCCTTGTACACAGCTAATTCCAGGGTAGTCCAGGTTCGTACCCAGAAAAGTAGGGGTCTTGGGGCTATTACGTCAGAAATGCAGGAGAAACCAAGATCCAGGAACATTGGGATCAATGGGGTATTACAAGGGCGTGCCAAAAGGGATCTTATAAAACTGTTTTCCCCCACAGATAATTTGCTAACATTTTAAAATCTCTGCACCATAAGACACTGCACCCTGGACCTTCACTAGAAAGATTTTGATAGCTGCAGAGACAGCTTTCGCAATGGTAGATTTATAAAACCGCAAAATAGCCCCAGATCTATGTGCTAAAAGTGCTGTGCTCTTGTCAACCTGGGCCTCCCATTGCATATCGTTACTTATTCTTACCCCCAGGTAATCAATAGAGCTTACCTTACTTAAGGGAGCCCCATTGAGTAAAATTGTGCATCTTTTGGTGGGGCCAATAGACAAAGAGATATGTTTTGACAAAGATCCATGTTTTGGATATAGAGAAAACCTGATCCACATTTTCTTGAAGAAAGATGTTCAGTGGTAACCATAAAGGATCTCTGTTTTGTATATTTGTACAGGTAGATGCATGTATGATGTCTAGTTATGCTAGTGACAAATAGATTCCCACCACACATGATATTTTAGCTGAATGCTTTCAGTTAATAGTTATTTGCTGAAAGGCAACTGCCAAACAAATATCTATTAGTTTGGCTTTAGGTCCTAAAAAGAAATTTAAGACATTCAAGCAATGGGAGACTTAAACATGTGTTTAATTTGAGTCCAAACCTTATGCCAAAAAAACGACATATTAGGGCACCAAAATAAAATATGGATAAGATTACTGTTCTCATAATCCCAAGACTAATATTTACCTGACTTCTCTGTAGAAAACTTAGCAATACGACTTGGAGTAATATAAAGTCTATGATAAATGAAAAACAATGCTTGTGTTGCGCTAGATGAGCGGGATATCTTATGAATATGAAGCCAACCCTTATTCCAAAAGGAGATATCCCATGAGGTACCTAAGTCATGTTCCCAAAGCAGCTCAGCCTTGGACTTAGATCGTAATGGATCGAATGGAAGGAGTAAAAAACGTACTTAATATGGAGTGTGAGAAAGTGCCTCTTTTGATATGGTAGCCCCACTTTTTGCCAGGAAAATTATGTGGTTTCAAACCATAAGTGTCCTCGGTCCCTGCTATACAGATCCCCAGGGACAGACCTCATCCCCAAAACTGTACTATGGATTGACACTTCAGCCACCCTTATAAAATCCCTGGTAAATGGTACCCCTGCTACCCAGGTTATGGGTAATGAAGAGCCCCCCCCCCCCAGAACTGCAGCACAAATTGTGCCACTCTGAGAGGCCCTACACCAGCCTCATGCAGAATGCCATTGCAATTGCATGACAAGGTGTATTTAAAAGTTGCAAACTCGACATGGGTCAAGAGTGGCCTAATCACTAACACTGCATGCACTATAAGTAAGTCACCCCTCTGGCAGGGCTTACAGCCACAAGGCAGAGTGCACTATAATGCATGTGAGGGCATATGTTTGCATGAGCAAATATGCCCCTACTGTGTCTTTCCAAAATCTTAAAATATAGGGCCTTAATACGAGGCTTACGGTCCTAGGACCACCAGCCTCTCGGGGGCAATCGAACCGCCGCAACTCGGCAGTTCGACTATCACATTACAACAATGGCGGGCGGACCTGCCAGAAGAACGCTGTCCCTGCCAGGAACATTGTTCCAAGTGGGGTGATGGTGGTCAGAGTTGTAACTCAGCGCCACCAGGCTGATTACAACCCCAGTTTCTGCCAGCTGTTTTATGGCGGGGACCCCGCCATGAAAAGGCTAGTGGAAAGCCAGTGCCGGGGGTCCCCATGCCCAGCACTGTTGAATGTGCACTGTCTGCTTTGCAGACAGTGTGCATTCTGATGGTGGTGGCGTGCTAGGCTATTGGCCCCTGCTCCCTTAAAGGAGCTGATGCCAATATTCTAGCACTGACTGGCAGGAATGGGTATTACAATGTTCCCACCGGTCAGCCTGGTGGTAATATTGTAATGCCACCATTTTGACGATGGATCCTCCCCACAGCTTTGGCGGTCAGCTTTAAGGACCACCAAAGTCGTAATGAGACTCATAGTAAGTGTACAGGGAAGCCATTGCAAATACATGTGCTGGACGCTGGTCATTATGAGTTCCCCAACTACATGGTGGCCTCTCTGAATTCTGGGTTGTTTGGTATCAAAGAACAGAGCCATCCCAGATAAGTAGGGTAAGTTTAGGTAAGTATTTTCCTTTTTTTAAATTAAAGTGCCATTGGGGTCCCAACTTGGGGTCACTGCATGACACAGCGTGCAGTGGTCATGCCCAGAGGACACTGGTTCCCTGTGCTGGCCATTGGGGTGGTGGGCATGACTCCTGTCTTTTCTAAGACAGGAGTCATGTGGTATGGATGGTTTTATGTCAGAACATGACTGTAGGCTGGTTAGAGGCATTTTTTTGCCTCTAACCAGCCTAACGTCATTTTTTGGTGCAAAACCCCCTTCTCCCATATCGCCAGCCCCACCCGGCTAAAGTCATATTTTTTACGCTAGTCAACCCTTTGCGCCGGCTTGCACCATTCCATAAATATGGTGCCCAACTTGCGCTCAGGAATGGCGCAAGCCGGTGCAAAACCGGTTGATGCAAAACTGTGTTAGTGCAGTTTTGCATCAAAAAGTATAAATATGCCCCTTAGTCTTCCAAGATTTCCAAAAGATAGGTCTATTATGTATTCTTCTAAGTTTCTTATAACATATAGGCATAGTCAAAAAGGTAGATTGGGAGAAAGCAGTAGAAGGATTTATTTATCAAAGCAAAGAAGAAATATGTCTAAACAGGGGCAGAGAAGTGAACAAGGATTTCAAATAAAGAGAAATAATTTTTTTGTGGGGTACAAGGAAAAAGTAATTCCCTTTCAATGTCCAAACATAAAAGATGATAGGGAAAATCTACTGTGGAAATCCAAAGAAAAGCTCAACATAAACCAAAAGCTCCATTATAGCGACTAAAATCGGGATAGTTAACTCCACCTACTGCC
Source organism: Pleurodeles waltl (assembly GCF_031143425.1). Classification (NCBI taxonomy): domain Eukaryota; kingdom Metazoa; phylum Chordata; class Amphibia; order Caudata; family Salamandridae; genus Pleurodeles; species Pleurodeles waltl. The sequence goes on along the minus strand of NC_090446.1, from coordinate 462,549,139 downwards.
TTAGAATGTTTAAGAAGGGAAAGAGAAACTCTCGCTTTTTGTTACCCCATGAATATTTAGAAAGCAGAGAATACATTTTTTTAAAGAAGGATTCTGGGATATTAACTGGCAACATAGGAATTATTTAAAGTAAAAGCATAGAAAGCATCATCTTAATTGAATCTAAACGTCTCCACGATCACAGAAATAATGGGTTCCATGATGAGATTAAGGGAATCATTTTGAGTTTGGCGATCTCCCGACAGGTGGCTGCTGCTTACGTGGTGTCCTCCCCACTGGAGTTATTAAGGGTTTCCCACTAAATCGGAGGGTGGAAACCTAAGTTTCTGCTCACTGGCCTAGCAGGGAACAGGCTACAGCATAATCTCTGGCCCGTAACTGAGCCGGTGTCAGTGCTATAGCCCCCATGGTGCACCAGCACCCTCACAATGTCCACTGTCTTGCCATGGTGCTGGGCAGGGGGGACCATGCACTGCCCATGCCAAGTGCATGGGCAGTGCAGGGACCCTCCTGTGGCCCCCTATGCCTGTTATCCGCCAGCCTTTTCATAGCGGTGGTATATTTGTTTGAATTCCACCATTTATAGTGTTGCCATCTCCAGTGTAAAAGGACAGCCCATGGTAGTCCCTTTGACCTGTAAATAATAGCCTCCATTAAATAGAAGGTAATTGCATGTGAGAGGCAGTTTTGCTACTTGTAGGATGAATTCATTTGAGACTTGGTGAGATCTTTCTCTTTTATCCAGGTAGATTTGGATATCTTCAAGTGCCCCGTCTTGTGGGATGTTTGTGTATAGTGAGTCTATATAAAGGGTGACCAGAATCTAGTTTTGAATATCAAATTCTTTGTTCTTAATCTGGTTAATGGTCTGCAGTATTCTGAATTAATCAGCAGGTAGTTTTTTTTAAATGACTTTCAAAAAGAATTCAACACATTTTGATAAAGGCTTTAAAATAGAGTCTAACACAGTGCCACAGCCAGAAACATCTCGCCTTCCTGGTGATTTTTGGGGGTCTTTGTGTACTTGTGGTAAGAGGTATAAAACCAAAATCATCTATGATTTGTTAGAGTATAATTCTAGTTCCTTTCTTGACTCCTGTTTGAATTGTATTGTGACTACACCCATAAGTTCTTTAGTTGGATCGTTTTCGGTAGTATTCTTTGTCCATGAGTTGCTGCATGCCTTCTGCTGTGTGTTTATCTTAGTCTTGCAACGCTATTGCTTCCCCTTGTCTGTAGGTTTAATGATGATGTTCTCATTACCTCTGATTGGGGTTAATACAAATTTAAGTAGTCTTGGTAAATTTGGTTTTCAGTACCTCAATCAATTTTCAAGTTTATAGATGGCAGAAAGTGTAGTTGTCTTGAAGGTGATGATTTCTGGCGAACTCGCCAATTCAGGTGGAATAAAAGTTGACTTCTTTTGGTGTCTTATAATTTCCATCTTCGTGGTGTTATCTTTTTCCTGAAAGAATGTTCTCTGACAGATTTTTCAAAATAATTGTATTGCTTTAATCTTCATCTGGGTGTAGTCAGTGGGGCCAAATTGCACAAAGAAAAGACCTTTTGATAATAAAGCTTTCTAATCATGAGACAATGTTGATTTGGACATATTGAGTATTGGATTCTTTTATCCCTTTGTATACCCTTCATCATGTCATCATCTTCCATATTTGCCCTCCTCTTGTTTTCCCCTGGCCTCTCGTATGTTTTGGCTGTCAATTAAAGCCCAGTGTTGAAGTCCCCTCATTTGGATGTTGGCCGGTAGTTGATTCAGAAGAAGAACAGTATCCAAGAATGTAATACATCTCTGTTTAGATCTGCCTTGTTAGTCCGATCTGATATAGAGTAGTAATCTTCCCTCGAATAAGCAGGCCAACTGCAAGTTTAAAATTCTTTTCACCACCTTTTAAATTTAGTTCATTTTTGGTTGCAGGCAAATTCCTGAAGTCCATCAATTTGCCTCTCAATTTTAGCCAACAGCTCTTGCTCTTTGTAATGATGGTGCTGTTTGTTCCTGATTTAATCTAATTTAAGAATCTCTTCCAGTTTTTTGTTGGATAGCTATTAGTCTGTCTCTATTAAGAGCACCATTCAGTCCGTCCTGCATTTGGTGCCAATGCAGCTAAACCCCTTTTTAGGGTCGAGCCTTCCTTGCATGCGCTCGCGCATGCGTATCGCAGCGAGACGCTTTAGTTATTAGAAAAGGGCTCGGAGCCCTGTCGACGTCATGTCAGTGTTTTTGATTGGTTCGGGGGCTTGCTTAGTAAAATCTGCTTGCTTTCATTAGTGGAAGGCATGCATATGTCATGCCTTTTCCGGTGGCTAGCCCTCCTCGAGCGCAGCGACCAAGTACTGAAAACATGCGAGGCTTGCTGTTTTCTGTCGGATCGTGGACTACTTTTCCTCTATTTTCCTAGCGCAATTTCGCTTGGCAGAAGTAGAGTGCTTTACACAGTTAATTTCACTTTTGCGGGTTACGTACATAAAAGCACTTTTGACGATAGATGAAAAGTCGGGTTAGGAGTTTACAACGCGATCAGCTCTAACATGAGCAAGCGCGAGACCCGTTGCATTGCAAATACTTGTTGTATATGGAATCGTCAGTGAAAATCACTAGCCATTTTCACCTGTAGATGCAAAGGAACATTTCCAGCCTTTAGATTTTCCAGTAAAATTTCACCATGGAGCTCGTTCCATATATGTTTCTTCATTAATCTCGGAAGTCTGCCACAATCAATTTTTTTTTTTGTTGTCAACTGATTTATTTTTGTTGTAAAGGGTGATGGATTCTCCAAAAGTTTCTTAATGTAATTCTCTGAGTAGGAAAGAGTGTCTTTTTGGGACATATTATAGAAAAGGGAAAGTGTTGAAATGAAACAATGAACAGTTTAAAGGTCAGACTATTTGCACTCAAAACAATGTATGTCCACTCTGTGTGAAGGTTCAAGAAATGATCCCAATGGCAGGAGCAGCTCGTGGTGTTCAACAGGGGCAGAGTGGCATGCACGGGGGAAGGGAGGTAGGAATTACTTTTTAAAAAAATGTACCTGTATCACCCCTGCTGCTGCTGTCACCATCGCGCCGCTCCTCTGATGCAGGCAGGTTGCAGGCACAGGCTCCAAGCCAATCCTAATTCTGTTCAGAGCAGTGCTAAAATTGGCTGGGAGTGCCCAGCCAGAGCGCTCCCAGGCAGACTGGAAGCCTGTGCCTGCTCTCTCTAGGCTGCCAACACAGTGCTGGGCTGGAGAGGACCTACTGCGCATGTGTGTTTGGCCTGCCCTCAGTGTTCGTCACAGCCTGTGGCCCCGCCCCTTTTACTAAAAAACGATAATAAACACAGTTTATTATTGTTTTTTTAGTAAAAGATTTACAGCTGCTGCTGAGGCGAGGGGGGGGGGGTGACGCTCCTCTGCCCAAGCGAAGGAGCCGCGCCTGCCCAATGGCCCCGATCCTTTTAAGCTGTCCAAGCGAAAACTCTTGTGAGTATGCAACTCGCTCATCAAACAATAAACAGTAATCGGATGAGACCCCTATGAAATGACATCGAGGTTGGGCCGGTCAACAAGAAGAAAAAGAAATGCTCCTATCACTGCACTTTTAAACAATTTAAGTTTGTTTCAATAAATCACCAGTATTATCCAACTCAATTATGCAAGCATTTTTACTCAAATCGTATGATTATTTCATAATTATTCAAGGCACATTATACACAGTTTAAATTTTGCACTTTTATATAACAACATCATATGTGAAATTTGAGACCCAGTGCCCAAGTAAAATAAGTGACCGCGAACATGCATAAACATTATTTTGAAAAATCAAAATAACACATAAAATTAATAAAGAAAACTGGCGATACAGTCCACAGTATATATCAGTCCACTAATTCTCAGGTTCCAGTGCGTTAATGTATTCCAAAATAATTGGTCCCCCGTCATGTGGTAATTAGGACAGGTAAAGAAAATGTCCAATATCTGAGGCTGTGTGTAATCTTTTGGGGACCCTGGAGCCTCTGTCCGTCCCCTTTTAACCCTTTCGAATACATTGTCAACACATTTCGAGCCCTTATCGTTTGAGGGTCTCCTTGGGACCTGGGCTGGTATGTGTAATTAAAGGTCGGGTATTTCTTTAGTATACAGTTGTAGGCGGTAAACAAACACTTTCAACATGCGCTAGCGACCTGTTTCGGGAAACAAAGGATCAGGTGAGTGCTGCAGTGAATGATCATCATGCATTGTGGTGCATGCATTAACTCGTGAGGGGTGTGTTAGAAAGTATCGTATCTGACACTATGGCAGCTCTCCGTTTGTGAAGTGACCATATATGGTCCCTGTATGTATAACCAAATTGTCAACGCTAACCTACTTTATATCATGACAATGTCAGGAGTGCATATTTTGGGGCGTTTGTTTTGCCGAATCTTACCAAAGGACAGATCTTTCAAAGAGGCTTTTCAGAGTTGGCCGTCCCCTTATTGAGGTGGCCCTGTGCTTGAGTTACCATGTATTGTGAGCCTTCTTCTTTGAGGCTTTGCGATCCCTTCCCCTCTATCCTTTTTTGGTGAGGGCATTGGTCACATGCTTGCCCCGTGCTGTGGCACTGGGCAAAGGTTCAACCTGCTTTTTGTAAGGGGCTATTCGGCTCTATACTTAAGGCTCTCTCGTTTTTCTCAGCCCCGTTGGCTTGTTTCTGGAAGCCCTGTGCTTGACTAGAACTTCCTGTTCTCTGGTTTGGGTAAGAATACATTGATCCGTGGTATACATGTCTGCCATCTTCCAGGCTTGTCTCTCTCATCGGCATAAAAGGTCCTGGCATTGCTCTGGGATGTTTTTCCCCACCTTCTTGGAGTTTTTTTTTACCCTGCCATTGATTTTACCCCAGGTTGGTCTTCCCCTAATGTGTTTTTTGGGTACTGTCTGTTGCCTTGTGGGGGACTGTGGACCCCACTTGTGGTTTCCTCTTTGGTTTGATTTTGTTAACTTGTGCCCTTTGTTGATTTTGGCAGAATGCCTTTTTCTGGCCATCAGTTTCAAAGGGTGCTTGGGATTCGATTTGTTTTGGAGGCCTTAGTCTTCTCTCGATGATCTGAGCCTTCTTATTTACTGTTGCTCTTCCTAACCTGCAACAAGTAATTAATGAGGCAGTAGCACTTTGATTACTTATTGGTAATCCTTTACTCAAATTCTACTTTCTCTAATGAGTCCTCACGACCATTCCACCCCACCTACCATGTCCTTGGCTAAAGGTGATCATGTATAGGCACACGTGAAGGGGAAGGCCTTCGCACATTTTTCATTTATGTAGGCAGAGATGTGGCTATCTTCAGAATACAGGAAAAAATCTCATGATGTAAGGAATGGGATGAAGAATTAGAAATTAAGCTATGGCATCACCAGAAAGTAATCTTCAAAAGCATTTTAGCACCACCTGATGTCCTGTGCATCTAACGATCACCAATGATTTCTATTTATGTTTCAGCCACCTTTACACCCAAATGGAGAAAGAGGGAACAGACATCACTCGGTCCCCAATGAAAATCATCCAAGGCATCCCGTTCATCAAGTGTTTTGCTGATAATTGGGCTGAAGTGGAGAGTTTCCAGGCTCGGCCTGACGACTTGCTCATCTGCACTTACCCGAAGGCAGGTGAGTTCCCTGTGGGGCCCCTCTAACTAAAAGACGTACAGTACAGTCCCTAGATTGCAAAGGTCAGGTATTATTATAATTATTTGGTTTGTTAAGAAAGGCCATTGTGGTCTAAGTCCAATGCCTGTGACTCCTGCTGGTAACAAACCGGATTGTCGTGCCAAAGGTCCTCTCAGATCCAGGCACAGAACTAGAAGCAGCACGACACATATTTTCATACCGGCCTCACACTACGCCAAGAAAGCAGAAGCCTCTACAATTAGTATGGTGGGTAGATTCTACCTGAAGGACTTTTTGGGAATATGGAGACCACATAGTTCATTTTACAGCACAATTTTTCAAACATATGTTCTAATGGTCATAGGTGTTTCACATAGGTATCAAACGGAGCAGGGTAAATATTCCAATACTTCGGTGTGAGTACATACCACCTAGGAAAAATAAATGTGTGCAACAGCTGATGATATGAAATGGTTTGTCCAAGAAATGTATTTTTGTGTGCCACACAAGAAGCAATGCTTAACCGCTGCAGTGTGCCACCCTCCTAAAAAAAGTCCTCTCTTCATAGGTACAGTCGGGGTTGGGGTGTGGAAGTGATTCGAGTAGTTATGTGCTTTGATAGTGTAAGCAAAAGCTTTTTTAGAGGTATGGAGGTGCTGGATTTACACTAAGTTACATCCTAGTAGCCCTCCTACCTTCCAAAATGGATCTCCAAAGCTACAGCAAACATACACTAACAACCAGCAGGTCCTGCTAGCAGTCATCGTACCCACAACACAGACTCCACATGCACGAAAAGACGTCAACACAGGGTCTGGGCCTGACGCACAAGCAACTTTACATCAGCTGGCCAATAGGCATAGCTCTCTTTCTGTCAACAGGAAAAAAGGTCAGCCCAACCACAATAGATTCGGAAATGGTATGCTGCCACCACTGCTCACTGTGCACATCCCAGAGACACAAATGGTATTGTGTCCGTTAAGTGGTACATTTTTGCCATTCCCTGTTTTAGATCAGAGTTAGGCTCTGAGTCTCATGTTCAATTTTTACATAGGTCTGAGCATGCACAGAGGAGTTTGTGGGTCCTGGACTAAAATAAAGTCAGGATACCAGATTCACTTGCAGTTGGGAAACTCTGAGCAGGGCTGCATGTCCATCTACCATGCATGAGACATTCCTGCCCAAACAGAACCTCTCTTCACCTTCTGCTACTGTTAACCCTTCTACACCTTCTCCTGTACACTCATCTGTTTCTGTCTATACCTTTTGAAGTGCGTGGGTTCTTGTGTTTACTTTCCTATATGAGATGCTTCTCTATTTTTGTCTTTTTATTCCTTTCTTTAATTTTGTCTTGCACAAACACAGAAAAAAACTGCTCGTCATGAAGATTTCCTAAATTTGGGGCTTTTTTGGTGACACTTGCATCCCAAACTGATAAGACCTACATTTTTGTTTTATATTAATGCTCTTAACAGTCAGGATTAAGCTCATACTTGGTGTTCCCAATGTGGACACAGGGTGACCAAGTAATTTGGCCAGTGGCGGTTCCTCCATATAGGCAGAGGAGTGTCACCCCCTCCCGCCAGCAGCAGAAGCTGCAAACCTTTCAGAATGAAAGGATAATAAACTAGGGTTTTTTATCCTTTTGTTCTGAAAGAGGTGGGCCACAGGGGTGACGTACACTGAGGGAGAGTGCTCAGCAGTCTCCCTCAGAGGGCATGTGTCTTTGGCCGGCTGTCTTGGGCCGGCCAAACACACATGCACAGTAGGCTGTCTCCAGCCTGGCAGCTGTGTTGCTGGGCTGGAGAGAGCCTGCACAGGCTCCCAGTCTGCCTGGGAGTGCCCTAGCTGGGCGCTCCCAGCTAGTCCTGATGCTGCTCTGAGCAGCGTTAGGATTGGCGCAGGGCAGGCTGGGTGCCTGTGCATGCAGCCTGTGACGGACGAGCGGCGCACTGCAAGTTAAGGTAAGTTATTTTTTTAATAAATAATTTAATGTATTCCCCCCAACCCCTGGCTTCCACGTCCTCCCTGTTCCCCTTTCCCTCCCTTTTGTGTCGCACCCCTCCAGTCCTTTTTAAGATCGGCGAGCCGCGACTGAATTTGGCCAGTATCTTACAATATAATGTGTTTTATCAAGTGTGCAGTCTAGACTTAGAACACGTCATTGGGTTGTATAGCAGACAATACAAAGTTAAAATGCTTTTCCTCTCCAATGTAATGATTTTTTAATTAAAACTTTACACTCTTTCTGACCTTCACATCGCTTACCAAGAAAAATAACACATAGGTCTGATTACAAGTACAGCATGAGGTATTTATCACATTGATAAATACCAGGCCCCTTTATAGTAAACGCCTCCTATTCTGAGTTTTCGGCTTGGAAATAAGACATAACATGCTGAGTAGGTGCTTCGGACACTGAATTTAGCATGTTTTACCCTTTTTTCTAGACTTCTTCTCTCCAATATATAGCAGGTTTGACCATCCAAAATATTTGGGCCTTATTACGAGAGGTTCTATTGTGCCCGATAAAATTAGACACCAGGGCCCAGATTCTCAAAGGTTTATGGTTGGGTTAGCGTTGCTTTTTTAACACTAAACAGACACTAAACTTTTTTTAGCATTCACAAACCAAAGCAAATACGTTTTTGCATTGGTTTGTGTTGCAAAGTAACGCAAAACAGCATGAAACGCTGCTGTGCGCTACTTTGTGCCAAGGGGGCATTACATGGGTGGTTCATGGGTGTACCCGTGCTACCATCCATGCTTTCTGACGCTAATCCCTATTCTGAAAGATTGAAAGAAAGAGTTTCTATGCCAAAAATTAACGCCTTTTAAAAGCAGGCACAAAATAGAGAAATGCTTTAATTTCTCCCTACTTTTCCGACTTAGCATGTCTGCTGCACTGTAGAGCACACATACAAAGTTGGAAAAGCATTTACACTTGTCTAGGCATAGTATTTTGTACAGAAAGAATACCCTTCCTGTACAAAACCTACGCTAGACTCATGGACACACCCTAGCACTATGGCGCTAAGGTGTGTGCGTACAGCAGCTGAACTCAGTGCCGGCACTATAGAGAGGGGAGGAGAATTCCATTTCTATGTGAATATGGTGCTCTTTACTGCTTTCTCCTTGTCACGCAGCACAGCTTTTTTGGATGCTGCACTTCGTGACACCTACCAGAATATGGGCACAGGTTTAAGAATTTATTGGATTCTGTACTCACATTAATTTACGGTAGGGCAATCTTGCTTAATTTCTTTCGTTTAGCACTGAGATTGTTATTGGAAACCCAGTGCAGCTGTTCATTGGCTAGAGGGGCATGACTAACTCATTAGAACAAATTCCACTGTGACCTTTTCCCTTTCTTCTTCCGTGTCATGTGGATATGTGCAGACCAATGAATCCTCCCCAGGTGGTGGTACTGTCTTTTTTTTCCATCCTTGCACATACACACCTCCCTCTCGAGGAATTTAGAAAACAAGTTGGGGTAATGCACCATGCTGCTAAAAACCTGAAAGGGCGTGCAGAGTGTTTATGTTTCTATATTTAATCTACAGTTTTTACGAAGCAAGCTGTGCCTTCTTCCTGATTGGCCAGGCAGTTCTCCGGGGGGCTGGAAGCCTTGAAGGCCCCTTTCATCCTTTCTGGCAAATTGGTGGATGGTCTGTCATTTATTATTTTAAATCCATATTTCCTGCTGAGCTGAAATTCATCATCATCAAATACTTTATTTCGGCAATATGCCATAAAAGTAATAAAATATGTTAAAATGTGACTTTAACACAAAAATAGACAACTAAAAACAAGGTAAAATACAGATTGATTAAATACAAAACAAAAGATGACACGATCTTCATTAAGAGCCAGGAAGAAGGTCCGCTCTCTATAATTTCCTAAATAATTCCCTGATCTTGCATAATTGGTTAACTGGGAGAATTTTAAGTTGCACACAACTTCTGTCGAGTTCACCACATCGTTAATAAATAATGTGACACAGCAAACACTGTGCTCTGCTTAGTGTCAGATTTAAAAATTCGCAGAGCCACAGCAAATTCCCTCACCCCTAAGTTGCAACTAACAGGTAACAACCATTTCATTGTTCCCGGATGATTAACAGGGCAAAAAAAGAGACTGTGCCCTACAGTCTCCTCATTTAAGCTACTCACAGGGCATAGACGTCCTCCATACACAGGTGGGAACCCCAGTCGGCTGCAAAGGATCCTAATGAAAATGTGCCTTACCTGAATTGCAGGTATAGCTTCCTTGCTTGGGGAGGCTCTATCTCATTTAAAAAACATTCAAATTTAAAATATATCTTTAAATGAAAGGAATGTGTCCATGAGGGTGCCCCATGGAGATTGCACAAGCGACTGCTGCCCATAAATTTGCCTATACTTTACTTTCAAGAGCGACTTACTAATTGAAGAGGCTTCGCAGGGATTGGTCCAAAGACTGTGTCAACCCATCATTACCAGAGTCTCCTTTACATATTTAAAGGAAGGGAATGCTTCCTGATCCCCAAATGCCCAGGACTTCTTTCAGCCTCCTCTCAATAGGTCATAAGCAGTTCTGTTGACCAAATGCACTTCCAAAACAATATGTGCTTGACACCTACCACCTCCGAGATTGGCCTAACGTCCAGGTCCAGCCTAAGGGAAATTAGAGGGGTGCTAGTAGGGAGCCCCATCAGCTGCCGAAAAAAAGCGATTTTCCACAGCTTGCAAATTCCCCACATCCTTGTGATCCCACAGCGCGACTCCATAGAGAAATGAGCCAAGCTTCTACTGTTTGTAAACTTGGGCGACTGGGGACTGTGGGCAAAAACATGACTTATTCCCTACTCTAATCAAGGCTCCCGTGTTCTGCGCCAGTCTAAGCTTTGACTTATCTATATGGCAGGACCAATCAAGTTGATTCATTATTGTGAGTACTAAATACTCAAATATTTGGACTTGCTCCAGGGGAGTCCCTAGAAGCGTCGGTTTGGATCTCGTACTAGGGCACAGATTTAAGACCATGTATTTGATTTTGGCCACGTTTGTTTCAAGTCCCCTCTGAACACAAAAACTAACAAATCAGTCTAAGATCTTCTGGGGCCCCATGGGTGGTTTTGATAACCGTGGAGTATCGTCTGCAAACAAATTGATGTTAGCCAGGCATGGTGCGTCCCCCTCACAATCAGTCAGTAGACACATTAAATCATTAACATATAATGTGAAAAGAGATGGAACCAGGACACAACCCTGCCTTCCTCCTCTGCTGTCAGGGAACACTTCTGTTGTCTCACTCCGCCTTCCACAACAAACTTAAGCATAGTTGTGGCTATGTAGGTTTACTATGACAGCCAGAAGCTCTCTGGGGAAACCCTTATAAGCGAAAACACTCTGAAGTGTTTCCCTTGGTACCGGATCGAATGCTGACCGTAAATCAACAAAAAAACATAGGCCCCCATTACAACCCGGGCGGTCGGTGTTAAAACGGCGGTAAGACCGTCAACAGGCCGGCGGTAAAAAAAATGGAATTATGGCTGCGGCGGAAACCGCCAACATAGGCAGCCACTTTAACACTCTGACCGCCACGGCGGTCCAAACAAACAGCATGGCGGTCACCGCCAACAGACAAGCGGAAGACAGTGTACCACCCACACCATTATGAGAGGCCAATCCGCCACCTTTTCCGGGGCGGATTCAAAGCGAACAAAAACACAGCGGAAACAGGACTTGGAAGGGGAAACACTCACCTCTACACATCCCACAAGGAACCAGGAGCACGACCGACGGCGGCGACGACTACAGTGAGTACTGCACCTACAACACAGGGGAGGGGGAAAGGAAAAGAGAGTGATACACACATGCAACACGCAACACCCCCAGCCTCATCCACAACAACATACACACCAATACATTCTGAAACGTTACATTTACACCCCCAACCCCTCTGGAAGAACGCAACGACAAAAGGAAAGGAGTTGACCGATTGTAATAATGAAAAATCCATTAGTCAAAAATATATATACACTATTAACAAATATGTACACCAAGAATTCAAGTCCAGGTACTGCACATACATAGTCCGTGGACCACTGGGCCCAAAATGCATGGGCGAGGCCCACACTAGATACCCAATCCAAACGGAGAGAACACTGCAGGGGCATCAGATCGAAATAAAACATACACCTCGGGGGGAAGGGAAGGGGGGCACCTAAGCCGGATGAGTGCACGACGCCGGCTCCACGAGGGGACTCCATGCCCATTGATGTATCTTGGGGAGTGCAAAGCCACAGTCTCACAAGTCTCTCCAGTGGGTGGTTGCCCACTGCTTTCTCCTGGGTAGTGTAAAGCCACAGTCCCACAAGTGAATAACAGTCTCCACTGGTTCTGGAGGGGGCTTTGTGCCCAGAGTGCTTCATCCTGCCAAGAACTGAGGTAGTGGATGTGATACTCCACTGGTTCTGGAGGGGGCTTTGTGCCCAGAGTGCTTCATCCTGCCAAGGACTGAGGTAGTGGATGCCTTTCTCCACTGGTTCTGGAGGGGGCTTTGTGCCCAGAGTGCTTCATAGTGCCAAGGACTGAGGTAGTGGATGTGATACTCCACTGGTTCTGGAGGGGGCTTTGTGCCCAGAGTGCTTCATCCTGCCAGGGGGCTTTGTGCCCAGAGTGCTTTATGCTGCCAAGTTCCGAGGTAGTGGATGCCTTTCTCCACTGGTTCTGGAGGGGGCTTTGTGCCCAGAGTGCTTCATCCTGCCAAGGACTGAGGTAGTGGATGTGATGCTCTACTGATGGTGGGGCACCATGGAAGCTGTCCAGGCCCCTGGAACAGACCACCAGCCTCGTACGAATGACCACTGGGGATAGCAGCCATGTCTGCGGTAGTGCCACAGGCACAGGTGGCGGTCTTGTCCTCCGTGCAGGTTGGCGGTGACTTCCCTTTCTTTCTCTGGTCCTTCCCCACCTTGGATGGTGGCGCAGCTGTCTTGCCACTCCCAAATGTTGTCCCGGCGGTGCTGGCGGCGGGCTCAGTAGTGGCGGTGCTTGCAGCCCTCATTGGGCAGCGGTGCTGGTGGGGGGCTCACTGAGCTTGCTGCTGGCGGCGGTGTCCTGAGCGGCGGTGCTGGTGGGGGGCTCACTGTTCTTGCTGCTGGCGGTGGTGTCCTGAGCGACGGTGCTGGTGGGGGGCTCACTGTGCTTGCTGATGGCGGGGGTGTCCTGAGCGGTGGTGCTGGTTGGGGGCTCACTGTGCTTGCTGCTGATGGCGGTGTCCTGAGCGGCGGTGCTTTTGGGGGGCTCACTGTGCTTGCTGCTGGCGGTGGTGTCCTGAGCAGCGGTGCTGGTGGTGGCCTCACTGAGCTTGCTGCTGCTGAAGGGCACAGTGTCTGCGGTGCAGGTGGAGGGCACAGTATCCTGGGTGCTGGCGGTGGTGCCTGTGGCGGCGGTGCCCGTGGTGGCGGTGCATGTGGCGGTGCCGGTTGAGGCCTTGTCCTCCGTGCAGGTTGGCGGCGACTTCCCTTTCTTTCTCTGGTCCTTCCCCACCTTGGATGGTGGCGCAGCTGTCTTGCCACTCCCAACTGTTGTCCTGGCTGAGCCCTTGGTGGCAGGTGTTTTGGCCTTCTCCCTCCGGGCTGTGGGCAACTTCTTTTGTTTTGGAGGTGGGGGAATGTCGTTGGCCTCGCTCCTTGGGACACTGGCAGCCCTGCTGCTTGGTGCACTCCAAAAGCCGGTTACTGCGGGCACCACTGTTCCCAGTGATGTGGTGGCTGAGGTGCTGGGTTGGGACCTGGACAGATGGGCCGTAGGGGACGGAAGGGGTGGGGGTGGTGAAGGGAAGAGGTCAAGGTTGGACAGGAAAAGTTTTTTAGGCACACTGGGATGGGCAGATGTAGGGGGTTTGGGAGTGGAGGAAGAGGTAGTGGTTGTAGGAGGTGTTCGTTTGCTGACTGGGTGAAGGTGCATGAGCTGGAGGCTGTCGTGAGGTGGATGGCTGTTGGGTGGGTGTGTGACAGCGTTTGTGTACTTTGGGAGGAGGGCTCACAGACACACTGGGAGAAGACATGGGGATGTGTGAATGGTAGTGGGGGTGGTGAGTGCATGTGAGCGGTGTGTGGTGATGGGCGTGCTGGTGATGGAGGTAGTGGCTGAAGATGTAGTGCATGCAGGTGTGAGTGGAGACGTGACAGGGAGGGAGGAGGGAGACGTGGAGGAGGGGGACACAGTGGAGGCAGTGGATGTTGGTATGTGCGCATGGGTATGATGCTTGTGTGAGTGCCTGTGGGATGTGTGGTGCTTATGTTTGCCAGAGCCACCCTTGTGTGTTGAGGTGTGTGCATGCTGGTCTGATAGTGTGCTTGGGATAGGCTGAGGTACTGGGGATTGGGTCTGGGTGGAGGAAGTTGGATGGGGGAGGCTGGACACAGGGACAATGGCTGCCATCAGTGCTGAGGCCAGAGTCTGAAATGCTCGCTGTTGGGATGCTTGGCCAGAATGAATGCCCTCCAGGTATGCATTTGTCTGTTGTATCTGCCTCTCTACACCCTGGATAGCATTCAGAATGGTAGACTGCCCAACAGTGAGGATCTGAGGAGGTCAATGGGCTCCTCTCTGAGGGCAGCAGGGCTGTCTGGGGCAGGGCCTGAGGTGCCTGCGGCGAAGGAGGTGCCCATCCTCCTGGGTAAGCGGCCATGGTGCACACACTGAGGGGCTGCTGATGGGGGGGGGGGTGGCGGCTGTACCTGTAGATACGGGGGTCACAGAGGGCCCCGCCACCGCAAGGGAGCTCCCATCAGAGGAGGAGTCGGTGTCGCTGGTTTCAGCTCCTGTCCCCGCCGTGGAGCTCCCCTCGCCCTCCGTCCCCTTGCCCTCCGTCCCACTGGTGAATTCTGAGTCCGTAGTCTCGCCCTCCAGGGCCATTTGGGATGCAGCTCCCTCCTGCTCCGGTGGCACAGCTCCTCCACCTGATGATACTAATGCACACAAAAACAGGGAGACCACAAAGAGCGGGGAAAGAAAGTAGAGAGACAAGTACAGTGCATGTAAGACCGCTACCGTTGGCGGACACTACAGACACAGCAGCCCTCTGCACTACGCCATGCACTTTGAGTTCACTAATTGATCACAGGGACATGGGGTACAAGGCCTATGCCCGATTGCTGCAAACATGCAAGTCACAGGAGCCTGACTAGGTGTAGATGGCTCTTACCACTGGTAGGGATGGGGTGCCACTTAGCCTGCCTCACAAAGGGTCCTTGCCTACAAGGCTCGACCTAGCCTAGGGGAACCCACAGCCCTCCTCCCCCACCCAGACACCTCCAATGCACGCTGAATCAGCTGGATGTGAGTGTACTCACCCCCTTGTGGCTGCTGTGATGCCCTCAAGCGCCCATCCAACTCCGGATACGCCACCACCAAGATCTGGAACATCAGGGGGGTCATGGTGCGACGGACACCCCTCCCACGCTGGGAGGCCATCCCCAGCTGGGCCTCCACCGTCTTCTTGCTCCAGCGGCGAATGCCCTCCCATCTTTTACGGCACTGGGTGCTCTGTCTGTGGTGGACCCCCAGGGACCGGATGTCCTTAGCGATGGCATGCCAAATATCCTTCTTCTGGTGGGCGCTGACCTAGAGGAATAGTACAGGGGAAATGGAAAAACTTTAACCGTCCGGACCGTCACAGTCATTGTCCCATGTTCCCACCCTTGCCCTGATCCACATACACTCACCGTCCGATCATGCAGGCCTCATCTCCCCCCGTATCTTCCATCCACACCACTCCAAACAGGCATTGCCCATACAGCATGCTCACAGTGTACTCACCTGTTTGTCTGGAGGACCGTGGAGTAGCGTGTACTGGGGGAGGACCCCGTCCACTAGTTTATCCAACTCCTCCGATGTGAAGGCAGGGGCCCTTTCCCCAGCCACATGAGCCATCGTGGCTTCCAGACTGAGGTCACAGCAGCACTTGCAGTGTAGGTCCTCTCCTGTTGAAGATCAGGTATCAAGTGAGTGAACAGACAGAAAATGGCGGTCACGTCCGCGGCGGTGCGTACCGTCACCGCCGGCGTACATCGTCATTGGCTCCTGGGACCCATGGGGCCAATGTTAACCAATAAAGGATTGCACCGCGGTCTTCGACCGCCTACCGCGACGGTGTACAACGCCAGCGCAGTTACCTCATATCCCCTTGTCCCACATTATAGGTCAGGCAGCCGCCATTTCAGGGGGCCACATGGTATTATTTTTAAATGCGTCACACATATATAGGCCTTACATGCACACTAAGACAGGCAAATAGCGGATTGACAAATGTGTGCAATAAAGTTGTTTATTTCGTACCTCAGTGTTGGCTGACCCTCTGATCGCTGTTCTCATCCATAAAGGACGTCCGCTGGGGCAGGTGAGGAGATGGCGGCATCCTCCGGTGTACAGACCGCTGGTGAACCTGTCGACAATGGACGAGCGACATGTAATAGTCACCTACAGACTTGATCGTACCACAATCCAGGAATTGTGTGCCCAGTTGGAGCCACACCTGATGTAAGCTATCCGCTATCCCTCAGGAATCCCCCTCTAGTGCAGGGCCTGTCAGTACTACATTTCCTGGCAAGTGGGCCCTTTCAAAGAACAGTGGCCATTGCACCAGGGATGTCCCTACCAATATTCTCTAACGTGCTGTCCATGCGCAGCAACATCGTTTTTCCTCAGGTGGAGGATTTGCCTACAGTGAAAGGTGACTTCTATGCCCTGGGACATATCCCCAACATCATAGGTGACATTGATGGGACACATGTGGCCTTGGTCCCCCTCCGCAGGAGTGAACAGGTGTACAGAAACAGGAAGAGTTACCATTCTATGAATGTGCAGATGGTGTGTTTGGCCGACCAGTACATCTCCCATGTGAACGCCAAGTTTCCTGGCTCAGTGCATGACGCTTACATTCTGAGGAATAGCAGTATCCCTTATGTGATGGGGCAACTCCAGAGGCACTGTGCGTGGCTATTAGGTGAGGACATGGACCCTTTACAGTGTGAATAGTTGCCTGGGGTTGTTCCTAAAGGTTAGTGTGTGTCTAACAGTTGTCCCTCGACATTTGCAGGTGAATCTGGCTACCCCAACCTGTCATGGCTACTGACCCCAGTGAGGAATCCCAGGACAAGGGCAGAGGAACGCTACAATGAGGCACATGGGCGAACTAGGAGGGTTATAGAGAAGACCTTCCGCCTCCTGAAGGCCAGGTTCAGGTGCCTCCATATGACAGGTGGTTCCCTGTACTACTCACCAAAGAAGGTGTGCCAGATCTTCGTGGCCTGCTGTATGCTGCACAAATTGGCTTTGCAACAACAGGTGCCTTTCCTGCAGGAGGATGGTCCCGAAGGAGGTGTTGTGGCAGCTGTGGAGCCTGTGGACAGTGAAGAAGAGGAGGCAGAAGAAGAGGACATAGACAACAGAAACACCATGATCCATCAATACTTCCAGTGAGACACAGGTAATGTCAGAGTCACCAGATCCTCGGGGTCTGTGCACGTTCCCAACACATTCACCACTGAACAGCTCCAAGACTCTGATAGATAAGTCACAGAGGCTAAGAGAGTTCAAGAGGGGAAGAGGGGATTAGGAAGGGGACAGCTGGGAAGGAGACCTGTGGGAAGCAAAAGATTAAACACAACATCAGATTCAAAACCACATTTAGATTCATAAAGATTCTCTGTTGAATCTATGGTTCAATGATACTTGGAACACAAAATAATACTCTATGACACACGGAACATGAAATAACACTCTGTTGAACCTAAAGTTCAGTGATACTTGAAACATGAAATAAACACACTGTTGAGACTAGAGTTCAGTGATACTCAGAACATGAAATAACTCTCTGTTGAGTCTAGAGTTCAGTGTTACTTGGAACATGAAATAACTCTCGGTTGAGTTTAGAGTTCAGTGATACTTGAAACATGAAATAACACCTAAAACTAAGAAGACATGAATGGTCTAGATCTAGACTCTAATTAGACCTTACTAAATCTAGGTACCTGGAAAAGAATAAAAAAATGGTTATAGCTATTTTTCATATAGAATTTTCATGAATTGAAAACATAGGGGGTCATTACAACCTCGGCGGTCTTTTCACAAGACCGCCGAGGGACCGCTGTGCTGAAGACCGCCAGTGGTGGTGGTTTTCCGCTCTGCGTATTATGACTGTTGGGAGCCCTACGTCATTTTTCCGACAGAGAGCCGGCAACAGCCATAGTGATGGGCGGCGGGGAAGTAGAGGTTGCTCCACCTCCACCGCCATGCCAACAGAAAACCGCCCAGCGAATCACGTCCTGTGATTCTGCGCGGCGGTGTTCTGTTGGCGGTGTGGTGTTGGAGGAGCTGCCCCCATGGCTCCCGTCCCCTCCCGGAGGATCGACGGAACAGGTAAGTCGATCGTCCGGGCGGGCGGAACGGAGAAGCGGCGGATGACCATGGCGGTAACCGCCATGATCATAATTCCCAAAAAAAGACCGCCAGCCTGTTGGCGGTCTTACCGCCGCTTTAACACCGTCCGCCAGGGTTGTAATGACCCCAATACTGTTCTAGGGATACGAGAACCTTCCTGAATAATGTCCCAAAACAAACATAGCCTCTTTACATGAGGATAAGACTCTCCAAACATTCCTTGGAAAACAATAGGAATTGTACTAGAGACCCTACATGCACATAGAATATAATATCCAGAATACTAGCACAAAAGATCTTTAGAATGCCAGAACATAAATTGCGCACATCTCGGATTTCCACAAGAATTCTGTAAATGCCATAAAATAATTGCGCACAATGAATAACATGAATTAAGCACAGGAAACAAATCACGCGTTTTACCGATTTGAAGGCAACTTTATAAATGCCAGAAAATGGTTGCGCGCAATGAACATCTTGATTTGTACACAAGTAAAGAATCGCTCGTCTTGCCGATTCAAATGCAACCTAGAAAATGTCAGAAAATGGTTGGATACAATGAATATCTTGATTTGTACACAAGTAAAGAATCGCTCGTCTTGCCGATTCAAATGCAACCTTGTAAATGTCAGAGAATGGTTGCGCACAATGAATACCAAGGGTTAAATGCGCAAAGCGAATCGCGTGTCTTGCTGATTTGAATGCAACCTTGTAAATAACAGAAAATGGTTGCGCACAATATATACCAAGAGTTAAACACGAAAAGCGAGTCGCGTGTCTTGCCGATTCGAATGCCACCATGAAACTGCCAAGGAAATGGTAGCGCACATTGAATATCATGAATTACGCGCAAGGAAAGAATTGCGCGTCTTGCCGATTCTCATGCTACCATGAAACTGCCAAGGAAATGGTAGCGCACATTGAATATCATGAATTACACACAAGGAAAGAATGGCACGTCTTGCCGATTCGAATGCCACCATGAAACTGTCAAAGAAATGGTAGCGTACATTGAATATCATGAATTATGTGCAAGGAAAGAATTGCGCGTCTTGCCGATTAAAAATGCTACCATGAAATTGCCAAGGAAATGGTAGCGCACATTGAATATCATGAATTACACACAAGGAAAGAATCGCGCGTCTTGCCGATTCGAATGCCACCATGAAACTGTCAAGGAAATGGTAGAGTATAATGAGCATCAAGAGTTAAATCACTAGGAAACGAATCACGCGTCTTGCTGATTCGAAGGCCACCATGTAACTGCCAAGAAATAGTAGTGCACTATGAATATCATGAATTAAGTACAAGGAAAGAATCGCGCGTCTTGCCCATTCGAATGCCAGCATGCAAATGTCATGAAAAGTCCAAACACACATTCACACACGCAAGAGCAAATTAGTTAGCATGAAGAATTAGGCCCAAGAATTTGAGCGTCATCGATACGGAGTCGGGGGCCCAGCCTGACCTCCGTCCTACCGCCCTGATCAAGAATCACCCAGCCGAGTGAAAGGGCGAGGCCTGTAAAATCAAAGTAGGCCACCGGAACAGGAGCTCAGGAAGTTGCTGCTGCTCTGCACCGGGACCTCTGAATAGTGAGCACGTGGAGCTGGGCTGACTCTCTTTTATAGAGTCTTGACCCAGCCCACACCCAGGCATGCTGCAGGGAAAGCTTCTAGAAGGCCCTGGAAAGGGACCACACCTTGACACACTGAAAGCCTGCAGCAATACATTGCAAATGAACAGTATTTATAGGCACCTTAAAAATAAGTCTTCAGGATTGAACTCTGCAATGCAAAAGGTTAAATAACAGCATATCTACATAATGCATGAATTACGTCATCTCATACGTGCTGGGTTTTTGCATTCCAGTCGCCCGTAGAGTGCGCACTGCCCAGATGTTGACAGGTAAGAAGACATCACTGCCTCCTACATCTGATAAAAGTGTTCGACCTCTCATCTGTCTGTCACTTTCACCCAGTGTATGGACCCTGATTTGTCACTTTCCCTTTTGATTTCACAGATGTGGGTCCCACTGTGTGACCTCTGCTATGTTACCTCATGGACTAGAGCTGTGTGACATAGGTCTGTTGATAATACAATGGACATTGCTGTTTCCCTCAGTTATTGCAAATACACAATTGTGAAAGCACAGACTGACTCCAGATTGTTTTGTGATTTAAGTTTTTTTTTTTAAGTGCTAAATAGTGGAGGGGTTGTAAAATGGGCAGGGGTGATGGTGGAGGAATGTCAAAGTCCAGTCTATTAGTCTCACAGGTGCATTGTTAAAAGGGGCATAGGAAGTGGTGCTAGGGCAGTTTAAGGATGGACAGGGTGACAAAGTGGAATAGAAGGATGACATTCAGGGTGGTCTCATTTCTTGGCGGGGGTCTTGGCATTGTTCTCTGTCTTTGTCCTGGATCTCAGGGACCGCTTGTGGGGTGGTTCTCCATCTGCAGGGGGTGGGGTGCTGGTGTCGTGGTCCTGTGGCGGTTCCTCCTGTCCACTAGCGGAGGTGGTGGGCAGTTCATGGTCCAGGCTAGTGTCAGGGGCCCCTTGTTGCGCCACAGTGTCCCTCCTGGTGTTCACAAGGTCCTTCAGCACCCCTACAATGGTGCCCAGGGTGTTATTGATGGATTTTCCTCCTGCAGACGCTGGGTCTCCTGAAACTTGGCCAGTACCGTTGCCATCATCTCCTGGGAATGATGGTAGGCTCCCATGATGTTGGAGAGGGCCCCGTGGAGAGTGGGTTCCCTGGGCCTGTCCTCTCCCTGTCGCACAGCAGCCCTCCCAGTTCCCCGGTTTCCCTGGGCCTCTGTCCCCTGAACCGTGTGCCCACTACCACTGCCCTCAGGTCCCTGCTTTTCTTGGGGTGGTGGGATAGCCTGGGTTCCCTGTAGTGGTGGACACACTTCTGCTTGACGTGTCCTGGGGACAGAGGTATGGGCCCGCTGGGTGGGTGCTGTGCTGGTGTTTCCTGAGGGGGGAGGCTCTGTGGTGGCCTGTGACTGTGTGAGGGGAACCGACTGTCCCGAGGTCCCAGATGGGCCGGGCTGGTCATCTAGATCCAGGTGGACAGAGCTGCTGTCATCACTGTGAGGCTCTTCTGTGGGTGGAGTCGACATGTCTGGAACCTCCTGTCCGGTGTGGTTGGGTAGGGGTCCTGCAGGGGTGTAAAGGAATGATTATTGCATCTGCGTGTGCCATGATGTGCAATAGGTGGGTGACCCTGTACCCCAGTGCTTCCATTCCTGTGTAGGACCTTGTGTGATAATTGTTTAGGGGTCTGTGTGGGTATGTGTAGTGGACATGCATTGGTGATGGGTGTCCATGCTTTGTTGTTGCATGCAGTGCTTGGTGTTGGGATGTGTGATTTGTGATAGTGAGACATATGTGAGGAGTTGGAGTGATGGGGTGAGGGCAAGGGTGGGGGTATGTGATAGCATGCAGGTAGGGTGGGGGATGAAGTAGTTAAAGCTTTGACTTACCAGAATCCATTCCTACAGCTACTCCTGCGAGGCCCTCAGGATGCAATATAGCCAAGACCTGCTCCTCCCATGTTGTTGTGGGGGAGGAGGTGGGTGTCCGCCGCCAGTCCTCTGAACCGCAATGTGGTGTCTTGAGACCACGGAATGCACCTTCCCCTGTAGGTCGTTCCACCTCTTCCTGATGTCATCCTGTGTTCTTGGGTGCTGTCCCACTGCGTTGACCCTGTCCACGATTCTGCGCCATAGCTCCATCTTCCTAGCTATGGTGGTGTGCTGCACCTGTGATCCGAATAGCTGTGGCTCTACCCAGATGATTTCCTCCACGATGACCCTGAGCTCCTCCTCAGAAAACATAGGGTGTCTTTGCGGTGCCATGGGGTGTTGTGGGTGATGTGTGAGGTGGTGTGTGTTGTGATGTGTGGGGTGATGTTTAGGGGTGTGTGGTGTTTTGTGTGTGGATGTGTATGTGTGATGGTGTTGTGTGCCTCTGTATGCTGCTGTTGTCTTTGCTTTGCTGTCTCTCTGGCCTTCTTCCAAATTTTTTGTTGTAAGGCTTTGTGGGTGTGTGTTTTATATTTGATTGGGTGTGTGGGAGTGGTGTGTGTATGTGTATCAGGTGTGTGTATTTCGATTTGTCCAATGTGGTAGTGTTTTGAAAGATTGTGTGTATTTTGAGCGCGGCGGTGTGTACCCCCAATCGAATACTGCGGTTGAAAGACCGCCACGTGGATTCGTGGGTCATGATAGTGTGGGCGTATTCCTGTTGGCGTGACGGTGTCAGTTTTGTTATCACCAGTTTATCACTGACCTTTGGTGTGGCGGACTTGTGTGGGTGTCTGGATTTTGGTGGATTCCGAGCTATGGGTCGTAATAGCTGTGGCGATGTGTTGGCGGTCTTCTGCACGGCGGTAAGCGGCATTTACTGCCAATTTTGTAATGAGGGCCATAATGTCGGACACCTCCCAGTATCACTGTTTTCCAGTAGATATGCTGAAGTCGAAATCTGATCTACTGTATTAATGCGTTCCCTAATTCCTGCTTGGAGGGGGGAGAATATTGCTCTGTCCCCAATCCAAGTTCACAACCGCTCCAGAATCACCCTGCTAAATATCTTTTGGAAGAAGTTAATGAGACTTATTGGCCTTCAAGTGCATGGGTCCAATAAAGAACCCTTTTTATGAATTGGGCCTATCTCAGCCCCCACCAAGTAAAATGGTGCTAAACAAAATTACAAAATAAGGGGCCCAGATCTCAACCTTTCTCTTATACAGGTCTTCTGGGATCTTGTCAAGGCCAGGGGCTTAGTTAGATACAATCTTTAGCGAAGCCTGTCTTACCTTAGGGAGTGTTATTGGGACAGCTTCCATTTCAGGCTCCTCTCTGCTCACCCAAACTACATCTACTAACATCTAGTGGGTACCTCAATGCCCTCAGTACTATTGGGGACATACAATCTGCAGAAGTGAGCGACCCAAGTAACAGCAGGGACACTCACCTATACCGAACAATGACCTTCGTTTGATCCTGTCACAAGGAGGTTCCAGAAAGCTTGTTGGTCACACTCCTTAACTGCATCTAGTAAACCTTCCCACAGTCTCCTATCCCAATCTTCCTTAGCACTACTGATGGATCTCTTATATGCCGCTCTCTTCTCTTTGATTTCCACTTTAAGATGAGATCGTATAGCTAACATAAAGGCTTCCCTAGCTGTCTTACAGGCATTATTGTACCAGGATGAAGGGGACTTTCTTCTAAAGGACTTTTTTGCAGCCACACAAAAATAGTCCCTGATATGTGCAAACAGATTATTATGAATGGTACATACTCGTTCTAACTGGTCCCCTTTAGTTTCGCCCCACTTCAGGGACTGTAGCTGCTCACTGCTATGTCCAGAAAGCCTATATATTCCCTATAGCTTGTCCCTAGGTGTAGCCATATAGGCCCATTTAACAGAACGCTTGCTGCTAGAAGTTTGCAACCTGCGAAAAAAGGGTTCATCAGTGCTAACCCTCTTGGTCACTGGAAATTCTACAAGGACCAGTGCATTATGGTCACTATCCCCTCTCTTATATATTGCCAAAGCCTTACGCGTGCCATGATCTAATCAATGAGGCTAGTTCCTGGTGTTGGATTGAAAGGATGTTTCCCCTCTTTATCTGAGTGTGTCCTACCATTTGTTGCCCCCAAACCCTGGTTCAGTTTTAGAGCATTAATTTGCAATGCCAAGGTGGTCCACTTCTTAATAGATGGTAGTGCCAGAGAGGGACTTAACCCCACAGCATCCTCGTCTTGTGTTGGGGGAGTTGAACAAGCATCAAGGGGCTCAAACTGACAATTCAGATCCCCACCCACAAGCTGTGACCCCCCCCCAGGAAATTAGGCATAAGGGTATTCAGTTAACTCAACAGTTGGAGTCACTGTTAGACCCCCCCAGTCCTTGAATAAACATTATAAATGTATGCACATATTGAAGGAAAAGTTAGGGAAACACAAAGAAAATCCATCGAGGGGGTGATTATTTCTTGAACCATACAACTCAGAGTGGCGCTTGCCCGGCTTACTAATCCTCCTGAGGGCCTGCCCCTACCCCCAGTAACTGCTAGCTTACTAAAATTAGTATAACCAGATCAATGTACATGCCTAGTAGACCAATTTTCCTGGAAAAGACAAATTGAGTGTGTATCTATGAATTCACCCCATTTTGGTATGTCAACTTTATTAATGGGCCCTGCAATGTTTCATGATACTAATGTAACCTTGTTGGTAGAAGATTCATTGTTAGGGTCAGCACTGGGACACATCTGAAGTGGCACCACCTCTACAGTAAGGTGTGTGATTTGGGGGAGAGGGACAGCAAGCAACTACAGGGGCCAACCCCCTAAAATTATTTAGTAATAAATTGCTAGTGACACACTGCTCGCCCACTCCCTGAATCAAAATAATGTCAAGGCCACAATGACAATGTCTAGGTTGTTGCAATCCCTCATTATTACTTGGTCCCATAATCTCCAGTGGCCTATGAGATAAAATACCCTGAAGGAAGGCACCTTCTGCTCACCTGGCATATGGAGATCCCTTCTAGAGGAAGTATCATCCAGTTTGCTCCTGCAAATGGCCATATTTGATGATACTTTCCTACCCTCCATCCCCAAGCCTCTATTACACCCCCTCACTTCAGTGGCTTTTGAGGTTGTGAGTCAGTCTACCTCATCCAATACTTCAAAGCGATTGGATACAGAGATTCCAAATGTACTTATTTGGCTGGAGTAATAATTAGAACTCACCACAAAGCCCTGTCCGAATACTGATTCCTTTTATGAAACAACAAGACCTGCCTCTAGACATTGCCAAGATTATAGAAATACCCCAGTGGAAGCAGCTCAATAGAGATTTGTGCACTATGCCCCCCAGCATGTCTAAAAAGCAAACTCTGCACCAACCTAGGGGATCTAAAGTTGATCACAACGCAGTCACCCTGGCGATCACTATCTCTGGTACTTGTAGTTTCATGCTGGTAATTTGTGCTGGAGATTGCCTTTTCCAGGGAGCGCCCTCTAGTCTGCTTGGCTGCTTTGAAACCCCATTCCAAGTGTTTGGGCAGGCTCCAGTAACTCCTGTGGCTAGAACGTCAGTGCAAGGACTAGGGGTCTCGGCTTGGAAGGCAGTTGCGCCCAATTCTTCATCTGCTGCAGTACCAGCAGAAGAGCTCTTTGGTGAAGCACCAACAATGGGCGAGCTCATAGTAGTCCCAAGAGACAGCCTCCTTTCCGTTATGGGTATTTCTGTGGAGAGGATCCCCACTGCATGCTGCAGCAGTTTATCAATACCCGTTGTATGTGTAGGAGGTGGGTGTAGGAAAGTACCATCTTGCCTCGCATGTTACCCCCATATTTCACTGTATATATGTTGTTTTAGTTGTATGTGTCACTGGGACCCTGCCAGCCAGGGCCCCAGTGCTCATAAGTGTGCCCTGTATGTGTTCCCTGTGTGATGACTAACTGTCTCACTGAGGCTCTGCTAACCAGAACCTCAGTGGTTATGCTCTCTCTTTGCTTTCCAAATTGTCAATAACAGGCTAATGACCAATTTTACCAATTCACATTGGCATACTGGAACACACTTATAATTCCCTAGTATATGGTACTGAGGTACCCAGCGTATTGGGGTTCCAGGAGATCCCTATGGGCTGCAGCATTTCTTTTGCCACCCATAGGGAGCTCTGACAATTCTTACACAGGCCTGCCACTGCAGCCTGAGTGAAAGAACGTCCACGTTATTTCACAGCCATTTACCACTGCACTTAAGTAACTTATAAGTCACCTATATGTCTAACCTTTACCTGGTAAAGGTTGGGTGCTAAGTTACTTAGTGTGTGGGCACTCTGGCACTAGCCAAGGTGCCCCCACATTGTTCAGGGCAAATTCCCCGGACTTTGTAAGTGCGGGGACACCATTACACGCGTGCACTGTACATAGGTCACTACCTATGTATAGCGTGACAATGGTAACTCCGAACATGGCCATGTAACATGTCTAAGATCATGGAATTGTCACCCCAAATTCCATGATCCCCGAGTCTCTAGCACAGACCCGGTACTGCCATACTATCTTTCCCGGGGTTTCACTGCAGCTGCTGCCAACCCCTCAGACAGGGTTCTGCCCCCCTGGGGTCCAGCCAGGCTTGGCCCAGGAAGGCAGAACAAAGGACTTCCTCAGAGAGAGGGTGTTACACCCTCTCCCTTTGGAAAAAGGTGTCAGGGCTGGGGAGGAGTAGCCTCCCCCAACCTCTGGAAATGCTTTTATGGGCACAGATGGTGCCCATCTCCGCGTAAGCCAGTCTACACCGGTTCAGGGTTCCCCAGCCCTGCTCTGGCACGAAACTGGACAACGGAAAGGGGAGTGATGACTCCCCTGACCTGCACCTCCCCTGGGAGGTGCCCAGAGCTCCTCCAGTGTGCTCCAGACCTCTGCCATCTTGGAAACAGAGGTGCTGCTGGCACACTGGACTGCTCTGAGTGGCCAGTGCCAGGAGGTGACGTCAGAGACTCCTTCTGATAGGCTCTTACCTGTGTTGCTAGCCTATCCTCCTTCCTAGGTAGCCAAACCTCTTTTTATGGCTATTTAGGGTCTCTGCTTTGGGGAATGTTTTAGATAACGAATGCAAGAGCTCATCAGAGTTCCTCTGCATCTCCCTCTTCACCTTCTGCCAAGGAATCGACCGCTGACTGCTCTGGACGCCTGCAAAACCGCAACAAAGTAGCAAAGATGACTACTGCAACCTTTTATCGCTGATCTGGCCGCCTTCTTGACTGTTTTCCTGGTGGTGCATGCTGTGGGGGTAGTCTGCCTCCTCTCTGCACTAGAAGCTCCGAAGAAATCTCCCGTGGGTCGACGGAATCTTCCCCCTGCAACCGCAGGCACCAAAAGACTGCATCACCGGTCCTCTGGGTCCCCTCTCAGCACGACGAGCATGATCCCTGGAACTCAGCAACTCTGTCCAAGTGACTCTTCAGTCCAAGTTTGGTGGAGGTAAGTCCTTGCCTCCCCACGCTAGACTGCATTGCTGGGTACCGCGTGATTTGCAGCTGCTCTGGCTCCTGTGCACTCTTCCAGGATTTCCTTTGTGCACAGCCAAGCCTGGGTCCCCAACACTCTAACCTGCAGTGCACAACCTCCTGAGTTGTCCTCCGGCGTCGTGGGATCTCCTTTTGTGACTTTCGGTGAGCTCCGGTTCACTCCTCTTCGTAGTGCCTGTTCTGGCACTTCTGTGGGTGCTGCCTTCTTCTGTGAGGGCTCCCTATCTTGCTGGGCGCCCCCTCTGTCTCCTCACACAATTGGCGACATCCTGGTCCCTCCTGGGCCACAGCAGCATCCAAAAACCCTAACCGCAACCCTTGCAGCTAGCAAGGCTTGTTTGCAGTCTTTCTGCGTGGGAACACCTCTGCAAGCTTCTTCAGGACGTGGGACATCCATCCTCCAAAGGGGAAGTTCCTAGTCCTCTTCGTTCTTGCAGAAACTACAGCTTCTACCATCCGGTGGCAGCTTCTTTGCACCCTCAGCTGGCATTTCCTGGGCATGTGCCCAATCTCGACTTTGTCGCGACTCTTGGACTTGGTCCCCTTGTTCCACAGATACTCTCATCTGGAAATCCATCGTTGTTGCATTGCTGGTGTTGGTCTTCCTTGCAGAATTCCCCTAACACGACTTCTGTGCTCTTTGGGGAACTTAGGTGCACTTTACACCTACTTTTCAGGGTCTTGGGGTGGGCTAATTTTCTAACCCTCACTGTTTTCTTACAGTCCCAGCGACCCTCTACAAGCTCACATAGGTTTGGGGTCCATTCGTGGTTCGCATTCCACTTCTAGAGTATATAGTGTGTGTTGCCCCTATACCTATGTGCTCTCATTGCAATCTATTGTGACTGTACATTGCTTGCATTGCTTTCTATTGCTATTACTGCATATTTTTGGTATTGTGTACATATATCTTGTGTATATTTGCTATCCTCATACTGAGGGTACTCACTGAGATACTTTTGGCATATTGTCATAAAAATAAAGTACCTTTATTTTTAGTATATCTGTGTATTGTGTTTTCTTATGATATTGTGCATATGACACTAGTGGTGTAGTGGTAGCTATACAAAACAAAACAAGTTCAGTGTATGTACACCTAACCAAAAAGTTTTGCTTTTCTTTCCTTACTCTATTGCTAAGTGCTGAAAAGTACCTCTAAAACTTTCAAAAAGTTCTAAAAAGTTGAAAAAGTTTTTTTTCAGTTTCCTTAAAAAGTTCTGAAACTTTTTCTTTCTTGTTCTGTCCCTAAAACCTTTTTCTATCATGTCTGGTACAGGTCCTACTCTTGATCTGTCCAGCACTGCTTATGACCACCTTAGCTGGAAAGGTGCAAGGAGTCTCTGCATTGATAGAGGTTTAGGGGTAGGGAAGAATCCCTCTAGAGAATTGTTGGTTAAAATGCTCATTGAAATTGATAAGGCCTTAGGTGGCACATCAGGTGAGAAATTAGCAGATGGTTCACACTCTGATTCTGGGGAGCCCCAATAAGAATGTTAGATGGTATTCTTTCCAACCTACCCCTTAGCAGGCCACCTAGCATGGCTGGTACTAATGTGAGCTCTCATCACAGTAGGGATGTCATTCCTATAGGCCAGGTTGTTAGGATGCCAACTATTAGGGACAGGTCTCCCTCTGTTCATTCACACCATTCTTTTGTTTCAAAGCAATCCCAACCCACCCACCCTGATGACAGAATGTTAGAAAGGGAACTCAATAGATTGAGAGTGGAAGAGTCCAGGCTGAAGCTTAAACAGCAACAGCTGGCTCTAGACAGGGAAACTTTAGACTTAGAAAAAGAAAGGCAGAGGTTGGGGTTTGGACCCCATGGTGGCAGCAGCAGTATTACAGATAGTAATCCTGTGAAAGAGCATGATTCTAGGAATCTGCATAAGATAGTTCCCCCTTATAAGGAGGGGGATGACATTAACAAGTGGTTTGCTGCACTTGAGAGGGCCTGTCTTGTACAGGGGGTCCCTCAAAGGCAGTGGGCTGCTATCCTATGGCTATCTTTCAGTGGAAAGGGTAGGGATAGGCTCCTTACTGTGAAGGAAAGTGAGGCCAATAATTTTACAGTTTTAAAGAATGCACTCCTGGATGGTTATGGCTTAACCACTGAACAATACAGGATTAAGTTCAGAGAAACCAAAAAGGAGTCTTCACAAGACTGGTTAGACTTTGTTGACAATTCAGTGAAGGCCTTGGAGGGGTGGTTACATGGCAGTAAAGTTTCTGACTATGAAAGCCTGTTTAACTTGATCCTGAGAGAGCATATTCTTAATAACTGTGTGTCTGATTTGTTGCACCAATATCTAGTGGACTCAGATCTGACCTCTCCCCAAGAATTGGGAAAGAAGGCAGACAAATGGGTTAGAACAAGAGTGAACAGAAAAGTTCATACAGGGGGTGACAAGGATGGCAAGAAGAAGGATGGTAAGTCTCCAGACAAGGGTGGGGACAAATCTAAAAATGAGTCTTCATCAGGCCCACATAAACACTCTGGCGGGGGTGGTGGGTCCAAATCCTCTTCTAATCAAGTAAAGAAACCATGGTGCTATTTATGTAAAGTAAAAGGCCATTGGACAACTGATGCCAGTTGTCCAAAGAAAAGCACCAAGCCTCCCACCACTACAACCCCTATTGCTACACCTAGTGCCCCTAGTAATAGCAGTGGTGGTGGGAGCAAACCTACTAATAGCCAATCTAAGGGAGTAGCTGGGCTCACTTTTGGTAATTTAGTTGGGGTTGGTTTTGTTAGGGAGACCACAAAGGCTGTGCTAGTCTCTGAAGGTGCCATTGATTTGGCCACCTTGGTTGCTTGTCCCCTTAATATGGATAAGTACAAGCAACTTCCCCTAATAAATGGTGTTGAGGTTCAGGCCTACAGGGACACAGGTGCCAGTGTTACCATGGTAATAGAGAAACTGGTCCACCCTGAACAACACCTACTTGGTCACCAGTACCAAGTAACTGATGCTCATAACAACACTCTTAGCCACCCCATGGCTGTTGTAAATCTCAACTGGGGGGAGGGGGTTACTGGCCCAAAGAAAGTTGTGGTTGCCTCAGATTTACCTGTAGACTGTCTACTAGGGAACGATTTAGAGACATCAGCTTGGGCAGAAGTGGAGTTAGAGGCTCATGCAGCAATGCTGGGCATTCCTGGGCATATTTTTGCTTTGACAAGGGCTCAGGCCAAAAAGTAAAAAGGACAGGGTGACTTGGATCCTGGAACAATGGACCAAGTGCTCCCTAAAGCTAGGGTAAATCCCTACCTACTATCCCTCCCTCTACAGTGGATTCAACTTATGAGGAAGAAGAATTTCCACC
Organism: Pleurodeles waltl; assembly: GCF_031143425.1. Lineage (NCBI taxonomy): Eukaryota > Metazoa > Chordata > Amphibia > Caudata > Salamandridae > Pleurodeles > Pleurodeles waltl. Next base: position 462,518,667 of record NC_090446.1, on the reverse strand, counting down.
CTGTGCAGAACCTTCACCAGAGGAGCTGGAAGCAGACACTGCTGAGCTTTTGGGTAGAGGGGGGCCTGCCAGGGAGGAGCTGAGTGTGGCACAGCAGACCTGTCCCACACTAGAGGGTCTAAGACAGCAAGCTGTCAAACAGCAAAATGGGGATGTCAGTGACTCTCACAGAGTTTACTGGGAGGACAACCTCTTGTATACTGAAGCAAGGGATCCAAAACCTGGAGCAGCCAGGAGATTGGTGATTCCCCTGCAATACAGAGTTCCTCCTAACTCTAGCCCACGACATTCCCTTGGCTGGACATTTAGGGCAGATGAAAACATGGGACAGGCTTGTCCCCCTGTTTCATTGGGCTAGAATATCAAAGGACACAAAAGAATTTTGTAAGTCCTGTGTCACCTGTCAAGCCAGTGGCAAAACAGGTGGCACCCCAAAGGATCCCCTTATTCCACCACCTGTGGTTGGGGTTCCCTTTGAAAGGGTAGGGGTTGACATAGTTGGCCCCCTTACCCTCCTACTGCTTCAGGCAATAGGTTTATCTTGGTGGTAGTGGACCATGCCACAAGATATCCTGAAGCAATTCCTCATATGACCACTACAGCACCTGCAGTGGCAAAGGCCCTCCTGGGGATCTTTTCCAGGGTGGGTTTCCCAAAAGAGGTAGTATCAGACAGGGGTAGCAACTTTATGTCTGCATACCTAAAGGCCATGTGGAACGAATGTGGTGTAACATACAAATTCACCACACCTTATCATCCACAAACAAATGGACTGGTTGAGAGGTTTAACAAAACTTTCAAAGGAATGATCATGGGACTCCCTGAAAAACTCAGGAGGAGATGGGATGTCCTGTTACCTTGCCTCCTTTTTGCTTACAGGGAGGTACCCCAGAAAGGAGTGGGCTTCAGCCCCATTGAACTCCTATTTGGACACCCTGTAAGAGGTCCTCTAACACTTGTAAAGGAGGGTTGGGAACAACCTTTAAAAGCTCCTAAGCAAGACATAGTGGACTATGTACTTGGCCTAAGATCCGGAATGGCTGACTATATGAAAAAGGCCAGTAAAAACCTTCAGGCCAGCCAAGAGCTCCAAAAGCAATGGCATGAGCAGAAGGCTGTTCTGATTCAGTACCAACCAGGGCAGAAAGTGTGGGTCTTGGAGCCTGTGGCCCCAAGAGCACTCCAAGACAAATAGAGTGGACCCCACATTATTGTTGAAAAGAAGGGAGAAGTCACCTACTTGGTTGACTTAGGCACTGCCAGGAGTCCCCTTAGGGTGCTCCATGTCAATCACCTGAAGCCCTACTATGACAGGGCTGATCTCACCCTGCTCATGGCAACAGATGAAGGACAGGAAGAAGAGAGTGACCCTCTCCCTGATCTCTTCTCTTCCACAGAACAAGATGCTCTAGTGAAAGGTGTAGTTTTGGCAGATTGTCTTACTGCTGAGCAGAAAGACCACTGCATAAATCTCCTGGGTCAGTTTTCTGAACTCTTTTCTACTGTGCCAGGCACCACTTCTTGGTGTGAGCACACTATAGATACTGGAGACAGCTTGCCTGTCAAAAGTAAGATCTATAGGCAGCCTGACCATGTCAGGGACTGCATAAAACAAGAAGTTCAGAATATGCTTGAACTGGGAGTGGTTGAGCACTCTGAAAGTCCATGGGCCTCTCCTGTGGTACTTGTACCAAAGCCTCATTCCAAAGATGGGAAAAAGGAAATGAGATTTTGTGTAGATTACAGAGGTCTCAACCAGGTAACTAAAACTGATGCTCACCCTATACCCAGGGCAAATGAGCTAATAGATACACTGGCATCTGCCAAGTATCTAAGCACCTTTGATTTGACTGCAGGGTATTGGCAGATCAAGTTATCAGAGGATGCAAAGCAAAAACTGCATTTTCAATTATTGGAGGGCACTTCCAATTCACAGTAATGCCCTTTGGTTTGAAAAATGCACCTGCCACTTTTCAGAGGTTGGTGAATACAGTCCTGCAAGGGTTGGAGGCTTTTAGTGCAGCATATCTAGATGATATAGCTGTCTTTAGCTCCACCTGGAATGAACACCCCCCGGTCCACCTGTGGAATGTTTTGGAGGCCCTGCAAAAGACAGGCCTCACTATCAAGGCTTCAAAGTGCCAGATAGGGCAGGGGAAAGTGGTTTAACTGGGACACCTTGTAGCTGGAGAACAGATTGCACCACTTCAGGGGAAAATCCAAACTATTATAGATTGGGTTCCCCCTACTACTCAGACCCAGGTGAGAGCCTTCTTAGGCCTCACTGGGTATTACAGGAGGTTCATAAAGAACTATGGCTCTATATCAGCCCCTCTTAATGACCTCACTTCAAAGAAAATGCCTAAAAAGGTATTGTGGACAGCTAGCTGTCAGAAAGCTTTTGAGGAGCTGAAACAGGCCATGTGCTCTGCACCTGTCCTAAAAAGCCCATGTTACTCCAAAAAATTCATTGTCCAAACTGATGCATCTGAATTAGGGGTAGGGGCAGTCTTATCACAATTCAATTCTGAGGGCCAGGATCAATCTGTTGCTTTTATCAGCAGGAGGTTGACCCCTAGAGAAAAGCGTTGGTCTGCCATAGAGAGGGAGGCCTTTGCTGTGGTCTGGGCACTGAAGATGTTGAGGCCATACCTGTTTGGCACTCATTTCATTGTTCAGACAGACCACAAACCTCTACTTTGGCTAAAACAAATGAAAGGTGAAAACCCTAAATTGTTGAGGTGGTCCATATCTCTACAGGGAATGGACTATACAGTGGAACATAGACGTGGGAGTACCCACTCAAATGCAGATGGACTCTCCAGATATTTCCACTTAGACAATGAAGACTCATCAGGTCATGGCTTGTCTTATTGTCCTTCGTTTGGGGGGGGTTGTGTAGGAAAGTACCATCTTGCCTTGCCAGGGCCCCAGTCCTCATAAGTGTGCCCTGTATGTGTTCCCTGTGTGATGACTGACTGTCTCACTGAGGCTCTGCTAACCAGAAGCTCAGTGGTTATGCTCTCTCTTTGCTTTCTAAATTGTCACTAACAGGCTAGTGACCAATTTCACCAATTCACATTGGCATACTGGAACACCCTTATAATTCCCTAGTATATGGTACTGAGGTACCCAGGGTATTGGGGTTCCAGGAGATCCCTGTGGGCTGCAGCATTTATTTTGCCACCCATAGGGAGCGCTGACAATTCTTACACAGGCCTGCCACTGCAGCCTGAGTGAAAGAACGTCCACGTTATTTCACAGCCATTTACCACTGCACTTAAGTAACTTATAAGTCACCTATATGTCTAACCTTTACCTGGTAAAGGTTGGGTGCTAAGTTACTTAGTGTGTGGGCACCCTGGCACTAGCCAATGTGCCCCCACATTGTTTAGGGCAAAATCCCCGGACTTTGTGAGTGCGGGGACACCATTACACGCGTGCACTGTACATAGGTCACTACCTATGTACAGCGTCACAAAAATAACTCTGAACATTGCCATGTAACATGTCTAAGATCATGGAATTGTCACCCCAATGCCATTCTGGCATTGGGGAGATAATTCCAGGATCCCCAGAGTCTCTAGCACAGACCTGGGTACTGCCAAACTACCTTTCCCGGGGTTTCACTGCAGCTGCTGCTGCTGCCAACCCCTCAGACAGGTTTCTGCCCTCCTGGGGTCCAGCCAGGCTTGGCCCAGGAAGGCAGAACAAAGGACTTCCTCAGAGAGAGGGTGTTACACCCTCTCCCTTTGGAAAAAGGTGTCAGGGCTGGGGAGGAGTAGCCTCCCCCAGCCTCTGGAAATGCTTTGATGGGCACAGATGGTGCCCATCTCCGCATAAGCCAGTCTACACCGGTTCAGGGATCCCCCAGCCCTGCTCTGGTGCGAACCCGGACAAAGGAAAGGGGAGTGACCACTCCCCTGACCTGCACCTCCCCTGGGAGGTGCCCAGAGCTCCTCCAGTGTGCTCCAGACGTCTGCCATCTTGGAAACAGAGGTGCTGCTGGCACACTGGACTGCTCCGAGTGGCCAGTGCCAGCAGGTGACGTCAGAGACTCCTGATAGGCTCTTGCCTGTGTTGCTAGCCTATCCTCCTTCCTAGGTAGCCAAACCGCCTTTTCTGGCTATTTAGGGTCTCTACTTTGGGGAATTCTTTAGATAACGAATGCAAGAGCTCATCAGAGTTCCTCTGCATCTCTCTCTTCACCTTCTGCCAAGGAATCGACCGCTGACTGCTCTGGACGCCTGCAAAACCGCAACAAAGTAGCAAAGACGACTACTGCAACCTTGTATCGCTGATCCGGCCGCCTTATCGACTGTTTTCCTGGTGGTGCATGCTGTGGGGGTAGTCTGCCTCCTCTCTGCATTAGAAGCTCTGAAGAAATCTCCCGTGGGTCGACGGAATCTTCCCCCTGCAACCGCAGGCAACAAAAGACTGCATCACCGGTCCTCTAGGTCCCGTCTCTGCACGACGAGCGTGGTCCCTGGAACTCAGCAACTCTGTCCAAGTGACTCCCACAGTCCAGTGACTCTTCAGTCCAAGTTTGGTGGAGGTAAGTCCTTGCCTCCCCACGCTAGACTGCATTGCTGGGTACCACGTGATTTGCAGCTGCTCCAGCTCCTGTGCATTCTTCCAGGATTTCCTTTGTGCACAGCCAAGCCTGGGTCCCCGACACTCTAACCTGCAGTGCACAACCTCCTGAGTTCTCCTCCGGCGTCGTGGGATCTCCTTTTGTGACTTCGGGTGAGCTCCGGTTCACTCCTCTTTGTAGTGCCTGTTCTGGCACTTCTGCGGGTGCTGCCTGCTTCTGTGAGGGCTCCCTATCTTTCTGGGCACCCCCTCTGTCTCCTCACGTAATTGGCGACATCCTGGTCCCTCATGGGCCACAGCAGTATCCAAAAACCCTAACCGCGACCCTTGCAGCTAGCAAGGCTTGTTTGTGGTCTTTCTGCGTGGGAACACCTCTGCAAGCTTCTTCACAATGTGGGACATCCATCCTCCAAAGGAGTAGTTCCTAGTCCTCTTTGTTCTTGCAGAAACCACAGCTTCTACCATCCGGTGGCAGCTTCTTTGCACCCTCAGCTGGCATTTCCTGGGCATGTGCCCAATCTCGACTTTGTCGCGACTCTTGGACTTGGTCCCCTTGCTCCACAGGTACTCTCGTCTGGAAATCCATCGTTGTTGCATTGCTGGTGTTGGTCTTCCTTGCAGAATTCCCCTGTCACGACTTCTGTGCTCTTTGGGGAACTTAGGTGCCCTTTACACCTACTTTTCAGGGTCTTGGGGTGGGCTAATTTTCTAACCCTCACTGTTTTCTTACAGTCCCAGCGACCCTCTACAAGCTCACATAGGTTTGGGGTCCATTCGTGGTTCGCATTCCACTTCTAGAGTATATGGTTTGTGTTGCCCCTATACCTATGTGCTCTCATTGCAATCTATTGTGACTGTACATTGCTTGCATTGCTTTCTATTGCTATTACTGCATATTTTTGGTATTGTGTACATATATCTTGTGTATATTTGCTATCCTCATACTGAGGGTACTCACTGAGATACTTTTGGCATATTGTCATAAAAATAAAGTACCTTTATTTTTGGTATATCTGTGTATTGTGTTTTCTTATGATATTGTGCATATGACCCTAGTGGTATAGTGGGAGCTTTGCATGTCTCCTAGTTCAGCCTAAGCTGCTCTGCTAAGCTACCCTTTTCTATCAGCCTAAGCTGCTAGACACCTCTTCTACACTAACAAGGGATACCTGGACCTGGTGCAGAGTGTAAGTACCCCTTGGTACCCACTACAAACCAGGCCAGCCTCCTACAGTGGGGTCACAAGGGTAGTGGCCCCAACACCCTTCCCTTTGCCCATGACATCAGTTACATACCTGCCTGAAATTGTTTTAAAGTCACAGTCTTACTACTAAAAGTAGTTGCCAAGGAACGCCAAATGATACCAAATGCTACGGATCAGACATACAGTGTTATGAGAACACTCAAAAGGCCAGCTGACAAAACAACAGCCAGAAAAAAGGGGGAAAACAAGCCCCGACTTACACTCTGGATACTGGAGCAAAAGGCCCCTTCCACCTGACCCCGCTGACCTCGTCAGAGGCCACTTCCCCATCGTGCTGGAAGACGTAGGTTGTTGGGGAGGGTGTTCCAGGTTTTGGCGGCAAGGTGGAAGAAGGATCTGCCACCAGTTGTGGTATGGTGCATGCGGGGGATAGTTGAGAGGGCGAGGTTGGCAGAGCGGAGCTGGCGTGTCGTGATGTGGAAGCTGAGATGCTCGTTGAGGTAGGCAGGTCCAGCGTTGTAGAGAGCTTTGTGAGTGTGGATCACGAGTTTGAAGAGGATCCTTTTGTTGATGGGGAGCCAGTGGAGGTCTCTGAGGTGGGCTGAGATTTGTTCGTGGTGAGGGAGGCTGAGGCGTTCAGAATGCGCTGGAGTTTCTTCTGGAGCTTGGCCATTGTTCCCGCATAGAGGGCGTTGCCGTAGTCCAGTCAGCTGCTGACGAGGGCGTGGGTGACCGTTCTTCTGGTTTCTACTGGGATCCATCTGAAGGTCTTGCGGAGCATGCGAAAGGTGCTGAAGCATGAGGATGAGAGGTCGATGACTTGCTGGGTCATAGAGAGCGAAGAGTCCAGTATAAAGCCATGGTTGCGAGCATGGGTGGTGGGCGTTGGGGCAGACCCCAGAGTGGCAGGCCACCAGGAGTCATCACATGTTAATCTGTTGGAGCCGAAGATGATGATCTCGGTCTTCTCCGAGTTCAGTTTGAGGCGGCTTGCTTCCATCCAGTTGGCGATGGCGTGAAGTCCGGTGTGGAGGTTGGCCTTAGCGGTTGCGGGGTCCTTCGTGAGAGAGAGGATGAGCTGAGTGTCGTCTGCGTAGGAGAGGATGTTGAGGCCGTGGGATCAGACGATATTGGCGAGCGGTACCATGTAGACATTGAAGAGGGTGGGGCTGAGTGAAGATCCCTGGGGGACTCCGCAGATGGTCTTGGTGGCTTTAGACAGGAACAGGGGGAGGCAGACTCTTTGGGTTCTTCCAGAGAGGAAGGATGTGAGCCAATCCAGGGCTCTGTGGCGGATTCCGGCGTCATAGAGGCGTGTGCGAATGGTGTGGTGACAGATGGTGTAGAAGGCAGCGGAAAGATCAGGGAGAATGAGGGCTACGGTTTCACTTTGTCTGGACTGCTCCTGATGTCGCCGGTGCAATCGATAAGGGCGGTCTTGGTGCTGTGGTTCTTGCGGAAGCCAGACTGGGAGATGTTGAGTAGGCTGTTGTCCTCCAAGAAGCGGGATAGTTGGTTGTTGACTATCTTCTCTATGACCTTCGCAGGGAAGGGGAGTAGGGAGATGGGCTGGTAGTTTTTGAGGTTTTCAGGGTCAGCTTTGGGCTTTTTGAGCAGGGCGTTGACTTTGACGTGTTTCCAGCTCTCTCAGGGATGGCTGTGGCGATGTCGGGTTCCGATGAGGGGTTCATCCAGATTTCGGTGAGGAAGGCGTTGTCTGGGAGGTAGATGTGAGCAGGTCCCAGAGTTTGATGGCGTGCTTGTGGACAGAGCAGGTGTTGAGGAGGATGCAGCGGAGGTGGTTGAGGTGGGTGGTGTTGTGGTGCTTGGTGGCTTGAGTGCAGGTGAAGTGGCACGTATGGCAGGAGAAAGGTCCGTGGGTGTGCCTAGGGGAGGTCTGGATGCATGGGGTGGAGGGGCCGGGGGTTGAGAGAGAGGAGTTTTGTTGCAGTGTAGCGGTGTCTGGCGGCATGGGAGGTGCGAGGGGCAGGGGTACTGGCGCTGGGCGCGGTCCAGGCGCTGACAGGCGCAGACGGGCGCAGATGGGCTTGCCTCTGGCGCACCTCCGGCATGGCCACCATTAAGAAGGGGAGGTGGAAGGGAGGAGCAGCTGGGAGGTGGTGGCAAATGGGGGTGCGAGGGGGGGCGGGGCGCAGGGAATGCCCTGGCAGGACCGGGGAGAAGGAGAGGTCGAATAGAAAAATGCAATAGAAAAAGACAATAAACAGGCAAAAAACAGAAAAAGGCAAAAAAAGGCAATAAACAGAAAAGGCAATAAATAGAGACAAAAAAGGGAAGGCACAAGACAGAGTATAACAAAACCAGAGAAAGGCACAGAAAAACGGCACAAAAAGCACTAAGACAGACTACAGGACACACATACAATACTTACGGCAACCACTAGACACCAGGGTTGAGGTGCAGGCGGGTGCCTGCGGGTGGTGGAAGGCCTCAAACTCGCAGCAGCATCGAGGGCGGGGTCGGGGACACGGGACAAAGCATTTATCTTCCAATCATGTGATGGGGCCTGAGAGGCTTCAAAGGAAAGGAAAGGAATTTCCTTCCCTTTGAAGTCTCTCAGAGCATTTCAGAAGACGGATCGTAAAGCGATCTGGCTTCTGAAATGCCCACTAGACACCAGGGATTTATTTTTGAGATGGAAATTGGCATGAGGGGAGCGACCCCTTGGGCAAGGGTCGCTCCCACGGGTGGAAATATTTTTCAAGCCCTTTTCTGCCCCCCTCTGGGGGCAGATGGGCCTATTGTTATTAGGCCGTTCTGCCCCCGGGGGGGGGGTAAAAACCTCTAGGGGCCAGGGATTCTTTTTTTGTTATTTTTTTTGTTTTGTTTTTATAGGTGGGGAACGACCCCTTAGGCAAGGGTCACTCCCCTGGGGGACAAATTGTATTTAGACCATTTCTTCCCCCCTTGGGGGCAGATCGGCCAATTTTTGATAAGCCAATCTGCCCCCAAGGGAGGCAAAAACCACTAGGCACCAGGGATTATTTTTTTTGCGCCAATTTCACACAAGGGTCGCTCCCCTGGGGGGGCAAATTTATTTTTGGCCATTTCTGCTCCCCTTGGGGGCAGATTGGTGTATTTCTATTAGGCCAATCTGCCCCCGGGAGGGGGGCAGAAACCACTTAGGCACCAGGGATTGGTGTGTGTGTGTATGTGTGTGTTTGCTTTAGGGGGGCAGCCCCTTGGGAAAGGGTCGCTCCCTATGGGGGCACATTACTGTTGGCCATATCTGCCCCGCTTGGGGGCAGATTGGCCTATTTTTGGAAGGCCCATCTGCCCCTAAGGGGGAGCAGAAAGCCCACCAGAAACCAGGGAAGTTTTTTTTTCTTCAAAATAAGAGGGTGGGGGTATGGCTATACCCCCACCCCAAATAAATAGGGCCAAAGTTGTTCTGCCTACCACTAGGCAGATGAGGCAATTACTCCTGATCCACATCCCATGGGGGAGGAAAGTGTACTAGATGCCAGGGAATTTAAAAAAAAATAGTGGGGTGGTGGCTACCAAGCAGTATGGGCCTGGTTATGCCCCCACCCCAACTGAAGGGGGTAACAGTCTTTCAGCTCTCCCCCGCACTTTAAAACATCTTATCCCACATCAAGCAAGAAGACATTTGATTATTCTGGGTTTTGGTTTTACATTTGGGCCATGAGAGCTTGGCTAACTCTCATATTCATCCCACTTGGAATGGTGAGGGCTGCACCTTATGGACTTTGGGGCGCTGCCATGTAGAAAAATCCACAAGACCTAGACACATCTGAAAACTAAACATCTGGTTGATTCCAGGGTGGTGTGTTTCACATGCACTCCGCAGCATTTTCTTACCCACAATGCCCTGCAAACCTCCAACTTTGCTGGAAATCACACATTTTTCCCACGTTTTTGTGATGGAACCTACCGGAATCTGCAGGAATCCACAAAATTCCTACAACCCAGCATTGTGTCATCTATACCGAGAAAAATTCTGCTGCACTTGTCAGCCTAAAAATGTTGTTTTTTTCAAACTGCCCTTTTGGACCCGCTTTGGTTCCCCCTCAATTCCAACAACGCAGGTCCCCCCGCCAAAAACAGGTTGTTTTGTATTTGATCATTTTGATGTGTCCAGATAGTGTTTTGGGGCATTTCCTGTCGCAGGTGCTAGGCCTACCCCCACAAGTGAGGTACCATTTTTATTGGGAGACTTGGGGGAACGCTAGGTGGAAGGAAATTTGTGGCTCCTCTCTGATTCCAGAACTTTCTGTCACTGAAATGAGAGGAAAATGTGTTTTTTGGCCAAATTTTGAGGTTTGCAAAGGATCCTGGGTAACAGAACGTGGTCAGAGCCCCACAAGTCACCCCATCTTGGATTCCCCTAGGTGACTAGTTTTCAAAACTGTGCAGGTTAGCTAGGTTTCCCAAGGTGCCGGCTGATCTAGAGGCCAAAATCCACAGCTAGGCACTTTGCAAAAAACAGCTCTGTTTTCTTTGTGAAAATGGGAGGTGTCCATGTAGTGTTTTGGGGCATTTCCTGTCGTGGGCACTAGGCCTACCCTCACAAGTGAGGTACCATTTTTATTGGGAGACTTAGAGGAACGCTGGGTGGAAGGAAATTTGTGGCTCTTCTCTGATTTCAGAACTTTCTGTCACCGAAATGAGAGGAAAAAGTGTTTTTTGGGCCAAATTTTGAGATTTGCAAAGGATTCTGGGTAACAGAACCTGGTCAGAGCCCCACAAGTCACCCCATCTTGGATTCCCCTACGTGTCTAGTTTTAAAAAATGCACATGTTTTCTAGGTTTCCCTAGGTGACGGCTGAGCTAGAGGCTAAAATCCATAGCTAGGCACTTTGCAAAAAACAGCTCTGTTTTCTTTGTGGAAATGTGCTGTGTCCACGTTGTGTTTTGGGGCATTTCCTGTTGCAGGCGCTAGGCCTACCCCCACAAGTGAGGTACCATTTTTATCGGGATACTTGGGGGAATGCTGGGTGGAAGGAAATTCGTGGTTCCTCTCTGATTCCACTACTTTCTATCACCTAAAGGAGAGGAAAAAGTGTTTTTGGCCAAATTTTGAGGTTTGCAAAGGATTCCGGGTAACAGAACCTGGTCAGAGCCCCACAAGTCACCCACTATTGGATTCCCCTAGGTGTCTAGTTTTCAAAACTGCACAGGTTTGCTAGGTTTCCGTAGGTGCCGGCTGAGCTAGAGGCCAAAATCCACAGCTGATTTCTTTGTGAAAATGTGATGTGTCCATGTTGTGTTTTGGGACATTTCCTGTCCAAATGTAAGACAGTGTGTAAAAAAGACGTTTATTTGAGAAATACCCTGTAATTCACATGCTAGTATGGGCACCCCGGAATTCATAGATGTGCAAATAACCACTGCTTCTCAACACCTTATCTTGTGGCCATTTTGGAAATACAAAGGTTTTCTTGATACCTATTTTTCACTTTTTATATTTCAGCAAATTAATTGCTGTATACCCGATATAGAATGAAAACCCATTGCAAGGTGCAGCTCATTTATTGGCTCTGGGTACCTACGGTTCTTGATGAACCTACAAGCCCTATATATCCCCACAACCAGAAAAGTCCAGCTGACGCAACAGTATATTGCTTTCAAACATCTGACATCGCAGGAAAAAGTTACAGAGTAAAACGTGGATAAAAATGGCTGTTTTTTTCACCTCAATTTCAATATTCTTTTATTTCAGCTGTTATTTTATGTAGGAAACACTTGTAGGATCTACACAAATGACCCCTTGCTGAATTCAGAATTTGATCTACGTTTCTGAAATGTTTAGCTTCGGGGATCCAGCATTGGTTTCTCATACATTTCTGTCTCTAACTGTAAGGAGGCTGAAAGCACAAAGAATAGTAAAAATGGGGTATGTCCCAGTAAAATGTCAACATTGTGTTGAAAAATTGGGGTTTCTAATTCAAGTCTGCCTGTTCCTGAAAGCTGGGAAGATGATAAGTGTACCATCGCAAACCCTTTGTTGATGCCATTTTTAGGGAAAAAACAACAAGCCTTCTTCTGCAGCCCTTTTTTCCCAATTTTTTTGAAAAAAAAAATGAAAATTCTACTCTATTTTGGCTAATTTCTTTGTCTCCTTCAGGGAAACCCACAAAGTCTGAGTACCTCTAGAATCCCTAGAATGTTGGAAAAAAAAGGATGCAAATTTGGCATGGGTAGCTTATGTGGAGAAATAGTTATGAGGGCCTAAGCGCGAACTGCCCCAAATAGCCAAAAACGGCTTGGCACAGGAGGGGAAAAGCCCTGGCAGAGAAGGGGTTAAAAGTGTCAGCTGTAGTCAGCGCCCCTCCTCGTGGCCGTATGGAATGCTGGGGGACCGAGTCCCACCCTAGCACGAAGTGGTGCAAGGCAGGGAATGCCTGATGGTACAAAACAAATCGCTTAGGCTCCAGGAGACGCCCGATATCACAACAATGAAAAGCTGAAATACACTCTAATGTTTTCCTGTGAAAGTGAGTAACCAACAACAACAAAAAACAGCTTCACCCACAAATGCTCTCCAAACCCCGTAAGCAGCATGTACTCCTTATATGCCTGCCTGGTGTGCAGGATGGCATGAAAGCTTTTGCAAGGACTGTTTTGGTTTCCCAGTTCATCTGATTTATGGCTCTATATTCTACTTGTGCATACAGAGAGTATAATATCAAAACAGGTGCACTGTTCCACAAAGGAGAGACATAAAGAAAATGATCCAGTTTGGAAATGGCGAAACTGTACTGAGTAATCTTAGGAGGGCCCTCAACCACCCATTTGGGTGACAGGTATCATCATCGGGCTCACTCCTCGCCAGACTGGTGCTGCAATGCCTGGCGGGCCACCCAACATTCTGGGTGGCACTCAACCGTTGTAAAATTGCTAACAACAAGGGTCTGGGAAAGAAACTGAATCAGAAACGGAGAGTATAGAAAAAGAGACAAAACTCTAAAATTGGCTCTGAACCTGAGCCACTATTTTAATGTGATAGAAATTGGGTTCAGGCCAAGATTAAAAGCAAAAAATATATATTAGAGTGTCACTGGAAATAATGTACCGTTACACTCTATAGTCTAGGAAGGTAGTTCGCCTAATCCCATATGGTCAACATGTTTCGCGTCTATGTTTGGTCACAAAGTGATCCGGTGACGCTTCTTCAGGACCCACAAAAAAGCCTTTGATTATTAAACTACTTCTCCTATGTGTCAGTAATTTATCAAGTGCACATCAAGTCACTTACAGTGTAGAAGACAGAGTATGTCTGAGTCAGTCGGTCAGTATAGTCGCCCATCCCATATTAGAGATTGAGCTCCCTAGGTCTGCGCTAGCATCAACCAAGGAAAATGAATTTTTTCGATCCTCAGTCCGTCCAGGAACCTGCCCCCAGCCGCGCGCCTGAAACCGGAGAGTATGGCAGAGCTAGGGAGAGCTCTTAGATAAAGTGGAGATGTGCATCTGGTCTGGAAAGTCAACTCTTCCTGATGCCCCTATTAAAGCATTTAAAGGAGTAAAACATGGTTACCTAGTAAAGTTACAAAATCAGGTCTCCAGGGCAGCCAAAAGCATGGGCGAGTTGGGCAAAATGGTGCAGGGAGCTGCCTGTCTCTTAATCCTCACTGCACTTCCATCATATCCCCACAGCCCAACCATCCTTTGTGCTCTGGTGGTCAGGCTGTCAGGGTGGAAACATTTGAAACAATTACATGCATTGGTCTGACCTGGTCTAACCTGAGGGCTTTATCTGCCTGCTTCACTCTTTGAATCACAATACATACAACATAAAATAATAATACATTATTAGGGGGGCTTTGGGTCAGTAACCCAGAGCTATAGCTTAGCTGTGGTTCCAGTCTGATGTTGGATGAGGACACAACACGGAATATATAGAATGGGGCAATGAGTCAACTCCTTTCAGCCACTAGGTTTATTGCCAGTGTCACTCATAGTTGAACTGCCATTCAGTGTTTTGGGTGTTAGACACTGTGAGTGACGGTATTTTACTCCACTAACTGCATCATAATCAGCTGCCACAGGCAAAATGAGCAACCCTTGGAAGATTTAGCAGCTCCTTTTCTATGGCTCCTGGGCCTCTCATTTTTAGAGCTCCCAGCATCTCCCCTTCCGGGCAGTTCCCTTCCTTTTCAGAGCAAGCTAAGAACTCCCCTGCTACTGCTGCCATTCTGCTTTTTGCTTATAAAAATATCCAGTAGATCTCCCTCCACTGCTGTAGGGCTTCTCATTTCTCCCAAAGAGCGACCATCACCATTGCTCACACTTTTATTATTTCATCACTCTCTATCTAATGAGGGCCTAACCAGGGGTGGCTCCTTTGCAATGGCGAAGGAGCGTCTCCCCCTGGCTTAGCCCGCAGCATGTGCAGGGAGAGGTGGGCTGGGCCATGGGAGGGGATAGAGAGGAGGGAGAGTGGAGTGGACTTAAGTGCCATGTGTGTCTTACACAGCCAGGTTGGAGAAACTGCACAGACTCCCATGCAGTGTCTGAGTGGCAGACCAAGCCGCTCAGACCACTCCTGGCGCTGCTCTCATGCTAGGTTTAACATGAGAGCAGCACATGGATTTCATGGGGAGCCTGTGCTGGTGTCCCAGGAACTGCTGGGATACCAGAAGAGCAGATCCCCCCCAAGTCTCTCCCACACCCCAACCCTCCCCTTAAGATTTGCGACGGCCAAACATGGCCACGGAGTCTAAACGTGGTGGCCATCTTGGATAGTAAAACAATGATACAAGAGGTACAATCCTCTTCCAAAACAGCTGCCACGTTTAGAGTTAGTTTACACTTCCATGATACTCAGCACATTTAGAATCAGTCACCACATAGGCATATATTCCTATCAGGGGGTACAATATAATAGAGCATTGCCTCAGTGACTATCACTGGGCACTTTTGCTATCTTTGAGGGAGGTACTGCTTTCTCTCCTTGTCTCTGCATATGGCAGAAATGCCCCCATCCCTCTCCCTAATTGTTTTAGTGACAAGAATGGCACAGATGCTCCAGAAGGAATGCTGGCAGTGAATGTGGATTGTGAGTAGAGCAGAGTGAACTGTGTTTGCAGAGCTCGGTCACAGGGCTCCATTATTGTCCCTTGCCTTTTGATAAATGCTGATTCTAGCCAGTTGTACAAAATCAGAAGGAAAAGCCTAACAAGCTTTTATCTTTTCAAAGAAATCAGAGAAAGGTCCTGTTGATCAAAATCAATCTATGAAAATAGACAAGAAAGGGGACTTAAGCTATGCTTCCTCACTCCGCTTAGGGATTTACACCAAGTCTCCAGGTGCTCTACCTGCATATACTTACATCTCAACCTTCTCATTCTTGAATTCTTTATGACGTATCATCTTTCTCAAGGGATCGGAGTGCTATTTCGCCTCTCCTTTCTACTATTGACTCACTTTATCATAGCCCCTGCAGAGAATGATATCTCCTTCTTACTCCTGCCCACACTTTTATTCATATTGGAGGGCCTGACACCCTTTGCTCTTCTGTCTGCTGACACTAACTCCCTTTATTGTGTATCACAGGTATGTGGCTCAGTGAATTACATGCTTGGTGCTGACATCTGTCTGTGACCTGCAGTTACCATTACCACCACTGTCACCACAACCACTGTCACCACCATCACCACCATCACCACCATCATTACATTATGACCAGTACCATTAGCATGATAATCACCAATATCACCATCACCACTACCAACATACTTATTACTACCACCATCACCACTACCACCAATCTTCTCACCACCACCATTACCAGAATTACCACCACCATTAACACCACTAGTACCATTGACAGCACAAACACTACAGCCATCATTACCCACAACAGTACCACATCACCTTTACCACCATCCTCACCAAATTTACCACGGCACCAGTATTACTCCCTCACCATGCCCACCACCAGTATTATCACCACCATTATCACATCAACCATTAAAACCACCAACACCATTACCATCATTAGCACCACCCCCATTACCACTACCAGCATTTACACTGCTATCACCACCACTTTTATTGTGACCACTATTAACACCAACATCATTACCACCCCATTGCTAACACCACTGTTACCACCTCCACCATTACCACTGCCAGTGCCTCCATTACCACCAGCACTATTACCAAATGCATTATGATTACCACCACTACAACACATCACCATTACCACCTCCAACCATCACCCTAATGATCACCACAAGTATTACCACCACAACCATTCCCATACCCCCATTGTGATAACCACCACCACCTTTACCACTACCAGAATTACCATTAACTTTTTATCATTACCACCCCCTTACCATATCAACATTATCACCACCACCATTACTGTTAGCACCTTTACCACCATCATCACTACCATCACTGCCAATTCAGCCACTACCGTCATCTCAGCTACCATTAGCACCACCTCCATTACCACCACCAGGACCTCCGTTACATCACCATTCCAAACCCCACCACCAATAAAACTATCATTATCATCACCACTATCAAAACCAATTCCCGCACTGCTATCACCAACACAACAACTACCACTAACACCACCATTGTCATCTTTACCAGTATTACCACCCTCATCACTGCCACAACCACTACCACCAATCCTGCAACCACTATCTCTCCCACCACCATCACCGCCACTTCTATCACTATCATCAACACTGTCACCACTACTACCACCATCACTACAATTATGACCAACCTTATCACCACCACAATCCCTAACATCAGCACTACCACAACCACCATCACCACTGCTAACACCATCACCACCTATCCCACCATCATAGCCACTATTACTGCCAACACCACAATACGACCACCATGATGTTCATGTATGTTTGTGTGTGCAAGAGCATTGTACGTTCAACAGTGTTGTGCAAGTGTATGAGAAAGGGTAATGTGGGGCTGTGTGTGAGACACGTGTGTTGGCTACAAGAAACGAAAAATAGGTAAGACCTCTTTATAAGTTTTGCCAAAAGTGTTTATTCTGTTGCTTTGGTTTGACTTATGCATTGGTGAAAAGTGCTACCGAATGGTGGAGTAGGGCAGCAGTTGTTAACAGTCGCCGGATCTAATGTTTGTGTCATTAATATTGAGATGTGACCTTTTTGCATCTCAGTGCAGTAAACAAGCATTTTCCTTGCACCGAAGTTAAAAACCATGAAATGTGAAAGGGCATGCTTTCATGTCTGAATGTGAACTTGTAATCTTGATTTCTTAAGTACAAGTTGAGATCGCCAAACCATATTTCATCTGTAGATTTCAAAAGTTTGAAAACTGTATGCCAGATAAAATAAAACACGTATTTGTTGGAGATAAATCATAGGGACAGTGAAACAATCTAAACAATGAATGATGGCAAAAGATCCTATGAGGTTTGCCCACATAAAAGTAAAGGCGGTGCAGAGTCAGCTTTTTTCTGGGCAGCTGACTGATGTGTGTGTGTGTGTGTGTGTGTGCGTGCGTGTATGTGTGTTTAATGGTATCAGCAGCGACAGCTAAGGACCATGCAACTACCAAACTCACACAAGAGGATTAATACAGTCCTCAAGTTGCAGAGGGTGGCTAATTATTACGAATGTGCCAGCTGGAATGTTTCTGCTGCATTCCCTAGTCGACCAAGTCATTGTCGGAAGAGCTGGCCGCAGGCAAGGGGCAGCAGCCGAGGCTGCCACATGTCCGTGCCCTACATCTCCTAAATAGCAGCATATATACGATAGATGTACCTTGCGTTTTGAGTTCAGCTCCAAAGTTATCGTCATCATCCTAAATTACTTTATTCAGTTCAACAGAACCATGAAAGTTGACGTCATAAAAAGCTAATAATACATACAGCCAATCTTTAAAACATTAAAATACTTAAAACAACAACAAAGCATACTTGGAAAGGAAATAATATATCATCATCATCAGTAATTGTTACGAATTCGAAAATTTAAATTTAACACTGAACAGATTCAGTGACCAGATCACTTAAATAAGTGAGACTTGGATCACTCGATCTGATTCCTGAAGCTAGAAGAACTGGACGAAGGAACTGCCTCCTGGCCATTTAATACAAACTACAGAAAAAAACAAGCATTTGCAATTCAACGGATCTCGCATTTCTCCGAGTTAGAGCTATTATCAGTTGTAAACTCCCAACCGGACTTTACTTGCCACATTAAATGGAAAAAAGGGCGCAATCGCGCTCCTACAGTTCACTCGTAGTGAAACCTATTGGCGAAAGTGCCATTATCTACGTAACCGGCAAAAGTGCAATTAACTATGTAACATGGTCGATGTCATGGAAAATGCTCGACTTCTGCCAAGCGAGATCGCACTGCGAAAAAGTAGTCCACAAACCGGACGGAAAACAGCTAGCCTCGCATGTTTTCAGTACTTGGTTGCTGCGCTCGAGGAGGGCTAACCCCCGGAAAAGGCATGACGTATGCATGCCTTCCACTAATGAAAGCAAGCAGATTTTAATAGGCAAGCCCACAAACCAATGCAAGACACTGATGTGAAATGGACTGGGCTCCGAGCCCTTTTCTAACTACTAAAGCGTCTCGCAAGCGAAACGCATGCGCAAGCGCATGCGACACAGGCTCGACCCTAAAATGTGCTCTGAGTAGTAGAACCATTGCAAGGACAGCGTTCAAACCAAGTACCCTGAACAGGAAATGTTACCAAAAAATTTACAGTCTTTAGACCAAACCTAGTCAAAAATTTGTGTCGCTCAGCAAGAATGCATAAATAAAAATAAATAGAACATTCATTAACATAAATGCTGTAATGTAAATACAGCGGAGAATATTAGGATAGACACATTTAAATACCTTATGCTTGAAAATCCATCAGAATTGAGAGAGAGTAGAATTTAGAGACACATTGCCAGCGCTTTTCAGACAGCAGAAATGAGGTGAGGTGGAATGTCATTGAGGCATTTAAATACCTAAGATGTGTAAATACAGTAAAAGATGGAAACATACTCCTGAAAGAGCCATTGGAATGTCCAGCAATGTACAGTAAAATGCCCCCCCTTTCAGGTTAAGGCCCATGGAACTTCCATATCTCACAGAGAATTGTAAGCCTTTGTTTGAATGGGGAGCACTTGGAGGGTTGAAGGTTGGGACTCCCTGCGCTGCATGGGCCGCAGAGGCCTGTGTTACACCCCTTTAAGTGCCTCTGTGGTATACCTAAACGTTAGGAAATACGTCAGAGGGATAAAAACAGCACAGATGTGAAGAGGGTATGTATGAGCACTACATTTAAGTTCCTCAGAGGTAAAACCACAAATGTAGAAGGGGATACAAAAGAGGGATTTAAATATCTCAGTGGTGTAAGTACACAATTGACTAAAGAAAGAGCTGAGTACCAAGGCGAGACAGTGTAGTGGCAGCAGGTGGGGAAACAGACAAAAGGGAGACAGGCCTGCAGTCCTCAGCTGCTCTCAAATGGGTTATTCATTGTTGGCACATTCTCTACTATATTCCAGAGCTGACTGCCAGGAGAGATAAGATTTCCAGTAAGTGGACAGAAAGAGCCTCCTTCAAGAACAGAAACATGTTGACTTGGGCATGTTAGTCAGCCAAAATTGTGTTTATTCTGCAGATGAGTTTGTGCACAGGGCAAAGTCTCTTTACCTCCCTTATTGGCAACCTATTACTGGGAGACGCTTATCTCTTTTGCAAGACCTTACTGTAATATCAAAGGAACTGTAGGGAGCAGGGACACCTCTACCAATAGTGCAACAGGTGCTGTGGCACCGGAGCCCAATTTGTTAGGGGAACATTGCACCCAAATTAGGGCAATGTTCTACTAACTACCTAGTAAACATGGGGCCTGTTTTACTTGCTTGCAGCAGGCCCATGGCACCCTTGATGCAATGCCACACCACTGGAAGCATGGCTTTAATGAATACAGACAGGAAGTTCTATTGGTGTATGAGGAATCGCCCTCCCTCTTACTTCCCATCTAAAGTCAGCACATATGGGCATCTAAGCACGTGCTTCAGTTTCCAGCAGCAAGAAAGGGCAACTATAGCTGCCCGAGGGAGTTTAACAAATATTACACAAAGTTGCAAGTCGCAAGATCTTTGCAACTTCACATGCCCCTAAATAAAAACTACCCTTCAGTGAATTCAGCTCTGTCGTTGTCAAAACATAATTTAAAACTGTCAACCTAACAGGATGCAAGTTTTGGCAAAAGATCTACTGCTTCCTTGTATGTATTCCTGTGCCCCTTGGAACAGAACATGTGAAGTGAAAATTTTTGAGAGACAAGCATTTGCAATGCAATAGGTCTTGCATATGTGAGAGTTACAGCTATTGGCATTATAAATAACAATGTATTTTACCTATATGTTTTGGTTCGTGTAGTGGATGTATGAACAGAGGCACAACTGAAGCATTGCCTAGAGGACTTAGAATGAAGGAGCAACCAATGGGACCCGAGAAGCAGCTTCAGCACTGTCTAGGGCACTAAGAATGAGTAATTACCATTTGGAACAGACACAGCTGCAGCACTGCTTAGAGGACTTACAATGGAGGAGTTACCGTTCGGCACAGAGAAGCAGCTGCAGCATTGTCTGGAGGACTTAGAATGAGGATTTTTCACTGTGATGAGAGACACAGCTGCTGCACTGCTTACAGGACTTGGAATGGCGGAGTTACTGATGGGGCTAGAGAAGCAGCTAGCAGCACTGCCTAGAGAACTAAGAATGAGAAATTATCACTATGACCAGAAAAACAGCTGCATAACTCTCTATAGGTCTTAGGATGAGGAATTACCACTGGGACCAGAGAAGCAGCTATCAGGCCTGTGTACAGGACTTAGAATGAGGAATTACCACTGGGGCTAGAGAAGAAGCTAGCAGTATTGCCTAGAGGACTCAGAATGAGGAATTACCGACAGGACCAGTGAAGAAGCTTGCAGCATTGTCTTGAAGAGTTAGAGTGAGGAATTACAGACGGGACTAGAGAAGCAGCTAGTTGCCCTTCCTAGAGGACTAAGAATGATGAATTATCACTGGGACCAGAGAAGCAGCTGCAGCACTGCCTAGAGGACTTAGACTGAGGAATTTCCAGTGGGACCTGAGAAGCAGGTGTAGCATTGCTCACAAGACTAAGAATGAGAAATTACCACCAGGACCAGAGAAGCAGCTAGCAGCACTGTCTAGAGGACTTTTAATGAAAAATTATTGACGGGTCCAGAGATGCAGCTACCAGGACTGTCTAGAGGACTTAGAGTGAGGAATTACCACTGGGACCAGAGAAGAAACTAGCAGCAATGCCTAAGAGACTTAGAATGAGGAATTACCAATGGTACCAGGGAAGCACCTAGCAGCACTTCCTAGAGGACTAAGAATGAGAAATTGCCACTGGTCCCAGAGAAGCAGCTACAGCACTGTCTAGAGGACTTAGAATGGGGAATTACCAAAGAGATCAGAGATGCAGATGAAGCAGCTGAAGCAGCTGAAGCATTGTCTTCATGACTAAGGGTGAGGAATTACCACTGGTACCAGGAAAGCAGCTAGCGGCACTGTCCAGAGAACTTAGAATGATAAATTACCGCTGGGACCAGAGAAGCAGCTAGCAGCCTTGTCTCGAGGGCTAAGAATGTGGAATTACCACTGGGAACAGAGAGACAGCAGCAGCACTACCTAGAGGATTTAGAAAGGAGGAGTTATCAACAGGACCTGAGAAGCAGCTAGCAGCACTGTTTAGAGGTCTTAGAGTGAAGAATTACCACTGGGACTAGGGAAGTAGCTAGCAGCACGTCCTAGAGGATAAAGAATGAGGAATTACCATTGGGACCAGAGAAGCAGCTGAAGCACTTTCTAGATGAACTTAGAATGGGGAATTACCATTGGGACCACAGAAGCACCTGCAGCGTTGTCTACAGGACTAAGAATGAGGAATTACTACTGGGACCAGAGACGCGGCTAGCAGCATTGGCTGGAGAAGTTAGAATGAGGAAATACAGTCAGGAGCAGAGAAGCAGCTAGCAGCACTTCCTAGAGGACTTTGAATGAGGAATTACCACTGGGACCAGAGAGGAAGCTGCAGCACTGTTTAGAGGACTTAGACTGAGGAACTTCCAGTGGGACCTGAGAAGCAGCTGTAGCATTGCTCACAAGACTAAGAATGAGAAATTACCACTAGGACCAGAGAAGCAGCTAGCAGCACTCTCTAGAGGACTTATAATGAAGAATTATTGACGGGTCCAGAGATGCAGCTACCAGGACTGTCTAGAGGATGTATAGTGAGGAATTACCACTGGGACCAGAGAAGCAACAAGCAGCATTGTCTAGAAGAGTTAGAATGAGAAATTACAGACGGGACTAGAGAAGCAGCTAGTTGCACTTCCTAGAGGACTAAGAATGAGGAATTATCACTGGGACCAGAGAAGCAGCTGCAGCACTGTCTAGAGGACTTAGACTGAGGAACTTCCAGTGGGACCTGAGAAGCAGCTGTAGCATTGCTCACAAGACTAAGAATGAGAAATTACCACTAGAACCAGGTAAGCAGCTAGCAGCACTGTCTAGAGGACTTATAATGAAGAATTATTGACGGGTCCAGAGATGCAGCTACCAGGACTGTCTAGAGGACTAAGAGTGAGGAATTACCACTGGGACCAGAGAGGAAGCTGCAGCACTGTTTAGAGGACTTACAGTGAGGAATTAACACTGTATCCAGAAAAGCAGCTAGCAGCAATTTCTAGGAGAATCAGAATGAGGAAATACCGAGGGGGAACAGAGAAGCAGCTCGCAGCACTGTCTTGGGGAGTTAGAATGAGGAATTACACTGAGACCAGAGAAGCAGCTGCAGCACTGTCTACCAGAGTTAGAATGAGGAATTACCACTGGGACCAGAGAAGCAGCTAGTAGCACTTTCTAGGGGACTTAGAATGAGGAATTACCGAGGGGTACAGAGTCGCATCTAGTAGCACTGATTAGAGGACTTAGAATGAGGAATTACCACTGGGATCAGAGAAGGTAGTAGCACCTCCTAGGGGACTTAGAATGAGGAATTACCAAGGAGAACAGAGAAGCAGCTATCAGTGCAGTCTAGAGGATCTAGAATGAGGAATTAGCACTGGGACCAGAGAAGAAGCTGCATCACTGTTTAGAGGCCTTAGAGTGAGGAACTACCACTGGGACCAGAGAAGCAGCTAGCAGCACTTTCTAGGGGACTTAGAATGAGGAATTACAGAGAGGAACAGAGAAGCAGCTCGCAGCACTGTCTAGAGGACTTAGAATGAGGAAATACCACTGGGATCAGAGAAGCAGTTAGCAATACTGCATAAAGGACTTAGAATGATGAATTACTACTGGGACCAGAGAAGCAGCTACAGCATTGTCTACAGGACTAAGAATGAGGAATAACCACTGGGGCCAGAGAAGCAGCTTCTGCACTCTCTACAGGAGTTAGAGTGAGGAATTAGCACTGGGACCAGAGAAGCAGCTGGTAGCACATTTTATGGGACTTAGACTAAGGAATTACAGTGGAGTACAGAGAAACATCTAGTAGCACTGTTTAGAGGGCTTAGATAGAATGGGAAGTTACCACTGGGACCACAGAAATAGCTAGTAGCACCTTCTAGGGGACTTTGAATGAGGAATTACCAAGGAGAACAGAGAAGCTGTTAGCAGCGCAGTCTAGAGGACATAGAATGAGGAATTAGCACTGGGACCAGAGAAGCAGCTAGAAGCTCTGCCTAGAGGACTTAGAATGAGGAAGCACCGCAGGGTTCAGAGAAGCAACAGCAACACTCTCCAGAGAACGCAGACTGAGGAATTACTAATGGGCCATAAAAGCAGTTGCACCATTGTCTACAGGACTAAAAAGGAGGAATTACCACCGGGGACCAGAGAAGTAGCTTGCAGCACTTCTTAGAATACTTACAATGAGGAATTACCAACGGGTCCTGAGAATCAGCTAGCAGCACTTTCTAGTGGACTTATAATTAGGAATTATCACTGGGAGCAGAGAAGCAGCGAGCAGCACTGTACAGAGGACTTAGAGTGAGGACTTACTAAAGATATCAGAGAAGTAGCTAGCAGCACTTCCTAGAGGACTAAGAATGATGAATTACCACTTGGAACAACGAAGCAGCTGAAGCACTGTTTAGATGAACTTAGAATGGGAAATTACCATTGGGACCACAGAAGCACCTGCAGCGTTGTCTCAGGACTAAGAATGAGGAATTACTACTGGGACCAGAGACGCAGCTAGCAGCATTGGCTGGAGAAGTTAGAATGAGGAAATACAGTCAGGAGCAGAGAAGCAGCTAGCAGCACTTCCTAGAGGACTTTGAATGAGGAATTGCCACTGGGACCAGAGAGGAAGCTGCATCACTGTTTAGAGGACTTAGACTGAGGAACTTCTAGTGGGACCTGAGAAGCAGCTGTAGCATTGCTCACAAGACTAAGAATGAGAAATTACCACTAGGACCAGAGAAGCAGCTAGCAGCACTGTCTAGAGGACTTATAATGAAGAATTATTGATGGGTCCAGAGATGCAGCTACCAGGACTGTCTAGAGGATGTAGAGTGAGGAATTACCACTGGGACCAGAGAAGCAACTAGCAGCATTGTCTAGAAGAGTTAGAATGAGGAATTAGAGACGGGACTAGAGAAGCAGCTAGTTGCACTTCCTAGAGGACTAAGAATGAGGAATTATCACTGGGACCAGAGAAGCAGCTGCAGCACTGTCTAGAGGACTTAGACTGAGGAATTTCCAGTGGGACCTGAGAAGCAGCTGCAGCATTGTTCACAAAATTAAGAATGAGAAATTACCACTAGGACCAGGTAAGAAGCTAGCAGCACTGTCTAGAGGACTTATAATGAAGAATTATTGACGGGTCCAGAGATGCAGCTACCAGCACTGTCTAGAGGACTTAGAGTGAGGAATTACCACTGGGTCCAGAAAAGCAGCTAGCAGCAATTTCTAGGAGATTCAGAATGAGGAAATACCGAGGGGGAACAGAGAAGCAGTTCGCAGCACTGTCTTGGGGACTTAGAATGAGGAAATACTACTGGGACCAGAGGAGCAGTTAGCAACACTGCCTAGAGGAGTTAGAATGAGGAATTACACTAAGACCAGAGAAGCAGCTGCAGCACTGTCTACCAGAGTTAGAATGTGGAATTACCACTGGGACCAGAGAAGCAGCTAGTAGCACTTTCTAGGGGACTTAGAATGAGGAATTACCGAGGGGTACAGAGACGCATCTAGTAGCACTGATTAGAGGACTTAGAATGAGGAATTACCACTGGGATCATAGAAGGTAGTAGCACCTCCTAGGGGACTTAGAATGAGGAATTACCAAGGAGAACAGAGAAGCAGCTATCAGCACAGTCTAGAGGATCTAGAATGAGGAATTAGCACTGGGACCAGAGAAGAAGCTGCAGCACTGTTTAGAGGCCTTAGAGTGAGGAACTACCACTGGGCTTAGATAGAATGGGAAGTTACCACTGGGACCAGAGAAGTAGCTAGTAGCACCTTCGAGGGGACTTCAAATGAGGAATTACCAAGGAGAACAGAGAAGCAACTAGCAGCACAGTCTAGAGGACATAGAATGAGGAATTAGCACTGGGACCGGAGAAGCAGCTAGCAGCTCTGCCTAGAGGACTTAGAATGAGGAAACACCGCAGGGTTCAGAGAAGCAACAGCAGCACTCTCCAGAGAACTTAGACTGAGGAATTACCACTGGGACCATAAAAGCAGTTGCACCATTGTCTACAGGACTAAAAAGGAGGAATTACCACCGGGGACCAGAGAAGGAGCTTGCAGCACTTCTTAGAATACTTACAATGAGGAATTACCAACGGGTCCTGAGAATCAGCTAGCAGCACTTTCTAGTGGACTTAGAATGAGGAATTACCACTGAGAGCAGAGAAGCAGCAAGCAGCACTGCACAGATGACTTAGAGTAAGGACTTACTAAAGATATCCGAGAAGTAGCTAGCAGCACTTCCTAGAGGACTAAGAATGATGAATTACCACTTGGAACATAGAAGCAGCTGAAGCACTGTTTAGACAAACTTAGAATGGGGAATTACCATTGGAACAACGGAAGCAGCTGCAGCATTGTCTACAGGACTAAGAATGAGGAATTACCACTGGGACCAGAGAAGCAGTTAGCAGCACTGTATAGAGGACTTAGAATGAGGGGTTACTACTGGGCCAAGAGAAGCAGCTCGGAGCACTGCCCAGAGGACTCACAATGAGGAATTACTGACAGGACCAGAGAAGCAGCTTGCAGCATTGGCTGGAGAAGTTAGAATTGGCAAATACAGACAGGACCAGAGAAGCAGCTAGCAGCACTTTCTAGAGGACTTTGGATGAGGAATTACAACTTGGACCAGAGACGAAGCTGCAGCACTGTCTAGAGGCCTTAGAATGAGGAACTACCACTGAGACCAGGGAAGCAGCTAGCAGCACTTTCAAGGGGACTTAGAATGAGGAATTACTGAGGGGGAACAGACAAGCAGCTCGCAGCACTGTCTAGATGACTTAGAATGAGGAAATACCACTGGGACCAGAGAATCAGTAAGCAGTACTACATAAAGGACTTAGAATGAGGAATTATTACTGGGGCCAGAGAACCAGCTGCAGCATTGTCTACTGGACTAAGAATGAGGAATAACCTCTGGGACTAGAGAAGCAGCTGCAGCAATGTCTACAGGATTTAGAATGAGGAATTAGCACTGGGACCAGAGAAGCAGCTAGCAGCACTTTTTTGGGGGGACTTACAATGAGGAATTACAGAGGAGTACAGAGAAGCATCTAGTAGCACTGTTTAGAGGGCTTAGATAGAACAAGGAATTACCACTGGGACCAGAGAAGCAGCTAGTAGCACCTTCTAGGGGACTTAGAATGAGGAATTACCAAGGAGAACGGAGAAGCAGCTAGCAGCGCTGTCAAGAGGACTTAGAATGAGGAATTAGCACTGGGACCAGAGAAGCAGCTAGCAGCTCTGCCTAGAGGACTTAGAATGAGGAATTACCACCGGGTAGCACCTTCTAGGGGACTTAGAATGAGGAATCACCAGGGAGAACGGAGCAGCAGTTAGCAGCTCTGTCAAGAGGACTTAGAATGAGGAATTAGTCCTGGGACCAGAGAAGCAGCTAGCAGATCTGCCTAGAGGAATTAGAATGAGGAATTACCGCTAGGTTCAGAGAAGCAGCAGCAGCACTATCGAGAGAACTTAGATTGAGGAATTACCACTGGGACCAGAGAAGCAGCTGCAGTATTGTCTACAAGACTAAGAATGAGAAATTACCACCGGGACCAAAGAAGCTGCTAGCAGCACTTCCTAGAGCACTTACAATGAAGAATTGCCAACGGGTCCAGAGAAGCAGCTAGCAGCACTTTCTAGTGGACTTAGAATGAGGTATTACCACTGGGAGCAGAGAAGCAGCAAGCAGCACTGCCCAGAGGACATAGAGTGAGGAATTACCAAAGATATCAGAGAAGTAGCTAGCAGCACTTCCTAGAGGACTAAGAATGAGGAATTACCGCTGGGACCAGCGAAGCAGCTGAAGCACTGTTTAGACAAACTCAGAATGGGGAATTACCATTGGGAACACGAAAGCACCTGCAGCATTGTCTAGAGGACTAAGAATGAGAAATTACCACTTGGACCAGAGAAGCAGCTAGCAGCACTGTCTTGAGGACTTAGAATGAGGGATTCGTACTAGGCCAAGAGAAGCAGCTAGGAGCATTGCCCAGAGGACTCACAATGAGGAATTACTGACAGGATCAGAGAAGCAGCTTGCAGCATTGGCTGGAGAAGGTAGAATGAGGAAATACATACAGGACCAGAGAAGCATCTAGCAGCACTTTCTAGAGGACTTTGGATGAGGAATTACCACTGGGACCAGAGAAGAAGCTGCAGCACTGTTTAGAGGCCTTAGACTGAGGGACTGCCACTGAGACCAAAGAAGCAGCTAGCAGCACTTTCTAGGGGACTTAGAATGAGGAATTACTGAGGGGGAACAGACACGCAGCTCCCAGCACTGTCTAGATGACTTAGAATGAGGAAATACCACTGTGACCAGAGAAGCAGTTAGCAGTACTGCATAAAGGACTTAAAATGAGGAATTACTACTGGAGCCAGAGAAGCAGCTGCAGCATTGTCTACAGGACTAAGAATGAGGGATAACCACTGGGACCAGAGAAGCAGCTGCAGCAATGTCTACAGGAGTTAGAATGAGGAATTAGCACTGGGACCATAGAAGCAGCTAGTAGCACTTTCTATGGGATTTACAATGAGGAATTACAGAGGAGTACAGAGAAGCGTCTAGTAGCACTGTTTAGAGGGCTTAGATAGAATGAGGAATTAGCGCTGAGACCAGAGAAGCAGCTAGCAGCACTTTCTAGAGGACTTTGGATGAGGAATTACCATTGGGACCAGAGAAGAAGCTGCAGCACCATTTAGAGCCCTCAGACTGAGGAACTACCACTGAGACCAGAGAAACAGCTAGCAGCACTTTCTAGGGGACTTAGAATGAGGAATTACTGAGGGGGAACAGACATGCAGCACCCAGCACTGTCAAGATGACTTAGAATGAGGAATTAGCGCTGGGACCAGAGAAGCAGCTAGCAGCTCTGCCTAGAGGACTTAGAATGAGGAATTACTGCCAGGTAGCACCTTCTAGGGGACTTAGAACAAGGAATTACCAAGGAGAACAGAGAAGCAGTTAGCAGCGCTGTCAAGAGGACTTAGATTGAGAAATTAGCACTGGGACCAGAGATGCAGCTAGCAGCTCTGCCTAGAGGAATTAGAATGAGGAATTAGCTCTGGGTTCAGAGAAGCAGCAGCAGCACTATCGAGAGAACTTAGATTGAGGAATTACCACTGGGACCAGAGAAGCAGCTGCAGTATTGTCTACAAGACTAAGAATGAGAAATTACCACTGGGACCAAAGAAGCAGCTAGCACCACTTCCTAGAGCACTTACAATGAAGAATTGCCAACGGGTCCAGAGAAGCAGCTAGCAGCACTTTCTAGTGGACTTAGAATGAAGTATTACCACTGGGAGCAGAGAAGCAGCAAGCAGCACTGCCCAGAGGACTTAGAGTGAGGAATTACCAAAGATATCAGAGAAGTAGCTAGCAGCACTTCCTAGAGGACTAAGAATGAGGAATTACCGCTGGGACCAGCGAAGCAGCTGAAGCACTGTTTAGACAAACTCAGAATGGGGAATTCCCATTGAGAACACAGAGGCAGCTGCAGCATTGTCTAGAGGACTAAGAATGAGGAATTACCACTGGGACCAGAGAAGCAGCCAGTAGCACTGTCTTGAGGACTTAGAATGAGGGGTTACTACTAGGCCAAGAGAAGCAGCTAGGAACATTGTACAGAGGACTCACAATGAGGAATTACTGACAGGACCAGAGAAGCAGCTTGCAGCATTGGCTGGAGAAGGTAGAATGAGGAAATACATACAGGAACAGAGAAGCATCTAGTAGCACTTTCTAGAGGACTTTGGATGAGTAATTACCTCTGGGACCAGAGAAGAAGCTGCGGCACTATTTAGAGGTCTTAGAATGGGGAACTACCACTGAGACCAGAGAAGCAGCTAGCAGCACTTTCTAGGGGACTTAGAATGAGGAATTGCTGAGGGGGGACAGAGAAGCAGCTCGCAGCACCGTCTAGATGACTTAGAATGAGGAAATACCACTGGGACAGAGAAGCAGTTAGCATTACTGCATAAAGAACTTAGAATAAAGAATTACTACTGGGACCAGGGAAGCAGCTGCAGCATTGTCTACAGGACTAAAAATGAGGAATAACTACTGGGACCAGAGAAGCAGCTGCAGCACTGTCCACAGCACTAAGAATGAGGAATTAGCACTGGGACCAGAGAAGCAGCTAGTAGCACTTTCTATGGGACTCACAATGAGGAATTACAGAGGAGTACAGAGAAGCATCTAGCAGCACTGTTTAGAGGGCTTTGATAGAATGAGGAATTACCACTAGGACCAGAGAAGCATCTAGCAGTACCTTCTAGGGGACTTAGAATGAGGATCTACCGGGGAGAATGGAGAAGCAGTTAGCAGGGCTGTAAAGAGGACTTAGAATTAGGAATTAGCAGTAGGACCAGAGAAGCAGCTAGCAGCTCTGCCTAGAGGACTTTGAATGAGGAATTACTGCTGGGTTCAGGGACACAGCAGCAGCACTATCGAGAGAACGTAGATTGAGAAATTATCACTGGGACCAGAGAAGCAGCTGCAGCATTGTCTACAGGACTAAGAATGAGAAATTACCACCGGGACCAGAGAAGCAGCTAGCAGCACTTTCTGGAGTACTGTCAGAGTCACTAGAATCTCGGGGTCTGCGCACGTTCCCAACACGTCCACCACTGAACAGCTCCAAGACTCTGATAGATAAATCATAGAGGCTAAGAGAGTTCAAGAGGGGAAGAGGGGATTAGGAAGGGAAACAGCTGGGAAGGAGAGCTGTAGTAAGAAAGAGGTTAGAACATACAATATGAAAATTATATCTCTTGAAATCAATACTAGACTATGATTCTAAGCATAGTAATTCTGAAAACATGAACAATCTAAGAATTAAGTTTAAAATGAATGAGTTTCAAGATGGCTGAATACCTGTAAGGGAATCAAGATGGATTAAATTAAAACTTTCTCATTCAAGTACTTTCCTTTACATGAGAATCAGAAAAAACATTCTGACTAAATTTTAAACCAGTCATATAAATCCTTTTTTGAGAATGCATACTAGGACCCTACAATATTGCATCTAGAAACTCTGATCTTCTGTGTACTCTTAAAATGTTTCAACACAAATTGCGCATATTGTAGATTTATATATATAGTAAAAACCATAAAAGGATTGTGCACCATGAATAACAGAATATGGATTCAGGAAAAACAAATCACATAACTTGTCAATTCGAATATTACATGATTAATATCTTAGAATAGTGTCATACAATAAACATCATGAATTAAACTCGAGGAGAGAATTGTGTGTCTTGCCGATTCGAGTGTCACCATGTGAAAAGCCAAGAAATGGTAGTACGCAATGAATATCAAAGTCAAATCATCATTAAACGAAACGCGCGTCTTGCCGATTCGTAAACCACAATGTAAATGCCAAGAAATAACAGCTCACAATGAATAACAAGATCAAAGTACAATGAAACGAATCACACGTCTTTTGCCGATTCTTAAGCCACCATGTAAATGTCAAGAAATGGTAGCGCGCAATAAACAACAAAGTTAAAACACAAGAAAACGAATTGCGCGTCTTGCCGATTCTTAAGCCACCATGCCACTGTCAAGAAATGGTAGCGTGGAATGAATAACAAGATTAAATTATTATGAAACGAATCACGCGTCTTGCCGATTCGCAAGTCACCCTGCAAATGTCAC
Organism: Pleurodeles waltl; assembly: GCF_031143425.1. NCBI lineage: Eukaryota > Metazoa > Chordata > Amphibia > Caudata > Salamandridae > Pleurodeles > Pleurodeles waltl. Next base: position 462,487,455 of record NC_090446.1, on the reverse strand, counting down.
AAACACTCAAGCACATATTTCACACGCGCAAAGTACTCTGTCAAATCATAAAAGAATTAAGCCCAAAAACATGAGAGTTCTCGATAACGGCGTCGGGAGGCCAACCCAACCACCGTCTTACCGCCCAGAACAAGGATCTCCAAATGAAGAATGAAAGTCAGATGTCTGTGAGATCAAATAGGCCACCAGGGCAGGAGCTCAGGAAGTAGCTGCTGCTCTGCACCGGGACCTCTAAATAGTGAGCACTTGGAGCTTGGCTGGCTCTTTTTTATAGAGTATTGGCCTAGCCCACAACCACACCCAGGCATGTTGCAGGGAAAGTCTCAAGAAGGCCCTGGAAAGGGACCACACCCTAACACACTCTGAAAGCCTGCAGCAATACATTGCAAATGAACAGCATTTGTAAATACATTAAAAATAAGTCTTCAGGATTGAACTCTGCAATGCAAAAGGTTAAACAACAACATATCAGCACAATGCATAAATTACGTTGTTTTGAGAGTGCTGGGTTTTTGCATTCTAGTCGCCAATAGAGCGCGCACTGCCCTGGTGTTGACAGTACTCCCCTCTCCCAGACACGCTCTAGGGCCTGGTTTGCCTGGATTAAGACGATGAAAGCGTCTCACAAGTACTGGAGCATGAACATCAGATGCGGAAACCCATGAGTTATTTTCAGGACATAACCTTTTCATGAGATTAAGTACCATAGATTACGCCCTCATAGTTTAGAGTCCCACACTTTCTTAACTTCATATTCTTCTTCTCCCTGTACTAGAACAGGAGCTGGATGAGGGTGGACCTTTTGGACTGCCCTTTTCAATAGGGAAGTGTGGAACACTGGATGAATCCGTAAGGATCTGGGCAATTGTAGTTTATAGGTTACCGGACTGATTTGCTTAAGGACCTATACATTTGGGATTAAACATGTGCTTCTTCTTGAAGTCTATGGGCCTGATTACAACTTTGGAGGAGATGTTAATCCGTCCCAGAAGTGACGGTAAAGTGACAGATATAACACCAGCCGTATTACAAGTCCATTATATCCTATGGAACTCGTAATAGGGCTGGTGGTATATCCGTCACTTTACCGTCACTTTTGGGACGGATTAACACCTCCTCCAAAGTTGTAATCAGGCCCTATATGTTTTGTGGAAAGCCACACTTTGTCACCTGGTTGATATTGCGATCCTTCACAATGTTTCTTGTCATAATGCCTTTTGTATTTTTGTTTGGCTTTTTCTAAATGCTGTTGAATCAGTTTCTGGGTGTGATGCAAATGCTGAATGGTTTCTGACACAGCTGGAGTAAGAGAACTTTCTTGAGGAATTGTGATGGGCAGGGTGTCAGGATGATAGCCAAATAAACCAAAAAAGGGTGTAACCCCAATAGAAGTGTGGGATGAGTTATTGTAAGCTAACTCAGCTAACCAGAGCATAGATGTCCAAGAATGAAGTGCCTTTTCAGCGTAGGCACGTAGGTATTGTTTCAAAGTCTGATTTATTCTCTCTGTTTGACCATCTGTTTGAGGATGGTGACTAGTAGATAGCGTAGATGTCACTTGGAGTATTTTTACACCATGTCTTCCAGAAATTGGACGCAAATTGCGACCCCCGATCGGAGAGGATAACTTTTGGCAGTCCATGATAACGAACCACTCTGTTCAGTAAAATAGTTGCCAGTTCACTAGAAGTGGGCAATTTTTTACAGGCAATGAAATGTCCATATTTCGTGAGACTATCTACTACCACCACAATTACTGAATGCTGTTGAACCACTGGCAGACCGGTAATAAAGTCTAAAGAAATGTGCTCCCATGGACGACTTGGGGTTGGAAGTGGATGTAACAACCCTTTTGGTTTTGAATGACTTGTTTTAATGCGAGCCCAAACTTCGCAGTTGTTTACCATTGCTTTTACATCTTTTGTTAGGGTAGGCCACCAAAAATAGCGTTGGATCAGTTCAAGAGTTTTAGGAGTACCTGGGTGACCTGCCGCTGGTATAACATGCAACCAATGAAACACTATCTTGCGAAGTTTGGTAGTGGGTACGAACAAACGAGCGTCATGAAAGGGTAGTCCTTGCTTGATTGACCTTTTGGGATCTGCTTGGGCCCATGTTTGCCATTTTTCAACAGTGAAAGAGTTGCTAATTTCTTCAAAGAAATCTTCAGTTTTTATGATACATAGAACCTTGTCAGGAGCAATGATATCTCTGGAGGCTTGAAATGCAGGCAATGTCGTAGACTCTTGACGGGACAAGGCGTCAGCTTTGCGATTATCTTTACCAGGCCGGAAGGTTACTACAAAATCAAATTCGGCAAAAATCAGCATCCAGCGTGATTGCCGAGGGGTCAAAAGTGTGACGGAACTCATGAATTGAAGAGTACGATGATCAGTATATACTGTGACAGTGTATTTGGCACCCAAAAAATGATGTCTCCATTCTTTAAAGGTGTCACGAATCGCCAGAAGCTCTTTTTTCAGCAATGACATATTTCTGTTCGGTTTCGTTCAACTTCCGAGACATATAAGCTACAGGATGAAGTTGACCAGTGTCTTTATTTTGTTGTGATAAGACGGCTCCTATTGCTACATCTGAAGCATCAGTTTCCACTATGAAAGGTCGATTCGCATCAGGATGAGTCAAGACTGGGGCAGTGGAGAAAGCTTTCTTCAAAGTCAAGAAGGCTTGATCAGCTTCTGGGGACCATGCAAACTTTTCTTTCTTTCTTAGCAGCTTAGTAATTGGAACCACTGTCTGGGAGAAATGATTTATGAATCTCCGGTAAAAATTTGCAAACCCCAGGAAACATTGTACATCGCGAACAGTCTTTGGGGTGGGGCAATCAGGTACGGCTTTTACTTTCTTTTCTGCCATCACAGTACCTTGAGGGGTAAGAATAACCCCTAAAAACTCAACTGTGCTAACATGAAACTCACACTTGGTTATTTTGCAATATAAATGGTGCTTTCGAAGGGCTGCAAGAATTTTCTTGACATGTTGGACATGTTCGTTTCCATTGTCAGAGTAGATAAAAATGTCATTGATGTAGACTATGGCAAATATGTCGAGGTACTCTCTAAGAACGTCATTCAAGAAAAATGTAAATGCTGCTGGAGCATGACACAGACCAAAAGGCATGACGGTGTATTAAAAAAGGCCATATCTTGTCTTGAACGCTGTTTTCCATTCGTCACCCACTCTCATTCTGACCAAATGATAAGCGCCTCGAAGGTCAAGCTTCGAGTAGATTTTTGCTCTCTTTACTTGTTCCAATAATACCAGAATTAGGGGTAAAGGATATTTATTCTTGATGGTAACTTTGTTCAAACCCCTATAGTCGAAGCAAGTTCGAAGTTCTCCATTAGCTTTTGAAACAAAAAACAAAGACGAAGCTGCAGGAGACTTAGAGGGGCGAATTAAGCCATTCCCCAAAAATTGATCTAGGTATTTTCGTAAATGTTGATTTTCATGTTCTGACAGGGCATATACACAACAGTTGGGAAGTATCGCACCTGGGGCTAGATGAATTTGACAGTCATAAGATCTATGATGAGGTAGAGTCTCTGCTCCTTTCTCATCAAATCCATCTTTGTAAGAGGAATACTGTTTGAGCAGCTGAATTTCTTTCTCCGCGGCAGTAGCTATGTAAGAGTTACAAACTTTTGGTACTTGAATCTTTTGGAGACATTGTTCATTACATAGCGCAGATGAGAACACGATTTTTCGTTCTGCCCAATTGATCTCTGGATTGTGATGAGTTAACCATGGCAAGCCGAGGATAATCCCACATTGGGGAGCATGGATCACGTCAAGAATGATTTTCTCTTTATGTTTCTTTCTTTGATTCTTATCTTCACAAATCATTGACAAGGGGATAGTCTGAAGAGTTACTGGACCTCCAGTCAAGAGTTTTCCATTGACTGTCTGGATGATTTCTGGGGTCTTCTTTTCAATACATGGGATCCCCCATGAACGAACCAATTGGACACCAACAAAGTTCCCAGTAGCCCCAGAAACGTCTAGAGCTTTTTTGAAATAGATCTTTTTCTTGACCTGAACTCTTATTTCCAGTTTAAGATGTCTAGATTGTGAAGGGTCCATGGTGACACCCAAGAGCAACCCTTCTCTGCATCTTGGGTGTTTTAGTTTTCCAACTCGACTGGTGCATTGGCTGCTACCTTGTGAACTGGAACTTGCTTGTTCTTTGGTTTGATTGGACAATCTTTGGCAAAATAACCCTTCCGCCCACAATAAAGACATTAACCATTTTTTCTGCATAGGTCCTTTTCATCTTTGGTCAAAGGTCTTCTGATAGTTCAAATTTCCATTGGTTCCGGCGTTCTCTCTTTCAGAGTTCTTGAGTCTCTGTTATCATGAACACACCATGAATATTTTTCAATCTTGTTGCACGGCCCTTTACGTTCTGCTAAATGATGATCAAGCCTCAAGACAAGGTTTATTAATTCTTGACAGTCTGTAGGTTGTGGGTCGATTTGCGCTACGATATCTTTTAGTTCCTCTTTGAGTCCCTTGTAAAACAAGACCGCTTGTTTTACTTCAGGCCAGGATGTCTCGGCAACCAGCCGCTTAAAGTTGGCTAAATACGACACTAGGTCTTGATTCCCTTGTCGTAAATCTAATAATTCACCATCTGTTGACTGTGTTACAGTTCTACGATCAAAAACTCTCTCAAACTCATGAACAAAATTTCTCCAGTTGTACAACAAGGGACTATTTTTACGCACAAGAGGAATTGCCCAAGTAGCTGCATCCCCAGCCAAATATGATAACAAGAAAGCTACTTTGGACTGGGCATCGGGGAAAGTATGTGGTCTGCAGGTGAAGTATAGTCCCACTTGAACCAGGAAAGATTGCGCTTTCAAAGGGTCACCTGAGAAATGTTCTGGGGGAGCTAAAGGAATTGCGGAAGGAACATTTAGGGAAATGTTTGTCGGATTACTTCCAGAAGCCTGAGAAGAAGTACATGGCCAGGACACACCTGTGGGACTTTGTTCCTTCTTCTCTACCTTATCTTGCAACTGACTCACTCTCTCAGCTGAGCTAGTTGTCAATTCTTTGGATGATACCACCTCTGCCTGGAGCTGGGTGAGAGCCTTGACTAACTCGTCCAGCGTGGCCATGCTGAGAACATACACAAACCAGGAGGATAATAATTTGTGTGCTCACTATTCTGTCAGAGTCACCAGATCCTCGGGGTCTGCGCACGTTCCCAACACATCCACCACTGAACAGCTCCAAGACTCTGATAGATAAATCACAGAGGCTAAGAGAGTTCAAGAGGGGAATAGGGGATTAGGAAGGGAAACAGCTGGGAAGGAGACCTGTAGTAAGAAAAAAGTTAGAACATACAATATGAAAATGATATCTCCTGAAATCAATACTAGACTATTATTCTAAGCATAGTCATTCTGAAAACATGAACAATCTAAGAATTCAGTTTAAAATGACTAAGTTTCAAGATGGTCGGATACCTGTAAGGGAATCAAGATGGATTAAATGAAAACTTTCTTATTCAAGTACTTTCCTTTACATGAGAATCAGAAAAAACATTCTGACTAAATTTTAAACTAGTCATATAAATCCTTTTTTGAGAATGCATACTAGGACCATACAATATTGCATCTAGAAACTCTGATCTTCTATGGACTCTTAAAATGTTTCAACACAAATTGAGCATATTGTAGATTTATATATATATATATATATATATATATATATATATATATATAGTAAACACCATAAAAGGATTGTGCACCATGAATAACACAATATGGATTCAGGAAAAACAAATCACATAACTTGTCAGCTCGAATATTACATGATAAATATCTTAGAATAGTGGCATACAATAAACAACATGAATTAAACTCGAGGAGAGAATTGTGCGCCTTGCCGATTTGAGTGTCACCATGTAAAAAGCCAAGAAATGGTAGTACGCACTGAATTTCAAAGTCAAATCATCATTAAACGAAACGCGCGTCTTGCCGATTCGTAAACCACGATGTAAATGCCAAGAAATAACAGCTCACAATGAATAACAAGATCAAAGTACAATTAAATGAATCGCGCGTCTTTTGCCGATTCTTAAGCCACCATGTAAATGTCAAGAAATGGTAGCACGTAATGAACAACAAAGTTAAAACACTGTAACCGGGCGTTCCCGGCGAAGAGAAACCCGGATGACGTATCGGACGGTGCCGATACGTCATTTCCGCGTCTTCCCGTTGTTGGGGAGACGCGCGAGAACGAGGCAGGCGGGACGGCGTTGCCGGGGAAACAAAGTCGGTTTCACGGGCTGGGAGCAGAAAAGGAGAAGTCGCGCTGCGAGGGGAGGAGGAGACGAACACGGAGACGGAGACCGAGAGGAAAGAGGAACGCGAGGAAGAACGGAGGGACAGGAGGAGAGAAGAAACCGAGGAGCAGGAGGAGGGTGAGAGGAGAGAGGAGCCCCAGAGCCTGGAGAAAGGGGACCATCAGGAGGACCACTACAAAGCCAGCCACGACCCTGGAGGGTCGTGGCTAAACAAGGTACGGTCCTTGTGGACAAAGAGAAGGGAAATAAGTAAAAAGGGGACTGGGGAGGGGTTATAGAGGAGGGGTAGGGAGGTAAGGAAAAGGGCACTACGACTAGCACATCAGTGACACTTATTTTTCACTAAAAAAATAGATGTGATCACGTCAGTCCCTACACTCCTCACTGGCACCAACCCCCTCCTTTTGTGTTTACCTATTTCCCCAGTCCAGAGATAACAGGGAGAGGAAAAACCAAGTTATAAACCCAATACTTACCTTAGCGTTTTCCCTTCTGTTTCCGGTATCTCCCTGGACTCATACGAGCAAGCAAGGCAGAAGTGTCATCTGTAAAGACAAGAAGATCAACATAGAATCATCAATCTGGGAAAAGATACGAAAGAAGAACAGAACGAAGGAGCAAGACAATCACCCTTGTTTATTTTTGTTAAAACCCTTTATTTCCCCGTATAATTTTAAAAATAAACCACTTACCACTAACAATACAACGCCTCAGTGGTCTTTATACTGTTCGACCTGCCACAGTGGTGTCAGAAGTGGGATATTGGCCCGTGAGACCTCCTCGCAGTAATCGAACAGTATAACAATGAGTGACAATCCCTCGTTGGAAGATATGATAAAGCAATTGGCCGAAGGCCAACGCCATCTACAGCTGGTGTGGGAGGCACACCAGCGAGAAGCTAAAGAGGACAGGGAAGCCTTACAGTCGGCTTTGAAAAGTCAGGCGACCATCCTTGCGAATAATCAACTGGTCCATGAGACGGCCATGAAAAAATTGACTGAGACTATTGCTAGTAGTAAGGTTCACCCCAATGTCCCCAGTTCCGTGTTATAGAAATATCAAGATGGAGAAGATCCCGAAGCCTTTTTTACTAATTTTGAGAGAGTGGCGTCATCCGCCCAATGGCCTGAGGATAGATGGGGTCAGTATGTCGCCCCCTTACTTACAGGGATATTACAAGCAGCATATCAAGCAGCAAACCCGGGTGGAACCACGCCATACCAAGAGATAAAGACTAGTATCTTAGAACGTGTGGGACATGACAGTGAATACCATAGGGTCAAATTTAGGAAAATCAAATGGGGACCGAATGAAGATCCCCGAACCTTTTATTATCGGGTAAAGGATTTGGCATTGAAGTGGTTGGGTTCTTCCGGAAATAGTAGGGAGGAAGTGATCCAAACAATTGTTCTTGAACAATATCTAGAGTCCCTGCCTACCACCACAAAACACTGGATCCGTCAACATCCAAAGGTGACTACTGACATGGCGATTGACCTAGCATGTGCTTATCATTGCTCAACCGATGTAAGAAGTGTATCACCCCGACCCAGCCTAAAGCCAGGGCCTTCCAATCCGAAAACCACTCCAAGAACCTTTTCCGAGGAACCAGTTCCTCACAGACTGATTGACCATCCACCGATAGCCGGACCCCAATGTTACAACTGTGGGGAATGGGGCCACATTGCCCGAGTGTGCCCAAGAAAGCAAGATAGTAGTGAGCCAATGGAGATTGGTGTTACTAGACGACGGGTACTGTGTACCGGAAGAGGTAACCATAAGTTTAAACAGACTCTGAAAGTCAATGGAAAACCCGTATGGGCCCTTATTGATTCAGGGTGTAGCCAGTCTGTGGTGAGAAAAGACATAGTAAACATAGTAGATAAAGAAACAGAGCGATGGGTGAATATTTGTTGTATTCACGGGGATAAAGAGCAATACCCTTTACATGAAGTAACAGTGGAATGGGGAACTCACCGGGATGTCCTACCGATGGGTATAATGACAGACCTGATTGAGGAATGTATCATTGGAACTGATTATGAACATTTCCAAGAAATACTGGATTATGTTCGACAACCCAAACTGACCCAAGATTGGTGGAAAGAAGCTCCTTTTTCTGATAGCATTATAGAATGCCCCACAATCCGTAGGAAGTTATCACGCAGAGAGAAACGAATAGAAAAATTGAATTACCTGGGAAAAGAGATATCAGGACAGAGCACAAGCCTTATTGCCGAAACACATGAAGTCCCTGTCAGTTTTTCCCATCAACAAAGAGAAGATCCTTCCCTCGCCCACGCCTGGAAGTCGGCCAGAGAAGAAGAAACCGAGGAGGTGGGTCCCTACTTCCTCATTAAGAAAAACCTCTTATACAGGATAACCACTACTGGTACCGGGGAACATAAACAACAACTAGTGGTACCCGATCATTATAGAAATCAGGTCCTAACGATGGCTCATTGTCAACCAGGTGGGGGTCATTATGGGAGGGAAAAAACAGAAGAATATCTCCTTCGACGGTTCTATTGGCCGGGAGTTTTCGCCCACATACGTAAATATTGTTCCCAATGTCCCAGGTGCCAACTCACTGAACCCGGTAGACCTAAGAAAGCACCCCTGATGCCCCTACCCATCATAGACATTCCATTCAGCAGGATAGGAATGGACCTGATTGGGCCTGTAGTACCATCCACGAAGGGACACACGTATATCCTAGTCATGGTTGACTATGCCACGCGATACCCTGAGGCCGTTCCATTAAAAAGTATGACAACCAAAACAGTGGCCCAAGCAATGATAAACATTTTCTCTCGAGTTGGGTTTCCGCATGAAATACTCACCGACCAGGGGACTCCTTTTATGTCTACTCTCATGAAGCAAGTGTGTAAGACAGTAGGTATTTCCCAAATCCGAACGTCGGTATACCATCCCCAGACGGATGGACTAGTGGAATGGTATAACCGAACAATAAAAACCTTACTGAAAAAAATAGTGGAAGAGTCAGGGAGAGACTGGGATCAAAAATTACCCTTAGTGTTATACGCTATACGAACACATGAACAGGCCTCTACAGGCCACAGCCCATTTGAGCTCGTGTTCGGAAGACAGCCGCGATCTCTTCTAGATATGGCCATTGAAACATGGGAGGAAGAGGCAGAAGAAGGAGGACGGCCCCTTCTAGAATATGCCCACAATTTAAGGTCTCATCTACAAGGTCTATGGGACACAGTCAGAGTAAATATGGAACAAGCTCAACAAACTCAAAAACAATATTATGACAGAGGGAGTAAGTTAAGGGTTTTACAACCAGGAGATCAGGTTTTAATAATGCGTCCAACATCTGAACAAAAACTAATCGCCAAATGGCAGGGCCCCTATAAGATAATAAGAGCTGTTTCTCCTGTCACCTACCTGGTTGAACTATCGAACACTCCCCAGAAATCCCAGATTTATCATATAAATCTCCTTAAAAAATGGGAAGAACCAGACAACTCGGACACTTCCGGAGTGTTGGCGGGATTCCTATATCCTAGTAACAATTTAAGTATTGAGTTCTGTCCAACCGAACACAGCAATGAGGAAGGGCTACCCGCAGTAAATGGAACATTAATCAGAGAAGGAACAGGTATACAGCTTACTAGAACACTTCTGGGAATTTTTGTTCAGTACTGCCGGGTAAAACCACCTTGATAACCCATAAAATAAGAACTACACCAGGGAAAATTGTGAGGTTACGGCCTTATTGTATTCCCGAGGGGAGGAAACAGATTATGGAGACTGAAATACAGAAAATGTTAGAACAAGGAGTGATCGAACCATCGAATAGTCCCTGGTGCTCCCCGGTTGTTCTGGTGCCAAAACCCGATGGTACTATTAGATTCTGTATTGATTTCAGGAAGCTTAACGAAAACTCCATGTTTGACACATATCCCATACCCAGAGTAGATGACGTATTAGAGAAACTAGGAAAAGCAAAATATATGTCTACCTTAGATTTGACAAAAGGGTATTGGCGGATCCCCTTAGCCCCAGAGGATAAAGAGAAAACAGCTTTTGCCACTCAGTCCGTTCTTTATCAGTTCACTGTACTGCCATTTGGTCTCCATGGAGCACCAGCTACATTCCAACGGTTAATGGATAAACTCTTAAACCCATTTCAGTCTTTTGCAGCAGCTTACCTAGATGATGTAGTGATTTTTAGTGAAACCTGGAACGATCATCTAAAACATTTACAACAAATTTTTCACACTCTCACCACCGCTGGATTAACTGCCAATCCTAAAAAGTGCGTTATAGGAACACCCGACATATCATACTTAGGCTACAAAATTAGTCAAGGGAGCCTAAAACCTCAAACAAAAAAAGTAGATGCCATTCTAAATGCACCTAATCCGACAACAAAGAAAGATTTACGCTCGTTCCTAGGGTTGGTAGGCTACTATAGAAGGTTCATACCTGACTATTCTACCCTGGCCGCCCCTCTCACAGACCTTCTGTCTAAATCCCATTCTAATAGGTTAGCACCTTTTTCGGATCAACAGAAAGACAGCTTTGAACAACTGAAGTCATACCTGACCAAAGACCCCATACTCCGGTGCCCGGATTTTTCAAAACCTTTTCATCTATATACTGATGCCTCGGATGTGGGTTTAGGGGGAGTACTGGCCCAACCCGACGAGGAAGGTAGGGATAATCCGGTAGTATATGTCAGTAGAAAACTGTTTCCCCGGGAAAAACACTATCCAACCATTGAAAGGGAATGTTTGGCCATTAAATGGGCCGTGGATACATTACAATATTACCTTCTAGGCCGACCCTTTATACATTTTACGGATCATGCTCCCCTCACTTGGTTGTCTACTCATAAGGATACCAATTCACGGATTTTGAGATGGTTCCCTGAACTACAACCATTTTCATTTCAGGTCCGTCACATACCGGGACACCAACAGGCCCCTGCTGATTATCTGTCTCGGTTCCCTGACTCTGCTACGGTCCTAGAGCAGGACCATTCATGGGGAGAGGTGTGTAACTGGGCGTTCCTAGTGAAGAGAAACCCGGATGACGTATCGGACGGTGCCGATACGTCATTTCTGCGTCTTCCCGTTGCCAGAGAGACGCGGCGAGAACGAGGCAGGCGGGACGGCGTTGCCGGGGAAACGAAGTCGGTCTGGGAGCAGAAAAGGAGAAGTCGCGCTGCGAGGGGAGGAGGAGACGAACACGGAGACGGAGACCGGGAGGAAAGAGGAACGCGAGGAAGAACGGAGGGACAGGAGGAGAGAAGAAACCGAGGAGCAGGAGGAGGGTGAGAGGAGAGAGGAGCCCCAGAGCCTGGAGAAAGGGGACCATCAGGAGGACCACTACAAAGCCAGCCACGACCCTGGAGGGTCGTGGCTAAACAAGGTACGGTCCTTGTGGACAAAGAGAAGGGAAATAAGTAAAAAGGGGACTGGGGAGGGGTTATAGAGGAGGGGTAGGGAGGTAAGGAAAAGGGCACTACGACTAGCACATCAGTGACACTTATTTTTCACTAAAAAAATAGATGTGATCACGTCAGTCCCTACACTCCTCACTGGCACCAACCCCCTCCTTTTGTGTTTACCTATTTCCCCAGTCCAGAGATAACAGGGAGAGGAAAAACCCAGTTATAAACCCAATACTTACCTTAGCGTTTTCCCTTCTGTTTCCGGTATCTCCCTGGACTCATACGAGCAAGCAAGGCAGAAGTGTCATCTGTAAAGACAAGAAGATCAACATAGAATCATCAATCTGGGAAAAGATACGAAAGAAGAACAGAACGAAGGAGCAAGACAATCGCCCTTGTTTATTTTTGTTGAAACCCTTTATTTCCCTGTATAATTTTAAAAATAAACCACTTACCACTAACAATACAACGCCTCAGTGGTCTTTATACTGTTCGACCTGCCACAAACACCATAAAACGAATTGCGCGTCTTGCCAATTCTTAAGCCACCATGTAAATGTCAAGACATGGTAGCGCGCAATGAACAACAAAGTTAAAACACCATAAAACGAATCGCTCATTTTGCCGATTCTTAAGCCACCATGCAACTGTCAAGAAATGGTAGCGTGGAATGAATAACAAGATGAAATTATCATGAAACGAATCGCGCGTCTTGCCGATTCGCAAGTCACCCTTCAAATGTCACAAACACTCAAGCACATATTTCACACGTGCAAAGTACTCTGTCAAATCATAAAAGAATTAGGCCCAAGAACATGAGAGTTCTCGATAACGGCGTCGAGAGGCCAACCCAACCACCGTCTTACCGCCCAGAACAAGGATCTCCAAATGAAGAATGAAAGTCAGATGTCTGTGAGATCATATAGGCCACCGGGGCAGGAGCTCAGGAAGTAGCTGCTGCTCTGCACCGGGACCTATAAATAGTGAGCACTTGGAGCTTGGCTGGCTCTTTTTTATAGAGTCTTGGCCTAGCCCACAACCACACCCAGGCATGTTGCAGGGAAAGTCTCAAGAAGGCCCTGGAAAGGGACCACACCCTAACACACTCTAAAAGCCTGCAGCAATTCATTGCAAATGAACCGGCGTCGGGAGGCCAACCCAACCACTTTCTTACCACCCAGAACAAGGGTCTCCAAATGAAGAATGAAAGTCAGATGTCTGGAAGATCAAATAGGCCACCGGGACAGGAGCTCAGGAAGTAGCTGCTGCTCTGCACCGGGACCTCTGAATAGTGAGCACTTGGAGCTGGGCTGGCTCCTTTTTATAGAGTCTTGGCCCAGCCCACAACCACACCCAGGCATGTTGCAGGGAAAGTCTCTAGAAGGCCCTGGAAAGGGACCACACCCTAACACACTCTGAAAGCCTGCAGCAATACATTGCAAATGAACAGCATTTGTAAGCACATTAAAAATAAGTCTTCAGGATTGAACTCTGCAATGCAAAAGGTTAAACAACAACATATCAGCACAATGCATAAATTACGTTGTTTTGAGAGTGCTGGGTTTTTGCATTCTAGTCGCCAATAGAGCGCGCACTGCCCTGGTGTTGACAAGTACTTACAATAAGGAATCACCAACGGGTCCAGAGAAGCAGCTAGCAGCACTGTCTAGTGGACTTAGAATGAGGAATTACCACTCGGAGCAGAGAAGCAGCTAGCAGCCCTGCCCAGAGGACTTAGTATGAGGAATTACCAACAGGACCAGAAAAACAAGTTGCAGCGCTTCCTAGAGGACTTGGAGGAATTATCAAATGCTCCAGAGAAGCAGCTAGCAGCACTGTATGGAGAACTTTGAAAGAGGAATTACCACTGTGACCAGAAAAGAAGCTGCAGCACTGTTTAGATGACTTAAAATGAGGAATTACCACTGGGTCCAGAGAAGCAGCAAGCAGCAATTTCTAGGAGATTCAGAATGAGGAAATACCGGGGGAACAGAGAAGCAGCTTGCAGCACTGTCTAGGGGACTTGGAATGTGGAAATACCACTGGGACCAGAGGAGCAGTTAGCAGCACTGCCTAGAGGACTTAGAATAAGGAATTACCACTGGGACCAGAGAAGCAGCTGCAGCACTGTCTACAGGGTTTAGAATGAGGAATTAGCACTGTGACCAGAGAAGCAGCTAGTGGCACTTTCTAAGGGACTTAGAATGAGGAATTAGCGAGGGGTACAGAGAAGCATCTAGTAACACTGTTTAGAGGGCTTAGATAGAATGGGAAGTTGCCACTGGGACCAGAGAAGTAGCTAGTAGCACCTTCTTGGGGACTTAGAATGAGGAATTACCAAGGAGAACAAAGAAGCAGCTAGCAGCACAGTCTAGAGGACTTAGAATGAGGAATTAGCACTGGGACCAGAGAAGCAGCTAGCATCCCTCCCTAGAGGACTTAGAATGAGGAATTACCGCTGGGTTCAGAGAAGCAGCAGCAACACTATCCAGAGAACTTAGACTGAGGAATTACCACTGTGACCATAAAACCAGCCTGCAGCATTGTCTACAGGACTAAGAATGGGAAATGATCACCGGGGACCAGAGAAGCAGCTAGCAGCACATCTTAGAGCACTTACAAGGAGGAATTACCATCGGGTCCTGAGAATCAGCTAGCAGCACTGTCTAGTGGACTTCGAATGAGGAATTACCACTGGGAGCAGAGAAGCAGCAAGCAGCACTGACCAGAGGACTCAGAGTGAGGAATTACCAAAGATATCAGAGAAGTAGATAGCAGGACGAGAAGAGGACTAAGAATGAGGAATTACCATTAGGACCAGCGAAGCAGCTGAAGCACTGTCTAGACAAGCTTAGAATGGGGAATTACCATTGGGACCACAGAAGCAGCTGCAGCATTGTCTCAGGACTAAGACTGAGGAATTACCACTGGGACCTGAAAAGCAGCTTGCAACACTGTCTAGAGGACTTAGAATGAGGAATTACTACTGGGCCAAGAGACGCAGCTAGGAGCATTGCCTAGAGGACTCAGAATGAGGAATTACTGGCAGGACCAGAGAAGCAGCTTGTAGAATTTGCTGGAAAAGTTAGAATGAGGAAATACAGACAGGACCAGAGAAGCATCTAGCAGCATTTTCTAGAGGACTTTTTATGAGGAATTTCCACTCGGACCAGAGAAGAAGCTGCAGCACTGTTTGGAGGCCTTAGAATGGGGAACTACCACTGGGACCAGAGAAGCAGCTACCAGCACTTTCTAGGGGACTTAGAATGTGGAATTACCGAGAGGAACAGAGAAGCAGCTGGCAGCACTGTCTAAAGGACTTAGAAGGATGAAATGCCACTGGGACCAGAGAAGCAGTAAGCAGTACTGCATAAAGGCCTTAGAATGAGGAATTACTACTTGGACCAGAGAAGCAGCTGCAGCATTGTCTACAGGACTCAGAATGGGGAGTGACTACTGGGACCATAGAAGTAGCTAGTAGCACCTTCTAGGGGACTTAGAATGAGGAATTACCGAGGAGAACAGAGAAGCAGCTAGTAGCGCAGTCTACAGGTCTTACAATGAGGAATTAGCACTGGGACCAGAGAAGCAGCTAGCAGCTCTGCCTAGACGACTTAGAATGAGGAGGCACCACTGGGTTCAGATAAGCAGCAGCAACACTATCCAGAGAACTTAGACTGAGGAATTACCACTGGGACCGTAAAAGCAGCTGCAGCATTGTCTACAAGCCTAAGAATGAGGAATTACCACCGGGGACCAGAGAAGCAGCTAGCATGAATTCTTAGAGTACTTACAATGAGAAATTACCAAGGGGTCCTGAGAATCAGCTAGCAGCACTTTCTAGTGGATTTAGAATGAGGAATTACCACTGGGTGCAGAGAGGCAGCAAGCAGCACTGCCCAGAGGGATTAGAGTGTGGAAGTACCAAAAATATCAGAGAAATAGTTAGCAGTACTTTCTAGAGGACTAAGAATGAGGAATTACCACTGGGACCTTCGAAGCAGCTGAAGGACTGTTTAGACGAACTAAGAATGGGGAATTAGCATTGGGACCACAGAAGCAGCTGCAGCATTGTCTACAGGACTAAGAATGAGGAATTACCATTGGGACCAGAGAAGCAGCTAGCAGCACTGTCTAGAGGACTTTGAATGAGGGATTACTACTGGGCCAAGAGAGGCAGCTAGGAGCATTGCCTAGAGGACTCACAATGATGAATTACTGACAGGACCAGACAATCAGCTTGCAGCATTGGCTGGAGAAGTTAGTATGAGGAAATGCAGACAGCACCAGCGAAGCAGTTAGCAGCACTTTCTAGAGGACTTTGGATGAGGAATTACCACTGGGACCAGAGAGGAAGTTGCAGCACTGTTTAGAGGCCTTAGAATGAGGAACTACCACTGGGACCGGAGAAGCAGCTAGCAGCACTTTCCAGAGGACCTAGAATGAGGAATTACCAAGGGGGGACAGACAAGCAGCTCGCAGCACTGTCTAGAGGACGTAGAATGAGGAAATACCACTGGGACCAGAGAAGCAGTTAGCAGTACTGCATAAAAGACTTAGAATGAGGAAATACTACTGGGACCAGAGAAGAAGCTGCAGCATTGTCTACACGACTAAGAATGAGGAATAACCACTGGGAACAGAGAAGCAGCTGCAGCACTGTATACAGGAGTTAGAATGAGGTATTAGCACTGGGACCAGAGAAGCAGCTAGTAGCACCTTCTAGGGGGCTTAGAATGAGGAATTACCAAGGCGAACAGAGAAGCAGCTAGCAGCACTGTCAAGAGGACTTAGAATGAGGAATTAGCATTGGGACCAGAGAAGCAGCTAGCAGCTCTGCTTGTAGGACTTAGAATGAGGAATTACCGCTGGGTTCAGAGAAGCAGCAGCACCACTATCCAGAGAACGTAGACTGATGAATTACCACTGGGACCATAAAAGCAGCTGCAGCATTGTCTACAAGATTAAGAATGAGGAATTATCACCGGGGACCAGAGAAGCAGCTAGCAGCACTTCTTAGAGTACTTACAATGAGGAATTACCAACGGGTCCTGAGAATCAGCTAGCAGCACTGTCTAGTGGACTTAGGATGCAGAATTACCACTGGGAGCAGAGAAGCAGCAAGCAATAGTGCCCAGAGGACTTAGAGTGAGGAATTATCAAAGATATCAGAGAAGTAGCTAGCAGCACTTCCTAGAGGACTAAGAATGAGGAATTACCACTGGCACCAGCGAAGCAGCTAAGCACTGTCTAGAAGAACTTAGAATTGGGAATTACCATTGGGACCACAGATGCAGCTGCAGCATTGCCTACAGGACTAAGAATGAGGAATTACCACTGGGACCAGAGAAGCAGCTAGCAGCACTGTCTAGAGAACTTAAGGCCTCATTGTACCGCCAACAGGCTGGTGGTACAATCTGGCGAATTATGACCGCGGCGTCGCACCACCGGGCCAGCGGTTTCCCGCCATGGTTGTCCCAGCGGTTTTAATCTGCCAGGCAGCGATCACGAGTCCCCTTTCTGCCAGCTTGTCCATGGCAAAAGGCTGGCGGGAAGGGGAGTCGCGGGGCCCCTGGGTGCCCCTGCACTGCCCATGCACTTGGTATGGGCAGCGCAGGGGCCCCCAGGCACGGCCCCACCCTGCTTTTTACTGTCTGCACAGCACACAGTGAAAAGAGGAACAAGTGCAGCTGCACCTGTCGCACGGCCGCAACACCGCCGGCTCCATTGGGAGCCGGCTCCCATGTTACGGCCGACATCCCCGCTGGGCCGGCGGGTGGAAACTCTTTTTCCGCCCGCCGGCCCAGTGGAGATCTCATAATGCGGCTGGCGGGATTGCGGAAGCATTGGCGGCCGCTCGGTGGTTAAACCTTGGCGTGCGGAGGTTGCAATGAGTGCCTTAGAATGAGGAATTACTACTGGGCCAAGAGAGGCAGCTAGGAGCATTGCCTAGAGGACTCAGAATGAGGAATTACTGACAGGACCAGAGAAGCAGCTTGCAGCATTGGCTGGAGAAGTTAGAAAGAGGAAATACAGACAGGACCAGAGAAGCGGCTAGTAGCACTTTCTAGAGGACTTTGGATGAGGAATTTCCACTGGGACCAGAGAAGAAGCTGCAGCACTGTTTAGAGCCCTTAGAATGAGGAACTACCACTGGGACCAGAGAAGCAGCTCGCAGCACCTTCTAGGGGACTTTGAATGAGGAATTACAGAGTGGAACAGAAAAAGCAGCTCACAGCACTGTCTAGAGGACTTAGAATGAGGAAATACCAGTGGGACCAGAGAAGCAGTTAGCAGTACTGCATAAAGGACTTAGAATGAGGAATTACTACTGGGACCAGAGAGGCAGCTGCAGCATTGTCTTCAGGACTAAGAATGAAGAATAACCATTGGGACCAGAGAAGCAGGTGCAGCACTGTCTACAGGGGTTAGAATGAGGAATTAGCACTGGGACCAGAGAAGCAGCTAGTAGCACTTTCTATGGGACTTAGAATGAGGAATTACATAGGAGTACAGAGAAGAATCTAGTAGCACTGTTTAGAGGGCTTAGATAGAGTGGGAAGTTACCACTGGGACCAGAGAAGTAGCTAGTAGCACCTTCTAGGGGACTTCGAATGAGGAATTACCAAGGAGAACAGAGAAGCAGCTAGCAGCGCAGTCTAGAGGACATAGAATGAGGAATTAGCACTGGGACCAGAGAAGCAGCTACCAGCTCTGCCTAGAGGACTTAGAATGAGGAAGCACCACTGGGTTCAGAGAAGCAGCAGCAACACTATCCAGAGAACTTAGACTGAGGAATTACCACTGGGACCATAAAAGCAGTTGCACCATTGTCTACAGGACTAAGAATGAGGAATTGCCACTGGGGACCAGAGAAGGAGCTAGCAGCAATTCTTAGAGTACTTACAATGAGGAATTACCAACGGGTCCTGAGAATCAGCTAGCAGCACTTTCTAGTGGACTTAGAATGAGGAATTACCACTGGGAGCAGAGAAGCAGCAAGCAGCACTGGCCAGAGGACTTAGAGTGAGGAATTACCAAAGGGTCCTGAGAATCAGCTAGCAGCAGTGTCTAGTGGACTTTGAATGAGGGATTACCACTGGAAGCAGAGGAGCAGCAAGCAGCACTGACCACAGGACTCAGAGTGAGGAATTACCAAAGATATCAGAGAAGTAGCTAGCAGCACTTCCTAGAGGACTAAGAATGAGGAATTACCATTGGAACCAGCAAAGCAGCTGAAGCACTGTCTAGACAAGCTTAGAATGGGGAATTTCCTTTGGGACCGCAGAAGCAGCTGCAGCATTGTCTACAGGACTAAGAATGAGGAATTACCACTGGGACCAGAGAAGCAGCTAGCAGCACTGTCTAGAGGACTTAGAATGAGGAATTACTACTGGGCCAAGAGACGCAGCTAGGAGCATTGCCTAGAGGACTCAGAATGAGAAATTACTGACAGGACCAGAGAAGGAGCTTGTAGAATTGGCTGAAGAAGTTAGAATGCGGAAATACAGACAGGACCAGAGAACCATCTAGCAGCACTTTGTAGAGGACTTTTAATGAGTAATTACCACTGGGACCATAGAAGCATCTGCAGCACTGTATACAGGAGTTAGAATGAGGAGTTAGCACTGGGACCAGAGAAGTAGCTAGTAGCACCTTCTAGGGGACTTAGAATGAGGGATTACAGAGGAGAACAGAGAAGCAGCTAGTAGCACAGTCTACAGGACTTAGAATGAGGAATTAGCACTGGGACCAGAGAAGCAGCTAGCAGCTCTGCCTAGAGTCTTAGAAGGAGGAGGCACCACTTGGTTCAGAGAAGCAGCAGCAACACTATCCAGAGAACTTAGACTGAGGAATTACCACTGGGACCATAAAAGCAGCTGCAGCATTGTCCACAAGACTAAGAATGAGGAATTACAACCGGGGACCAGAGAAACAGCTAGCAGCAATTCCTACAGTACTTACAATGAGGAATTACCAAGGGGTCCTGAGAATCAGCTAGCAGCACTTTCTAGTGGATTTAGAATGAGGAACTACCACTGGGACTGGAGAAGCAGCTAGCAGCACTTTCTAGGGGACTTAGAATGAGAAATTACCGCAGGGGGACAGACAAGCAGCTCGCAGCACTGTCTAGAGGACTTAGAATGAGGAAATACCACTGGGACCAGAGAAGCAGTTAGCAGTACTGCATAAAAGACTTAGAATGAGGAATTACTACTAGGACCAGAGCAGCAGCTGCAGCATTGTCTACAGGACTAAATATGAGGAATAACCACTGGGACCAGAGAAGCAGCTGCAGCATTGTCTACAGGAGTTAGAATGAGGTATTAGCACTGGGACCAGAGAAGCAGCTAGTAGCACCTTCTAGGGGGCTTAGAATTGGGAATTACCAAGGTGAACAGAGAAGCAGCTAGCAGTGCTGTCAAGAGGACTTAGAATGAGGAATTAGCACTGGGACCAGAGAAGCAGCTAGCAGCTCTGCCTGGAGGACTTAGAATGAGGAATTACCAACGGGTCCTGAGAATCAGCTAGCAGCACTTTCTAGTGGACTTAGAATGAGGAATTACCACTGGGAGCAGAGAAGCAGCAAGCAGCACTGGCCAGAGGACTTAGAGTGAGGAATTATCAAAGGGTCCTGAGAATCAGCTAGCAGCAGTGTCTAGTGGACTTTGAATGAGGGATTACCACTGGAAGCAGAGGAGCAGCAAGCAGCACTGACCAGAGGACTCAGAGTGAGGAATTACCAAAGATATCAGAGAAGTAGCTAGCAGCACTTCCTAGAGGACTAAGAATGAGGAATTACCATTGGAACCAGCAAAGCAGCTGAAGCACTGTCTAGACAAGCTTAGAATGGGGAATTTCCATTGGGACCGCAGAAGCAGCTGCAGCATTGTCTATAGGACTAAGAATGAGGAATTACCACTGGGACCAGAGAAGCAGCTAGCAGCACTGTCTAGAGGACTTAGAATGAGGAATTACTACTGGGCCAAGAGACGCAGCTAGGAGCATTGCCTAGAGGACTCAGAATGAGAAATTACTGACAGGACCAGAGAAGGAGCTTGTAGAATTGGCTGAAGAAGTTAGAATGCGGAAATACAGACAGGACCAGAGAACCATCTAGCAGCACTTTGTAGAGGACTTTTAATGAGTAATTACCACTGGGACCATAGAAGCATCTGCAGCACTGTATACAGGAGTTAGAATGAGGAGTTAGCACTGGGACCAGAGAAGTAGCTAGTAGCACCTTCTAGGGGACTTAGAATGAGGGATTACAGAGGAGAACAGAGAAGCAGCTAGTAGCGCAGTCTACAGGACTTAGAATGAGGAATTAGCACTGGGACCAGAGAAGCAGCTAGCAGCTCTGCCTAGAGTCTTAGAAGGAGGAGGCACCACTTGGTTCAGAGAAGCAGCAGCAACACTATCCAGAGAACTTAGACTGAGGAATTACCACTGGGACCATAAAAGCAGCTGCAGCATTGTCCACAAGACTAAGAATGAGGAATTACCACCGGGGACCAGAGAAACAGCTAGCAGCAATTCCTACAGTACTTACAATGAGGAATTACCAAGGGGTCCTGAGAATCAGCTAGCAGCACTTTCTAGTGGATTTAGAATGAGGAACTACCACTGGGACTGGAGAAGCAGCTAGCAGCACTTTCTAGGGGACTTAGAATGAGAAATTACCGCAGGTGAACAGAGAAGCAGCTAGCAGTGCTGTCAAGAGGACTTAGAATGAGGAATTAGCACTGGGACCAGAGAAGCAGCTAGTAGCTCTGCCTGGAGGATTTAGAATGAGGAATTACCGCCGGGTTCAGAGAAACAGCAGCAGCACTATTGAGAGAACTTAGATTGAGGAATTACAACTGGGACAAGAGAAGCAGCCACAGCACTTCCTAGAGTACTTACAATGAGGAATTACCAACGGGTCCAGAGAAGCAGCTAGCAGCACTGTCTAGTGGACTTAGAATGAGGAATTATCAACAGGACCAGAAAAGCAGGTTGCAGCGCTTCCTAGAGGACTTAGAAAGAGGAATTATCGATTGGTCCAGAGAAGCAGCTAGCAGCACTGTATGGAGAACTTAGAATGAGGAATTACCACTGGATCAGAGAAGCAGCTAGCAGCTCTGCCTGGAGGACTTAGAATGAGGAATTACCAACGGGTCCTGAGAATCAGCTAGCAGCACTTTCTAGTGGACTTAGAATGAGGAATTACCACTGGGAGCAGAGAAGCAGCAAGCAGCACTGGCCAGAGGACTTAGAGTGAGGAATTATCAAAGGGTCCTGAGAATCAGCTAGCAGCAGTGTCTAGTGGACTTTGAATGAGGGATTACCACTGGAAGCAGAGGAGCAGCAAGCAGCACTGACCAGAGGACTCAGAGTGAGGAATTACCAAAGATATCAGAGAAGTAGCTAGCAGCACTTCCTAGAGGACTAAGAATGAGGAATTACCATTGGAACCAGCAAAGCAGCTGAAGCACTGTCTAGACAAGCTTAGAATGGGGAATTTCCATTGGGACCGCAGAAGCAGCTGCAGCATTGTCTACAGGACTAAGAATGAGGAATTACCACTGGGACCAGAGAAGCAGCTAGCAGCACTGTCTAGAGGACTTAGAATGAGGAATTACTACTGGGCCAAGAGACGCAGCTAGGAGCATTGCCTAGAGGACTCAGAATGAGAAATTACTGACAGGACCAGAGAAGGAGCTTATAGAATTGGCTGAAGAAGTTAGAATGCGGAAATACAGACAGGACCAGAGAACCATCTAGCAGCACTTTGTAGAGGACTTTTAATGAGTAATTACCACTGGGACCATAGAAGCATCTGCAGCACTGTATACAGGAGTTAGAATGAGGAGTTAGCACTGGGACCAGAGAAGTAGCTAGTAGCACCTTCTAGGGGACTTAGAATGAGGGATTACAGAGGAGAACAGAGAAGCAGCTAGTAGCGCAGTCTACAGGACTTAGAATGAGGAATTAGCACTGGGACCAGAGAAGCAGCTAGCAGCTCTGCCTAGAGTCTTAGAAGGAGGAGGCACCACTTGGTTCAGAGAAGCAGCAGCAACACTATCCAGAGAACTTAGACTGAGGAATTACCACTGGGACCATAAAAGCAGCTGCAGCATTGTCCACAAGACTAAGAATGAGGAATTACCACCGGGGACCAGAGAAACAGCTAGCAGCAATTCCTACAGTACTTACAATGAGGAATTACCAAGGGGTCCTGAGAATCAGCTAGCAGCACTTTCTAGTGGATTTAGAATGAGGAACTACCACTGGGACTGGAGAAGCAGCTAGCAGCACTTTCTAGGGGACTTAGAATGAGAAATTACCGCAGGTGAACAGAGAAGCAGCTAGCAGTGCTGTCAAGAGGACTTAGAATGAGGAATTAGCACTGGGACCAGAGAAGCAGCTAGTAGCTCTGCCTGGAGGATTTAGAATGAGGAATTACCGCCGGGTTCAGAGAAACAGCAGCAGCACTATTGAGAGAACTTAGATTGAGGAATTACAACTGGGACAAGAGAAGCAGCCACAGCACTTCCTAGAGTACTTACAATGAGGAATTACCAACGGGTCCAGAGAAGCAGCTAGCAGCACTGTCTAGTGGACTTAGAATGAGGAATTATCAACAGGACCAGAAAAGCAGGTTGCAGCGCTTCCTAGAGGACTTAGAAAGAGGAATTATCGATTGGTCCAGAGAAGCAGCTAGCAGCACTGTATGGAGAACTTAGAATGAGGAATTACCACTGGATCAGAGAAGCAGCTGCAGCACTGGCTAGAGGAGTTAGAATGAGGAATTCTCACTGGGACCAGAGATGTACTTGCAGCATTATCTACAGGACTAAGAATGAGGAATTTCCACTGAGACCAGAGAAGCAGATGCAGCACTGTATAGAGGAGTTAGAATGAGGAATTACCACGAGGACCAGAGAAGCAGCTGTAGCACTGGCTAGAAGACTTAGAATTAGGAATTGCCACTGAGACCAGATAAGCTGCTAACAGAAATTCATATAGGCTTAAGAATGAGGATGTACCACGGGACCAGAGAAGCAGCTGCAGCACTGTCTAGAGGACTGACACTTAGGAATTACCACTGGGACCAGATAAACAGCTGACAGCACTGCCTATAGGACTGAGAATGAGGATTTAACACTGGGACCAGAGAAGCAGCTGCAGCACTGTTTGGAGGACTTTAGAATGAGGAGGGCTGAAAGTGGATGAGTATGTGTCTGCCGGAGGGTGCAAAAAAAATAAAATATTTTACCACAACTCAGACCTGCTGGTACTCTTCCATCAAAAGTATTTCACCCCTGCTGAGAAGTACTGGTGCTCTTGCATTAAAAGTATTCAGCCGCTGCTGAGACATGCTGCTCCGTGCATGTATCCAGTGCCTGGCAGCATAAGACCATTCAAAGCAATGAGCATGGTCAAATAGAACATGAATGGATGAATGGAAAAATAAATACATGCTACAAATTAAGAAATTAATCATGCAATATTTTATAGATGGATGCAAACTTATGAACTTCAGTGACAGCTGCTGTCAGTAATGGTTGGGGGACAGTGTGTGCAATGGGGGGAATAATAATAATAAAATAAAGACTTACCTGCTGTTGCCAGCCCTCCGTGTTCCTCTGCTCCTGCCACCTCAGTTCTTCTCTTGTTGCTCCCCTCAACACCCAGTCCAGACGTTTTTCTCACACAGCTACCCAGCATGAGGGAAGCACCATGATCGGCCTGAGCGGGTTGAAACATTACTCAGTTAGGGAGCGGGAGCCTGCTCTGGTTCTCCACTTGACTGTGAAACACAGCTCGAGTGGAGAGTTAAAAGAGTGCATGTCGGGGTGGCCGGCCAAGACGGTCAGTCAAACCGACATGTGCACTTAGAGTGTACCTAGCACTCCTCCTCCCCCTGCTGATGCAGTAGATGGCTCCTCACGGTCCTACACTCAGCATACTGGCTAGGCGGAAAAATAAAATGATACGAAAATACTTTTATTATCATTTTATTTTCTGCTTTTTGCTGCCTTTCAGTAGTGGGGCGATGCTCCTACGCCATACTGGAAGGGTCGCCCTTGATAAACTTAGCACACAGCAGCCAAACATATTTTACATGTCTGCTGATGCTTTTTCAAGGCAAAGCCTAGATCACACATAGATCAGTGCCCAGTTGTCTTGTTAGGTTCATTTGACTTGGTTTCTGCAGGGATCTTTGTTAGAAACAACAATGATTTTGATCTTTTTTCATACCTAAAGCCTACATCTGCTGGCATACTCACAAAATGGTTGTGTTAGAGTCTTGTTTAGATCCCACCTGAGACAGCACATGCAAGGTCATCTGCGAGATTTTTTGTTACTTTAAAACAAAACCTGAGAGGAGTTTAGAACCTGCTCTTTACTTACCATTGTTTGGCTTAATTGGAGCTCTAATTCTCTTGTATCGCAGTGTTCAGCCCATGCAGGTTTCACTTTCTTTCTTGGTCTGTCTGTCTCCTCGATTTAACTTGGACCAAGTATTGAATAATATCTTAATTAGTGTCTTTCTGCTTTTCGGATTCATGTACTTTTTTAGCTGTTGCTTTCCCCAGCATTGTTGCTTCCTCATTGTTGTTGGTTGCACCCTCCCACCTTCTGTCATTTTTGGTTGCCTCCTTGCCTCCCACTTCCTTGTTGCTTGCCCTCCAGTCATTGTTTGTATACCTTTGCCCTCCTGTCATCGTAGCTTGCCTTCCCTCCCTCTGCACTCCTGTTGTTGCCTGCCCTCCTGTCTTTGTTGTTTTACCCTCCCATTGCTGTTGCTGAGCTCCCCCCTCATCCCTCTCGTATCATTTTTGTTTGCCCTCCAGGTATAAAAAACAAGAATTGGCAAAGCCAATAGGTCTTGTGTATGCATATGTGTTGGCTTTGTCAATTTTTTTAAACCATGTTGTACAGCAGTGTGGCACCTGTGTAGCTTGTCTGAATTTTTTTTTAAACTGATAAGATGCAGTCAGGGCTAGCAACGTCATAGTGCTTTATTTTGTTCCTATCAAAAATGCTGTATAGCACCCGCAGAACTGTACAACATGGCTAAATAAATTGACAATGCAAAGGAGCTCTCTTATTTAGCTTTATCAGTGTTTTATTTTAATTCTATATACTTTATATAACCTAAATGTGATTAGTAAATAACAAAAAGCATTTGAACAGCCACAAACACAGATTCAGAGTATTTGCAACTGTTAAAATGCTTAGAACCTCTGGCCCTTTGTTATTAGAAGACTCTGAAGCTATTGCCTAATTCATCAATCTAAGTTAATTAAGTGAATCAATTTAACTGGGATCCAGGCTTTTGTCTTTATAAACTATTGTCTTCAAGCATGTTAGTCTACTTGGTTCTATTCAATTTGTTAAATGTAAACCCAGAACTGCAAATTATATGTTGCTGTGTGTAAGATATACCTTCACAGAAAAACAAGATAATGGGAACCTTTTTTTCTGAGAGTGCAAGTAATCTACACTGTTTAGTGAAACTATTAAAAGTACAGTTTTGTCAAAAACAATGGACAAAATTCCAAGAACAAAAAAATTATTACTTCACAAAACTTGAGGTAGCTGTTTTCAAAGAGAATAACAGTGTAGCTCCCAAACCAAATTGTGGTTATGAAAATATAGTTTTATTATTAAATGGTGAAAAAGAGTGTTAGACCTGTCAGCCTCAGGGTAGTGTTCCCCCCTAATGTTTTCCTGCTTGTGTCCATTTTGCCTGGATTTTTACTCTGTTGGCCTTAGGACTCTGTGCACTTTACCACTGTTCACCAGTTTTAAAGTGCATGTGCTCACTCCCCTAAACATTGTTTGTTTGACACACACCTGATTGGCATACTTATTTACATGTAGGTCCCTTGTAGAGTGGTATACCATATACCCAGGGCATGTAAATTAAATGCTACCAGTGGGCATGCAGCACTTATTGTGCCACCCACTTAAACAGCACCTTAAAGCTTGTTCCAGGCCTACCATTTCAGCCTGACATCAGTGTCTCACTGTCATGTGGCCTTGACATTTAAAACCCCTTGCCAAGCCTCAACCCCCTTTTTTTACATATGTCACCCCTGTGGTAGGCCATATGAAGTCTCTAGGGCAGGGTGCTGTGTAATTAAAAGGTAGGACGTTTACCTTTTAGTTTTATATGCCCTAGTAGTGAAAAACTCCCAAATTAGTTTTCTCACTACTGAAAGGCCTACCCCTCCCATAGGGTAACATTGTGGAATCCTTATTAAAATTAATACGTTGTAATTCTTGAACCAGAGGTGGTAGGTATGTCATGTTTGGTACTTATGAACTCTTTAATTGTAAAGTCTGAATTATTATCACACTTTTGGAAATGCCACTCTTAAAAAGTTGGCATTTTCCTGCCCTTAGTCTGTGCCTCTAACCTGCCTTAGGTCACATGACTGGATGTAACTGAGAGTTGGGACTTTGTGAATTCACTCCACACAGACACACAATAGGGGGATTAGCAGAGCCTGAATGGGCCATTAACTGACCTGATGGGGTGTCAGTGCTAAGCACAGCCCCACTTGCAACTGAATAGGCTGGGCTCTGCCACCACACAATAGGCTTAACAACCCTGTATTGACAGTGCAACCAGCTAGGAGCCAGGGCAGGGGAGGCAGGTAATTCATGGAACTTCATAGTACCCTTAGTGAAACGTCTTCCAACTTCCAGTAGCAGGACACCAGGGTTTAAAAGGAGCTCTCTCAGACCTGCTCCTCAATTCACTGCTGGACCTGAAAAATGATCAGACTCTCAGAGGACTGCAAGCTGCTATGACCTGCTACGCACTCTGCCAGACTGCTGCTGTACCTGAAGACTGCTTTGATGTCTGGAGCCTGCCTGGGACCTTCAGAGACCAGCCATCTGCAGAGACCTGCATCACCACCTATATCCAGGACTCCAGAGTTGACTCCAAGGGTTGTTCAGCTGGTCTCCTGTTTTGAGCCACAGGGATGTCACAGGCTCCCACCATCTTAAACCTGCACCTGGACCCAGACTGAGTGAGTCTTGCACCCCCAAGAAGTATCTCTCCACTCCTGAACCTTTGGTTGTGGTGTTAAAGATGGCCATTTTGTGAGGATTTGTTATTTTGAAGCTTAAACTTAAAAAATTCAGAACTCTGTTTTTTCTAATTGGATTTTCATGGTTTTGGTGTCACAAAATATTTAAATTTTCTCTACTTTTCTAAGTCGGTTTGTGATTTTATTGTGTTGTGTTTTCACTGTCTTGCTGTTTGTGTACTACATAAGTACTAAAAACATTGCCTCTAAGTTTAGCCTGACTGCTTTTTGTGCCTAGCTACCCAGGGTTAAGCAGATGTTAATCTAGTGACCACCATGCAAGCGATTGTGGCTTTTGCTTAACCAGGGTTCACACCCCAGTCAACCAACATCCTGATTTCTCACAAAGAGGTAAAGAGAAAAGGCTGGTAAAGCAAGGAAGGCAAAATGGGGCAATCACTAAAACGAGGAATGAGAGTATAGAACCCTCCAACTACAAAGTGCAAAAACAAGGAGAATAAAGGAGTGGACAAATAAACTAAGATTAAAAATGGCTAAAGGAAGGGTGCAAGTGGGTTGCCCATCCAAAAAGGGGAAGTGAGGAAGGATTAGGAGGAAAGGAGACATAGAAGGACTATGCAAGGGGAAAAAGTTGGAGAAGATGGAATGGGGGTTCGGGTGTAACTTACAGAAACAGCATTTTGAAAGAAATGTGAAACACCAAAAGTGACAGGAGATTTGAGGGGTCAAGGGAAAGGAGATTTATGCACCGTTGAAAGATTAATGACGTTTATTCCTTAATTAAAATGCATCAAAAAGGAAATTAAAAAAGGCAGTCTGTGAATTGCTTTCTACCAAACTGTAAACACCCTTCAGCTTGAAATTTCAGTCAAAGAGCTTAGACAGAGTGAATTCTGAGAACTGATATTCTAGGAATGGGTTTTCAGCCAACCACCTTGAAAGAAAGAAAAAGAAAGAAGTAGTTAAAAGAAGCGAAGAGGAAAAGAGAACTAAAGAAAGAATGAAAGAACAAAGGAAAGAAAGAAAGAAAGAAATAGAAAAGGTAAGAAGGAAAGAGAAATAAAGAGTGAAAATAAAGAAAAGAAGAAAGAAAGAAAGAAAGAAAGAAAGAAAGAAAGAAAGAAAGAAAGAAAGAAAGAAAGAAAGAAAGAAAGACAGAAGCCAAGGAAGAAGGAACCAGACAGAAAGCAAGAAAAGAAAGAGAGATAGCAAGAAGGAAAAAGGAATGAAACCAAAAAAGAAGGAAAGAAAGAAAAAGGAAAGAAAGTAGGAAAGAAGGAAAGAAAGCAGGAAAGAAGGCAAACAGCTGGAAAGTAAGCAAGAAAGACAGTAGGAAAGAAAGGGAGGAAGAAAGAAGAAAGAGAAAAGAAAATAGAGGAAAGAAAATTAAAATAGGAAAGAAAGAAAGAAAGAAAGAAAGAAAAAAAGAAAGAAAGAAACCAATAAAGAATGAAAGGAAGAATAAAAGAATGAAAGCAAGAAAGTAAAGAGAAAGCAAGAAGAAGGAAGAAGGGATGAAAGCAAGCAATTCAGAAAAAAGAAAAAAGTAAAGAAAGAAAAATGAAAAAAGCAAACAATAAGGAAAAAGAATGAAAGAAAGAAGGACATCAGTAACGGAAAGAGGGAAAGCAGAGGAAGAAAGAAAGAAGGAAAGAAAAAAGGAAGGAAGGAAGGAGAAATAAAAGAAAGAAGGCAAGAGAGAAAGAGCAAGAAAGACAGAAACAAAGAAGGAAATGAAGGAAGAAGGAAAGGCAGAAGGGCAAAAGGAAATAATTTTTTTTCAAAAGTGTTACAAGTACTGCAAATCAAACACGATAAAGGCCGTGTTTTTTTCCTGGGCAAAGTATATTAAAAAACATTGGTGAAATTGAGTCCAGAAAAAAGGTGTTCTGAGGAATTGTTTGCTTATAACTTTACATGTATAATACTGAAGCTTTCATTTGTGCACTACATGTATAGTAAAAAGCGGATAACTTAATATCGAACAGTTTCAAATGAATGCAATCTTTTATGGTATAAAACGTCCTCTTTCTTTTCAGGATCTAAACACAAAGACAAACCTAAGTATTTATAAAGTAAAAACTAAAATTCTGCCCCTGAAGGGAACTACCTTGGGGCAGGTGTGCTCATTCTGGGAGAGCAAAATGCAGCCACTCGATGTGAAATTAGCCAGTGGCAGAAGTAGGCTGATCCATTGCGCCATGCTTTAGGCTGTAGTGGGCAAGGGCAACATATGGATAACAAACCAACGGCCAATAGATGAAGAGAGGTGGTTGAAACTGAGCTTGTTTAAGTAAGCATATTATGCACGTAATTTTTGTAAAAGCGACGATCTTGATTACCGTCAGACCTAACATGATGGAATCAGCACCTGAAGCCCCCAAGAAGCAGCCTGCACATGGGTAGCATCAGAGTAACTGCTAGCTGTTGATAGTGGGCTGCTGACCTTTAGACAATGATTTGTACTTCACAATTTTCCCCTAGGTTTTGATATAGTCTCAGGCAAAAGCACACCAAAACAGACTTCTATTAATTACTTTCCTCATTATTCACTCATTTGTTATGCTGTACTCCAATTTAATAAATGTTTCCAAAATCCTGCTTCTCCCCCCTCAACAATAGCTTTCCCCTGGTGCCCTAGCATGGTTTTCATTTTGTAAGATTTTATGACCTTACCAGACCTTGGGCCTGATTTAGAGTTTTGGTGGGAGAATTTACTCCTTCTGTCATTGCAAATTCTGCCACCTTTTCCATTTGATGTAATTAAGAAAGATGTTGTATCCCTAAAGCACCTATTTCCACCATAGAAGGAGACACTAAGGGGGAGAACTGTGATGGAAATTCCATAACCCCTTGTTGTCAGTGAAATTTCAGCCTAAATATGTGATTACTTGAAACATATATGGATGATAAATTCCCAATGGTTGTTGCCCAGTCTATGGGGTGCACAATACGCAACATTTTGGAAACTGCAAATCTTTCCACAGCACTCTTTGTCATCAACTCTACTTAGCACCGCGCAGGATCTGTAACTGCACATGAGGTAGGTAGACCATATTGTTCTCTTCAGGCTAGTTTCTCCTAACTCCTTGAAGGCCACGATGTCTTCACACTCCTGCGCCAGGCATGCTCTGCAATGTTTGTACACATCTTGTGCAAACATTGGAAGGCCACTTCTGTTAACATTAAAGGCTTATGCCAAAGACATAAAGGTACGTCATAAAAATGTACTGGGCCCACCTTTTGTAAGATGTATACACATCGATAGGGCAGTCAAGGGACCTATGTTGAGTGCCTGGAGTTCACATACAGCCATGGCATGATATTGGTACCTAAAATGAAGGAAACTGGGAGACTAATTCACCCATCTATCCCCTCTTCTACAAATCAAAAAAGGACCCCCAGTATAACAATGGATCCCCAGTAGTACTGGAGGCTGTTGATGGTGATGTCCTTTCTATCTTTGAGATCATATTATTTCCTCTGAGATTCATACATCCTACTGGCAGCTGGACAAGCTACTGGGGGTGGAAGTGCTTTGAATGGCAGAGGTGGTGTCCAATCCAGAGATATATCTCCATCATTCTAGTGTTAACTTATAGTAATTCCCACAAAATACAGTTTTAGCGGATCGTGTTCCCTCCAATTTAAGGGGTCTGGGTTGAACACTGCCACTGCCACTTCACTGTTTCCTCTTTTACAGCCCTGCATCTTCACCCTTGTCCTCAATTACTTACTTGCCTAGCTATTAGACTACTTTGGGAGAGGAACTGGAGTTATTGATAGTGGGTGACCTGCCAGATGTGAGAACTACTTGATATCAAGGAAGTGTCCCAGGAGATAAAAAACAATAGCAAAGCCAACAATTCTGGCTTTCCTACAGCCAGGGTACAATTCGACATCACTGAGTAGATATGCATACACAAAGAACACACACACAGCCGACCTTTGCAGTCACACATTAACTCACAACTGAAACTGCCCACGTGTGCACCACCTGTGTGATACATCTATGCATACTCTCTGTGAACTAGTTTATTTTGTGTGGGCCTCTGTGTTTATACATGTTGCCTGTGTGCATGTTCTCTGTGCTGCCGTATCTGTCTGTAATATTTGTCTGTGCTTGTAGCATAGGATAGAAAAATCAGATCTGTTGACTATGATATTTGTTTCGGTCTTTTGTCTATACTTAAGAAACTAGCCTTTAACTAAAAATCTTTTTAACAAGCAACCCAAAAACTTTTTTAAAAGCAACACTAACTTTGAAGATGCTAGGTCCATTAAAAACATTTAACACTGTCAACCAGACAGGAGGAGGCATCGCCATCGTCCACAAGAACACCATCCGCATCACGACCAACTCCGACGACACCCTCACAGCCGCTGAACACCTTCACTTCCAGATACACACCGACCCCAAGACCACACTCAGAGGCACCCTCATCTACAGACCCCCAGGACCCCACACACAATTCAGCGAAGACATCGCAGACTTCATCAGCCCACACGCCCTCCCCTCCGCTGACTACATCCTCCTAGGGGACCTCAACTTCCACCTGGAGAACAACAACGACAACAACACCACCACCCTGCTGGACAACCTCGCCAACCTCGGACTCAAGCAACTGGTCAACACCCCCACCCACTACGCCAGACACACGCTTGACCCTGTCTTCTCCTCCAGCAAGTACATCTCCTTCAGCCACTCCAACGGACTCCACTGGACAGACCACAGCTGCGTCCACTTCAGCTTCAGAAGAACCACGACTCACCACCACCCACAACAGGCTCCCCGCAGGAGCTGGAACAAGATCACCACCGACCAGCTCTCCACATCACTGAGCCAGAACCCCCCGCAAGCTCAGCGGACCCCAACCAAGCAGCCAACAACCTCACACAGTGGATCACCAACAGCGCCGACAACCTCGCACCTCTGAAAACCCATCCCATCAGGCCCAACAGCAAGAAAGCCTCCTGGTTCAACATCGACCTCAAGAACTCCAAGAAGAACTGCCGCACCCTTGAGAAAGCCTGGCGAAAAAACCCGACTACAGACAACATGACCGCCCTCAAGCACGCCTCCCGCAAACACCACCAGCTGATCCACACCACCAAGAAGACAGCATTCAAAGAACGACTAGACGACAACGCACACAACAGCAAGGAACTCTTCAACATCGTCAAAGAGCTCTCCAACCTCAGCGCCGGAAACAACAACATCACTCCCTCACAAGACCTCTGCGACTCACTCGCCTCGTTCTTTCACCGCAAGATCGCCGACATACACAACAGCTTCGGCACACAGACCACGTACCCAACCACCAAACCGACGCCCCCCAACCCCACCCTCCGCGCCTGGACCCCGGTCAGCACCGAAGACACCATACATACGATGAACACCATCCATTCCGGATCACCAACCGACCCATGCCCCCACCACATCTTTAACAAGGCCGACTCCATCATCGCACCCCATCTCCGGGACATCATCAACTGCTCCTTCAACACCGCCACCTTCCCGGAGAGCTAGAAGCATGCCGAACTCAGCGCCCTCCTGAAGAAACCTTCAGCTGACCCCACCGATCTCAAGAACTACCGCCCCATCTCGCTCCTCCCGTTTCCCGCCAAAGTCATCGAGAAGACCGTCAACAGACAGCTAGCCGCCTTCCTCGAGACTAACGGATCCCTCGACCACTCGCAGCCCGGCTTCCGAGCCAACCACAGCACCGAAACCGCCCTCATCGCAGCCACTGACGACATCCGAGCCCTGCTCGACAACGGGGAAATAGCGGCACTCATCCTCCTGGACCTCTCCGCAGCGTTCAATACTGTCTGCCACCACACCCTAGTGCAGCGCCTCAGCAACATCGGAATCCAAGAGAAGGCACTAGAGTGGATCACCTCGTTCCTCGCCGGAAGAACCCAGAGAGTCTGCCTCCCCCCGTTCAGATCCGAGGCCACCAAAGTCAGCTGCGGCGTACCTCAAGGATCGTCACTCAGCACCACCCTCTTCAACGTCTACATGAGCCCTCTTGCAGCCATCGCACGCCAACACAACCTCAACATCATCTCCTACGCCGACGACACCCAGCAGATCCTCTCCCTCACCAACGACCCAGACACCGCCAGAACCAACCTGCACGAAGGGATGAAGGACGTAGCCGAGTGGATGATGAACAGCCACCTGAAACTGAACTCAGACAAGACGGAAGTCCTCATCCTTGGATCATCACCCTCTGCCTGGGACGACTCCTGGTGGCCCCCTGCCCTGGGCAGCGCACCCAAACCAACGGACCACGCACGCAACCTGGGCTTCATCCTGGACTCCTCCCTCTCGATGACCAGACAAGTCAACGCCGTCTCATCATCATGCTTCAACTTCCTACGCATGCTCCGAAAGATCTTCCGTTGGATCCCCACCGAAACCAGGAAGACGGTCACCCAGGCACTCGTCACCAGTCGACTGGAATACGGAAACACCCTCTACACCGGAACCACGGCCAAACTACAGAAAAGACTCCAACGCATCCAGAACGCCTCCGCACGCCTCATCCTCGACATCCCCCGACACAGCCACATCTCCGGACACCTGCACTGGCTCCCCGTCAGCAAGAGAATCACGTTCCGTCTCCTCACCCACGCACACAAGGCCCTCCACGACCTGGGCCCCAGGTACCTCAACAACCGCCTGACCTTCTACACTCCCACCCGCCAGCTACGATCGACCAGCCACGCCCTTGCCGCCGTTCCACGCATTAGAAAAGCCACCATGGGAGGAAGATCCTTCTCCTACCTGCCAGCCAAGACTTGGAACTCCCTCCCCATCCACCTCCGTCTGACCCAAGACCACCTCTCCTTCAGGAAGCAACTCAAGACCTGACTGTTCGAGCAGTAGCGGTCCCCCAGCGCATTGAGACCCTCCGGGTGAGTAGCGCGCTTTACAAATTTTTTGATTGATTGATTGACTACTCCAAGATTACTGCTGTATTACATGCTCTGAAATGCAACACAGGTTCCCAACATGAAACATACATTGGGATATCCTAATAAAGCAATCAATCAATCCATCAATCATGGATTCGTAGAGGGCGGCTAATCACCTATAGGATCAATCAATCAATCAATTCTTTATTCGGTTATATAATAATAACCATAAATCACATAAATACATAGCACTTTACATACAAACATTAAAAAAGTACAAATTTGCATATTTAAAATCTTAAAAGCTTCCCATTTCATTTACAGTTAAAATTCAAATGTAAAAATATTTAATAAGTAACAGGTTTTCACTATTCCACCAACTTATAGCCCCTTTTAAGAAAGACCCCACCCCACGGCACACCAACACATCAGGGACCATATGTTAGCACAGGTAGGCTGGGCGATACTGCACAAAATCCTTTTTTTCAATGCAAGAAGTACAAATCTTCATCTAAAAGGTAAATAAAAATCACAAAACATGGTAACATGGATTAAAGACTGTAAAGACACCCCATCACATGGAAAAATTTGTATGGATTTCAAATCAGACTGGCCAAGGGGGAAGCACAGATTACTTCTAATTCCTTCTAATCGAAAGCGGGTTATGAGTGACCTTTCCCAAACATTTTGTATAGTCAAAAGATACATTTCCAGACCCGCCTGCAACTTTAGCATTAAGAAATCCCTCACCGTTGGTTTCCTTAATTCCTGTGCCTCCCTTTTTGCTTCCAGCATTTTAAAAAAGTTCTCCTTTACCCAACTTTTATGGACACATGTTAAACATTGTGGGGCATTAAACATTTCTGGGAGGCCAAGGGATGTGGCGGTCTCTTTTTATGTATGCCAGCCAGGGGATACTCAAAGCTCGATCACATGTCAGACAATCAAGCAACATTTCCCTATTTAGGGAGGCACAATAATTTGACCAAATTGAAATCCAAAGCAGAAGAGGCACAATCTTAATACCATCCTCCACACACTCCAGATTCAATTCCTCCTGAAGGAAAAACCCATAAATATTTTGTCCCACACCCAGTAACCTTCTGCAGAAGCGATTTTCCTTTATCTTGGGAGCCAAACTACCCGAATAGCCCCAGAGTGATGTCTCATACAAAATAACCGGAAGGCATTTCCGTCTACACTTCTCAAGCAGAGGCTTTATAGGCTAATTCCCTACTCTTGAAGCAGACTCAAAAGTAACTCCTACAGTGGCATTAAATCGCGCACATCACCTCGAGATGCAGGGCTTCCATGTTCCTTTGTCATTAAAAGTTACCACTAGATAGGGAAACTCCCGCACACGGCTGATGATTTGATCATTAATCTTCAAAGCACCCACTTTGCTCAGTTGCTTGTCACAGACCATAAAGTGGGACTTGCTGTTGTTGACCTCTAAATATAAATTAGACATCAAATTGTCATATGCCTTAACCACCTCACAGACACCATTCATAGTACGTACCGCATCATTCGCGTATATCAGGGCCGGGATACTCTTACCATTTATTTTAGGAACATCTTTACAATTTTTCACCAAACAATTGTGCAAGCCATTTATATATAAAAGAAACAAGGTGGGGGCTACAGCACACTCCTGTCTCAAGGAGCTGTATGTGGGCATGCTGCTCAGTCAAAGAGCCAGGTTTTGAGGTCCTTCCTGAACTGCTTCAGTGATGCGGTCTGCTTGAGCGTAGTGCGTTCCATGTCTGGGCTGCTAGGTAGGAGAAAGATCCTCCTTCTGCTCTACTTTTCCGGATCTTGGGAACGGCTGCAAGGGCGAGTTGGGAGGATCGGAGACATCTGTTGGGTACGTAGAAGGTGAGGCGGTGGGTGAGGTATGCCGGTCCTATGTTGTGCAGTGCCTTAAAGGTGTGGATCAGGAGTTTGTATGTGATGCGTTTGTTGACTGGGAGCCAGTGTAGGTCTCTGAGGTGGGAGGAAATGCAGCTGTGTCGGGGGATGTCCAGGATGAGTCTGGCTGCTGCATTCTGGACTCTTTGTAGTCTTTATTGAATTTTCATGTGATGCCAGCATTGCCATAGTCCAGTTTGCTGGTGATGAGTGCGTGGATGACTTTCTTTCCTGTGTCGGGGGGAATCCATTTAAAAATCTTCCACAGGAGTCGGAGGGTGTGGATGCATGATGAAGAGACAGCGTTGACTTGGTGGGTTATCAATAGAGAGGAGTCCAGGATGATGCTTAGGTTGTGCGCATGGTCATGTCTGAGTTGAGCTTGAGGCAGCTGGCCTCCATCTAGGTGGTGACTGCTCTCATCCTTTTGTGGAAATTCCTCTTAGCTTGAGAAGAGTCCTCAGACAGGCAGAGGAGCAGTTGGGTGTCGTTGGCATAGGAGACTTTGTTCAGCTCGTGCTGTTTGGTGATCTTGGCAAGCGGCGCTATGTAGATGTTGAAAAGTGACGGGCTGAGTGAGGATCCTTGGGGCACTTGGCAGCAAGTGTCTTTAGGTTCTGACATAAACGGCAGTAGTCTGACCCTATGTGTTCTTCCGGTGATGAAGGACCTGATCCAGTTCAAGGCTTTGTCTTGGATGATGGCGTTGTGCAGTCTATCACAGAGGGTGGAGTGAGAGACGGTGTCAAATGCGGCAGAGAGGTCGAGGAGGATGAGTGCGGCCATGCCTCTGTGGTCAAGTATGAGGCATATGTTGTTTGGTGGCTGCTAAGAGTGCAGTTTCGGTGCTGTGGTTGCTTCTGAATCCGGACTAGGATGGGTCTCGGATATAGTGTGTCTCGAGGAATTCGGTGAGTTACTTGTTGAAAGCTTTCTCTGTTACCGTGGCTGGGAAAGAGAACCGAGAGATGGGTCTGTAGTTCTTTAGCCCCCTAGGGTCGGCGGTGGGTTTCTTTGATAGCGGGCTGATTTTGGTGTGTTTCCAGTCTGAAGGGAATGTGGAGGTCTCGAAGGATCGGTTGATGGTTCTGGAGGGCTCAGGTGCTATGCTGGCAATGGCCAGGTTGAGGATGTGATGAGGACATGGATCCGAGGGAGCTTAGGAGTGGATGGTGTTCATCAGTTTTTGAGTGTCCTCTATGGTAATGAGGGTCCAGGAGTTCAGTATCTGGTGAGGTGCAAGATCCGTGGTTCTTGAAGCCTTCGTAGATGTCTTGGATCTTATGGTGAAAGAAGGTGGTGAGGTCGTTGCAAAGGTCTTGGGAGGGAGGGATGGATGAGGTGTCTGCCCCGGGATTTTATAGCAGCTCTGATGTTCTGTAGGTGTGTGGTGACTGCATTTTTGTAGGCTGTGCAATGTCGCTAATTGGGTGAAGATTTGAGGTGCAACTGTTGGAGGTGAGTTGAGTCAATACTGGCCTAATTAGATTATCAGAAATGCACTAACTCTGGGCAGCTCCTGCTTTGTCTTGCATAAAGCATTGCACAAGAACATTTTAAGGCGTGCACAAAACCATAGATGAAACACATCAGCACACAGCAATGTGGCGTATTACTAGAGAGATTAAGGGTCAAGGGAATCTGTCATTGATCAGTTGACAACATTTGCTACAGTTGTTGACAAATACTTTTCATGCCTGTTGTAGTGGGGTCAAACACAGCTGCTGTTTGAAGCTGCTACTTTCGTCGGGGTACTGCAAGCTCCATAACACTGCAGAGGAGGAGCCTTCAGCACCTTCAAGTGATACAAGAGCACCAGGGAAGCCCTGCTGCTCTGGGGGCCAAACAATGCTACTGTTGGGAGCTGCCACGTTTGTCGGGGGACAGCATGTCCCATCTCTCTCTCTCAAGGGGAGGAGCTTGCAGCATTTGCAAGTGGTACAAGAGTGCCAGTGACACCACGCTGCTACTGGGTCCAAATACTGCTGTTGTTGGAAGCTGCCACGACTGTTGGGGGACTGAGAGTTCCATGACTCATATCAAAGGAGGAGCCTGCAGCACCTGCAAGCACTACAAGAGTGCCCCCAAAGCCCCGCTGTGTTGGCTGCACATGGGCCACACCCGAGCAAAGCCTGGGCCATGGGTAGGTCCATCTGGGCCAATCCGCAGCCAGATGAGGCTGGGCTGGGCCACGGCTCTTGGTCTTGTTTCTTTGTGCTGAAGGTGAGCGACTAATGGATCCCTCTGGTCTTGTAGGCCGCGATAGAGGACAGCCAGTAAGGTAAATGTATGAAATTATTCTTGCTGCTGTTTTGCTGCTTTTTTGCTGTCACTGACATTCCCTTGTCACCTGCAGCACAACCCTTGGGGCCCCTTGCTTAATTTAATGAGATTGCGGATGCTACGCTATTATTAGCCATCCCACCAACAAAATGCAGAAAACGGAATAGGGCAATGGCAAACACCCTTGTATTGTGCAAGACGGGGCAAGTATTATAAATCTTGGCTCTAAAATTAATCCACTGCCTTCTAAAAGGAAACAAGGAGTAGGAAATTCACATAGACTGCAATCAAACACATGCTTTGACCTGGCTCCCCCAGTAATGTGGCACCGCTACTTCCGGGTCCTACCTGGATAGGAAAACATAATACCACAAATGTAACTACCATGACTAATACACTAATACATTGTCAGGCATGGTGTTGGCCACTCTTGGCAGGAGTGGAGGCCCTATTGGATTTCATTCAGCAGGTTATGGTGGGCCAACTTAAATCCTTGATTGATAAAATACAATCTCTGACTGAGACCCTTAATACGGTTCCACCACATACTATAGGGATTTATGGTGTTGCCACTTTCCAGTCTCAAGATATTCTTTGAAAAAGTGGTAATACACCTTCAGGCCAAATGTCCATACCTGTGGAACAGCCTACAAACATTATCTAACCCCACTCGCAAGAACCCAGATGTGGCCCCCCACCCTGTCGTCCCTCAGGCTTGTATTCAGCCTCAGCATGTCCCAGTACCATCAGCCATTTCAAGTAGTCAATTACTTGACCTGCACCTGCCCCTGGAATGTATGCCGTATGTGATCGTCCTGGAGGGAGTTCCCCCTTTAGAGTGTAATGTTCAAGAGAATACTCAAAACCTCATAAATAAAGCAGTGCATTGCTGTAAACAAACTGCAGGATGCCAAATTGATTTAACAAACAAAATCATTATGGCTCACAGGATAAGATGTTTCTTCACCAAAAAACTTTAGAGGGGCCACTGTGTGGTCTTCTAAAGATCCTAACCTTGTTCGCTTCTTGGTGCCATGTTTGGCTCACTTACCACATTAACAACCTAAAATACATGTCTTACCATTATGCTTCTTCTATTGCTGACCTTTAATAGAACCCACAGCCAATACCTGGTGTAGACCCAGTAGTGGCAACTCTCAAGTCATCACGCCCTGGCTGTAACCTCCACTAGCAACTGTATTGAACATTTGCGAAGCCTGTCAGATAGTGATTGATGGTCAATGTCTTTTAGCCCAGTTGGTCCCCAAATTTCTTGCTCCCCTATTCATCCTGAATGCTCTTTTGACCTCCTCAGTGACTCTCAGGCGACTCCAAAATCAAGAATGGACCAATCTCCAGTTAAGTCATCTTTGAATTTTCAGTTTTTTATCATAGAATATTGCAATGATTTTCCAGAAATTGAAAAATAATGAGAGTTGGATATCTTTCATACAAGACTTTGACATAATTTGTTGCCAAGAGACTCGGACCACTAACTCCGTTGCCACAGTCAAATTCAGTCCATATAATTTTAATTTATTTTTAATATAACTTTATCTCTGTACAACCAGTTAGCATTATAGATAAATTGGAAGCCATTGTAGGGACATAAAGGGAGGAAACATTGGTAATTTTACACATACAGCATATGGTGAAGCTCGTAATCAATTAGTACTCACTTATAAATTGTCCTTTTTATCAGATTCATACAGGCCAAGCTTTATTAACCCCGCCTAGATTTGTAGGTAGAGGTAATGTTAGCATTATTGACTTCATTTTACTTTTGGAGGACCTGGTTTCTCAATTATGAAGTCATAAGGTGTACCCTTCACCACTCAGCGACCATTACCCAATCATTATCGGCCTCTCCGCTCACCTGTGATCTAGTTCTAGGATAAGAATTAATCCTGCTTTATTTTACACTGCTAATGGGGGGTCTGGATGAAATGGGAACAAATTGAGCCAAGCAAACTTTTTATTGACCTGGCTGCTGAAAATTATGAGGATATTGTGTACTGTCTCTCTGAAAAGGCTGGTCCCCCTAGAATCCGAGATAGCTTTATAGCACTGTGTCAATTGGCTTCCTGAAAGCTAATCAGACATAAACCCCTAAAAGTGTAACCAGGCCAGAGGTGGTTCATTTCGGACTGCACCACAGCTTATAAAGCCCTTACAAGGCTACTAATATGATTCCACATAACCCAGGTACCATTAAGGCAACCCGGAAAGCCTGTAACCAGCTTGTAGAAAATAGAAAGAATGAAATCCGACCTAATGCCTGGGAAGACTTAGAAGGGGCGGTTGGGTTTAGGGATAATATAGCTTTTTGGGAGATTATAAACAGCCCCTTCTTTTCTGATGTCACTACCTAGTGCATTGAATGTCATATTTTAGAACATGATTGGGTTAAACATTTCTTGCAAATCTTTGACCCTGGAAATTCAGAATCAAAGAAACCCTCCACTACAGATTGTTCTATGCTATCCCCACTTGCCAAATTATTTTTAAGTGAGTCAATTTTTGTGGCAGATGTGTCCAAAGCCATTCTCAGCTCAGGCTGGCAAGGCACCTGGCCCTGACAGGGTCCCTGTAGATTTGTTTAAGTCTAATACTGGCTTTTGGGCTCCCCTAATAACTAATGTTTTAGAGACGATTTTAAGAAGAGACTCATGGAGGGGAATCAATAACCATACCATCTTTAAGGTGATAGGAATCTCCCTGAAAGTTACACTCTGTTTTGTTATTAGGTCCTTCTGCTAAATTACATGGGCAAGTAATTGTGGCTAAATGGGAATACCGGGCTGAGACCAACTCTTTTTTCTCAGAGGTCCAATTTGGATTTTGGTCGTGCCTTGGTACGGTCAAACAAGCGCTTAATCTGTCCTTAATGTTAGGAAAATACATCAAGGCCAGGAGAGATGTGGACAGACGGAAACTGTGGAATTTGATGGAAGCAGGAAGTATTGACCCTGCCATATTGGACATCTATCAAAGTGAGTAACACTTAAACTGGTCATTGCACCCACCCTATAGGAGTCACAGGAGGGTTATACAGGGCTGTATATTAGCACCCTTATTTTTGATCTAATATTAATGCTGTAGATTAATGTATGACATACTGTGCTATAGCTGTTTCAAAAATAGGTTACCGTCTCGTCTCCGTATTCTTATACGCGGGTAACGTGGTTCTTATTACACACACAGCAAAAGGATTGCAGGCTCTTTTAGATGGTTTTAATTACTTCCTAAGTGATCTAAATATGCAGATTAACTAAACCTTTAGTTCTGACCTGTGGTCCAAAAAACACTCGCTCTAAACGTTTTCATATTGAGGGGACCCCTATGATTAAGATTTCTAATTTTAATTTCTTGGGTATTCTTCGGATGCCAATCTGACCTGGGATCAGTTAATTACCCAAAGATCACAGAAGATTGGGCTTTATGTGAAGAGATTTTCAGCTTCACAAAAAAGCTAGGTCATAAACCACTTAAAGAGATTTCTATGCTATATAGGAGCAATGCCTCTCAGCCTGTACATACAGGGCAGGAGTTTTGGGGTTACGCAAGTCTGGGCCCTATGCAAGCAGCCGAAAATGTATTCTTGGGCAGACTTTTGGCAATCCCAAAACAACAAAGTTCTCTTCTCTCAGTGAATTGGGTTTAGGCTACTTAAGAGGATGATGTAAGCTTGGCTCCCAACTTATTATGGCTAAAATATGGGGCACTACTGCGATGAGTATCTCAGGCAAGGTTATAGAGGATTGCCATAATTTAAGCAATATGCAAGCTATTCCTCGGCAGGCATATGTTAAGAACTTCCTTTGTGATCTGCGTTTCAACTAACTTTTTGATGCACCATGTAGGCTTAGTACTCATGATAAGGAGTTGATAAAACGAAGGTTCCTAGCACAGACGGAGAAAAGAGAATTACAAAATCTCTTTGTATGGTTTCCATTCTTCAATATGTGTCCCTGCCTACTGCTCCAGGTATGAAAAACATATCTAGCTTGGATAGAGACTCCAGAATTAAGATTTTATCTTACTCGTTTAGGAGTGAGTATGATTTACTATTTAGTGGCTTTTCCTCATACAGGCACCAGGTTTTCCCCACTTTCATGTTGCCCATGTGATGGAGTCTCCATTCAATCTA
The DNA here is from genome assembly GCF_031143425.1 of Pleurodeles waltl. Lineage (NCBI taxonomy): Eukaryota > Metazoa > Chordata > Amphibia > Caudata > Salamandridae > Pleurodeles > Pleurodeles waltl. The sequence goes on along the minus strand of NC_090446.1, from coordinate 462,444,364 downwards.
CGAAGCACTTTATGTTTTTCTGTACATTGTACTGCACTTTAAGATCCTTTTTTATGCTTCTTTCTACGTGATATGAATTTTATTATACATCAAGGAGGGTTGCAATACTTACAACATTTAAGTTCAACTGCACTGTGTTCTTCTGTTATAAATTTTGTCTTCTGATTTGAAATTGAGAAAGAAAACACCAGTGATCATGATTAGTAATTGCAGTACAGCTTGGTACAACGCTCATACATTACTACATTTGTTTGTATTTATCCTTTTTAATGGCTGGGTACAAATCACTTATTTACAAAGAAGTATTCATGTATTTAAAACACAGTTTCACTGGTCTTAAAATTTAAGTCTTCTTTTTACGTCTGTTATGGGATGGTTTTCAACAACATTTTATCTTTTTTACTAGAGCATGTTCCTGTGTTTTAACTATAATGCCCTGTAGCTGTGGAAATGATGTATGCATTTATATGTGCAATTATGGTCTCATTTTAACCAAATAAAGATTTTTGACTGACTGACTGGCCTGCCTGTTGGTATATTCGTGTTTATGTTTGAACTTCAGTGTTTGACTGCCAGCTTAGAATGCAATACAAAGGGTTTAGTCCCACTAAATAACTGTGTTTTATTTCATGCAACGAATACAGAATCACGAGATTCTGAAATCACTCAGCTGAACGAGCAAGTAGAAGGAAAAGGCATATGCTATTAACCTATACCTGAAATGCTGTTAAGTTTGCCGCGTTTCCCTAAACATTCACTGTTCCTACCTGAACATGATATTCAATAAATATTGTGTGAGTTTGGCTGGTACCATCCAACATGGCTGCTTTTACAAATTGTAATATTAACATTCCTATAAATGAATCATAACATTGCATAGTCATAACTTACTTGACAAGTGTAGAAAAGCTCAGATACACATGAACAACAGCCTTATTTTATGTGTTTGTGCAAAGCAGTCCATTAACACGTGTAACAGTCGAAGCGGTAGCAAAGCAGCCAGTAGCTGTCAGAGCCAAGGTTGTCAATAAGAAAAGAAACATGCTGCAGATGCTCCTTGAAGAAGGTGAATGTCTTGCAAACCTCAATGAGCAGCAGGTAGATTCCCAGCTGCAGCTTTTTCCATGAATGGCTCCCAGGACCCTCATGATGCTGGATTTAATCAAATATTTCCCCAACTTTCTCTCAATGTTACAGTTTACAAAATGTTTCTCGAGGGAGTCTATAATGACCATGCTCTGCATCCCTGGATCAAGCCTAGTTGTTTGTATGGCCCTTCAAGCCTATAACTAAGAATGAACAGGACCCTAGCTTCAAATTCCATGTTACACTACCATTGTACAAACGTTCTTCACAAAAAGGTGCTATTATTTTAAATCTAAATTCTTGCAGTACAGACTGGGTCTGGACTGCTTGTTAACCTTTCGGAATAAGTGTAATTTCTGAACATATGTGCCTAATTTTCAGCAATTCAGTAACTGAAATATTTTGGGTCTGACGCAAGCCAAGACGTTTCTCTTTTTTACTAAAATTGCATGTTTAACATGCTTACATGTTGGGACTCTTAACCAGCCCTATTAATCCATTAGTCTGTTGTGCCTTTCACATATTGCTTCTGCTCACCTCAGGCAACATAATAAGGCAGCAGATCAGCTCACTTCAGTCACTGGCTCTATTAACTGTGAGTGACACCATTTTCCTCTTTCACAGGGAGCACATCTGCACAAAAATGTATTTTCTATTATGAGAACAAAAATATTTTTGCTTTTACCCACTGTTTTTTCTTATGTTGGTGGTGGCCCTTCAGATCCCCCCAAAAAAGCATTTTGCAAAAACCATGAGCAAACAAAAGAAAACAAATATTATCAAAGCTAAAAAATCCGGCAGCTAATGGCAGACCTATTGGTTTTGCGAGTGCTGTTTTTCAGTTAAATCGGTTCTCAGTGCAAGCATGTGGTTTATTTAAACAGCCAAGAATCGCTGTATTTCCGGCTGCGTTGAGATTGAGAGTGCAGGGCAGGAGCGAGGAATGGGAGAAATGCAGTCTCCAGCCATGCTCTCCGGGCTGGATGGAGGAGCTTAGATTTCCCTCAACTTACAAAGAACTGGAGAAAGTTGGAACTTGTTAAAAAAACATCAGTTATAAGATTTGAATCCACACCTTGGCTAAGTGGTGTAGCAAGCTGTCTTTAATGCAGACAACATAATCAGGCACTTCATCCCTTGGTTTTGAAGTGAAAAGCAGCTATAAACAGAGATCAGCAGACCCCTTACACCCTGGTACTGCTGTTACTGCGTTGTTGGTCATTGTTAGACATTGCGTCCTTGTGGTATCCCCTGGCTTTTTGCCTTTAGATCTTCTGTTTTGATTACCTCTTTGTTTCTGGCTCTATAATTTATAAGTGTAATTTCCAATTGGGAAGAGATGGGACCCTCAAGTGTGGCATCTCTGGAATCACAATTTAAAGTCATAACTTATAGTGAAGTCAGATTTTAAATTGTAGTTCTGAAAATGGCACCTTTATAAAGTTGGCATTTTCTTACTTTAGCTATTTAGTGCGTTCTGCCAGTGTCTGAATACATGTCTGGGCTGGGTGACAGCTGGGCTTTGTGCATCCCTCTAGACGGTCACACACAAAGGGAGCCTAGGTGTGACTGATGGGCCATCCACATCTTGACCGGACATTCTTGGCAGGATGGGAGGGAGGGGCTGACACTTACACCTGAATAAGCTGTGTCCTGTCCCCACACAAAGGTCTCTATATCCTCCCCTCCATAGAAAGTCTTGAGCTAGGGCAGCAAGGGCAGGAACTCTGTGCACTTAAAATGCTTCTCTTTGAAATTTCCCACACTTCAAAGGCACAAATGAGTATAAGTAATGAACCTTTGACACTGCAAATTCAGTACACTTCTGGACCTGTGGATACTCTGCCAGAAAGAAGGGCTGCTGGGATGAAAGGACTGCCACTCTGCTGGACTGCTACTCTGCTGGACTTCTGCTTTACTGACCTGCTGTATGCTGCCCTCCTTGTCTGGTAATAGAGAAGATTGGACCTGCATCTCTCCAAGTCATAACCAAAGTGTCTCCAAGGGCTTGCTGGTTTGCCTCCTGTTTTTTGATGTCTTAGGGACACAAAAGACTTCCACCTTACCTGATACAGTACCTGGACTCTGCATACTGTGAGTCTTGCCCCGCCAAGTGGAGACAATCCAGTCCTGGGACCTTGGAAGTGGGGTCAAGTGCTGCTCCAGCCAAATCAATGCATCGCTGCACGAATCGGAACCGGCACATCGCCCCTGTTGCATGGATCAGAACTGGCGCATCGGCCCCTCCAGCTCAGATCGACCTCAGTGCATCATTTTCAAAAGCGCAGCATCTCGGATGCGATGCATTGCTGCTGCTTCTTGGAGAACATCGATGTATCTTCGCTACAGCGTGGAAAGGATTGACGCATCACCTTCATTGTGGGAATCAACACTGATGCATTGCTTCAGCCTGCTCCCCGCATCTTTGAAGACGCAACCAGGATTACAGTACTTTTTGTTCACTGGACCCAAAAGGGGCACTGTAGCTGGCTCGTGCTCCATTGCAGTCGGCCTGAACTTTTGACTTTGTCCCAGTCCTGCTTGACCAGATGTCCCTGGTCGGCACATCTTGTTTCTAAGCGCTATTTCACAGTTTATTCTTTACAAATTCATATCTCAAGTTCTTCTTATTGGATTTTAGCTGTTTTAGACTTGTTTTATTTATTAAATTAAGTTCTATTTTTCTAACTTAGGGCCAGATGTAGCAAGGTCCTAATTTGCGATTCAGAAATTGCGAGTGATGCAGAACGGTGTCTCAGACACCGTCTGCGACTCGCTCTGGGGTCGCAAAGACCCATCTCATTAATATTAATCAGGTGGGTCGCATTTTGTGACCTCATAGCGAGTCCCTGCACTCACAGGGATGGTGGCCTGCTGAAGTCAGCAGACCTCCATGTCTGTGACTGCTTTTTCAATAAAGCAGTTTTTTAAATTTATTTTACAGCCTGTTTTCCTTGAAGGAAAACGAGTTGCAAAATAAAAAAAATAACGAAACCATTTGGTTTCGTTTTTTCAGTGTAGGCAGCGGTCCATTGGACCATTGCCTGCTCTGAAAAAACCTTTTTGCCAACATTCACAATAGGGAAGGGTTCCCATGGGGACCCCTTCCCTTTTGCGAATGAGTTACCACCAGTGTGACACTGGTGATAACTGCGAATTGCTTTGCGACCGCATTGGCAGTCACAAAGCAATTCTGCTTTGAGATGTGAGTCGCAAATAGGAAGGGAACACCCCTTCCTATTTGCGAGTCGTATTCACAATTTGCGAATCGGTACCGACTCGCAAATTGTGAATGTGCATCGCAGAAGGCTGTTTGCATGGCGCAAACTGCGATTTTCGCAGTTTGCACCATGCAAACGGCTTCCTACATCTGGCCCTAAGTGTGGTATCTTGTTGTCTAATGTTTTCACTGTTTTACTGTTTGGAGTGTTGCACAAATAATTTACACATTGCCCCTTAACTTTACCCTGACTGCTCTCTGCTACGCTACCAGGGAGTGAGCACAGGTTAACCTAGGGTGTACTTGTGACTTACCCTGACAAGGATTGTGGTTCATGCTTAGACTGGGTGCATACCTCTGCCATCCGGGACCCCAATTTATAACATTGGTGATCAGCAGTGAGGATAGGACATCTGCTTGTGCAATTCCTTATATTGACTTGGTGTACACTACCATTCCACACTATGACCGATTCAGGGCAGTTCTCCCAAACTGGCTTTTTTGCTTTTTCTAAAGTCAGTTTTACTCTACCTGGTTGTTGTGTTTGTGACCCCTACCATCAAAGATGGAGTTTGAGCTGGTCAAAATATAGAGCTACTCCGTGACCCAGCTCAAGGAGCTTTGTCAGGACATGAGGTTGCCTGCTAAGAGGAACATTAAAAAAGCAGAGCTCCCAAAAGCTTGGGAGCAAGGGCAGAGGCCCACCAGACCACCAGCAGGTGAGGAGAAAGAGTTGAGAGTTTGGCTTCCCACACCCTGGACTCGAATTAGTCCAAGGTTGTCTACTACCACATGAAGTGTGGGAGCAAGGGTTTTTTGTGTTTAAATTTATGGAGGTAAAGAATATACTCCACACTGACCAGAGATACAAAAATGTGGTTAAAACCATCTAAGGTAATCCAAAGCTTCTAATTTATTAGAGGATCCCCTGATAGGTTAAAAAGGTAAACAAAGGGACAAAAAAGGGAAATTAGGAACCCTATCATCCCATCGTGGTCATGAAGCCCGATAATGATGCATGCCACATCTAATTTTGGGTGAGGGCCTTGCTTTTCCCAGAGAGCTCTCTGTTCAAACCAATATTGAAAAAAAATGAAACTAAGCCTAATCAGAGATAGAAATCCCAATTTATAGGGCACTCCTATCATGAAAACAGAGTATGAAGAAATCAGATATGTAGTTTTCAACCTCAGTATTAAAAGCTCAGACTCAGCACAAGCTCAAGACTTAACCCACAGTGTACCATGTAGGTTCCTTAGGCAAGCAGAGGTGCCTTGGAGAGATGCAGTAATGAAACTAAATGCACTGCTGTTACACATTGTTGACATTGAAAGAAACAGTGGTTCTTCTCTGCAATACACATAAATGTTTAATATAGTCCAGCACAATGTCCTCCATTAGCTGTGCAGCAGAACATACAGACAAAAGGACAACTATATATTCATGTACCAGGAATAATTAGACACACTAGTAAAATGTTGAATAGATCTATTTGTGCAAAGTGCATATCAAAAGTTGTACAATACCCCAAAGGAGTGTCTGCTTCTATAAGGTACCCATAAGTAAGTACACCATGTCCCAACCAAACGGATGCTAATGGAGGCCATTGTGCTGGACTATACCAAATATTTATGTGTATTGCAGAGAAGAACCACTGTTTCTTTCAATGTGTCAATGTAGCCCAGGTCCTTACGTAGTAGTGCTGCCTTTGTTTTAGCATGCTATTTCCACTTTGTTGGGCACATATCTCTTTACTGTTTAACTTGTGTACCACAGTTATGAGCAAGTGCCTACTAAAAGAAAAAGTGTTTCCTCCTAAAATGACCTAACTACAAGTAAGCATTTTTCAATATGCAAACAACAATCCTGTTGGAATAAACCAAGCTCGGCCTCCAGAGATCATCAACACTGTGAGAAAATCCTAATACTTAAGGTTTTCACCTAGTGGGAATGGTGACCTTAGGCAACACATCTCTCTGATGAAGATTAAAGCAACTAAACTGACACTACTTGAATTTACCAAGTCCAGGTATTGTACTCTTGCAGTTTAAAGTAAAGGCTTGACTTCATTAATCTGTAGAATGGGAGCACTGGTAGACTTGGTGAACAAAGCACTTAATGTAGCCTAGTGCAGTTTGTTCCACACTCTGTTCTAATCACCCCAGACCATGGCTCAGAGTCAAAGTTATCTGGAATTTGGCAGACTTTGCCATTCTCTGGAGAGAATAACATAGGTTAGAGAGTGGCGCAATGTATGCATTGCGCCACCTGTAAATACAGCGCAGGGATTTCGGCCTCGTTGGGTCACATTATTGTCAAAAATAATGACATTAATGTGGCGCAAGGTGGTGCTGGGGCATTATAAATATGCCCCAAAGAGTCTTGGGAACAGTAATGGGTATAAAGACCTCCATGTTTTGTGGCTATATAAATTAATCTCTAGCCCACTTGCCTTCCCATCTGTGAGGAAAATTAACTTGCAAAGAAACAATTATGCTTTCTTTGGGGGTAGAAGACTTAACAGTAAACGAACACTCTGTTATGGTGTTGGTCTTGGAAGCAAATTGATTATAAACATTCAACTATTTTTAGGTACATGCGAATTTTGGGCTCCAGGTGACTTATTTAGTTTCAGCTTCTATTGAACAGGACTGACATTTACATTCCTTCACTTTTTTGTATCTCAAATGTGTGTGTTTTACTGTTTTTAGTGAAGCTGTAATTTTTTTATTAATTATGCAATATTGTTTGATATATAGTTCACTTGTGTAGTACTACCTTAATGTATATATATTTGCACACAACCAAGATTCATATATCCAACATTTGTTTTTAAGTGTCTGCAGCTGTTCTATTATGCAAGTAAGACTTCCTATAAGACTAAATGCTTCCATCAAATGTTACAGCTTTGAGTACAGACTTGGGTGAATATTTATACTCCATTTGCACCAAATTTGTGTAATTTTGTTAATGCAAATTCAGCACCCAACTAACTCGATATTTATATTTTGATGTTAGACATGTCTGATGTCAAAGTATTGGAGTTTGCACCATTTTCAGATGCGTTAACCTACCTTGCGTCAATGAGATGCACGGTAGGCGTTCCCATCTAAAAAATGGTGCTAACCCCATAGCCCCATATTTATCCCCTGTGCTAAAGTGATGCACAGGAGGGGGGAGGGGCTAAACACCTGGGTCAGACCAGGCATTAGGGGACCTGTGGACCCATTTCCATGGTTAAACACTATGGAATGGGTCCACAGGTGCCCTCCGCAATCCCCAGGAACACCCCTACCCACACCAGAGGGACATCGGAGGATGGGGACCCCATCCCAGGCAAGTAGGGTAAGTATAGGTAAGTGTTATTTTTTTTTTTAATTAAGTGCCATTGGGGCCCGACTTGGGGCCCTCTGCATGGCACAGGGTACAATGGCCATGCCTAGGGGACACTGGTTACCTGTGCTGCCCATTGGGGTGGTGGGCATGACTCCTGTCTATTCTAAGACAGGAGTCATGTGGTATGGATGGTTTTGCGTCAGAAAATAAGGCTAGGCTGGTTAGGGGCATTTTTTTTGCCTCTAACCAGCCTTGTGTCATTTTTTGGTGCAAAACCCCCTTCTCGCATACCGCCACCCCCACCCGGCTACGTCATTATTTTTACGCTAGCCCACCTGTTGCACTGGCTTGTGCCACTCCATAAATATGGCGCCTGGCTGGTGCTCAGGAATGGAGCGAGCCAGTGTTAAACTTTTTGATGCAAGACTGCATTAGTGCAGTTTTGCATGAAAAAGTATAAATATGCCCCTTGGTATTTTAAAACATGGTTGTGCATTAGAAAATCCTTGTCATATTATTTTAGACACAACTTATAAAAAAACAAATGGATGTATAGATATAGGCATACTTATTTGTAACTCAAAATATACATGACTGAAATATATTTTTGTGTTTCTACCACTTTTAAATACTTGGTGAATGCTGCTACTTGAGAAACGTGTTAGGCTGGTAAAGCATCTTATACACCTTTATGGGCCTAATCATAAAGGGAAGGGCATGCCCAGATGTGGGTCCCGTGCTCACTGTGCCACTGGATTCAAGCTAGTCTGGCTAATGAAGGGTGATATGCTTAAACCCATCTTAGGATGCTTGTTTCCAGTCTAGGGAGGACCTGGCCTGGCAGTTTGGGCTGGACTTTTCCCATGGGGGAGAGGGTCAGGACTGATGTGCATATGTCTGGGTCCAAACTGGGGTGGCATGGTGAGCAAAAGAACAATGTACTAAACCAAGATCTGTGACTGGGGGTAACTGTTTGAAAAGTTTCAGCACTCCGTCCATCATCCTTTTGTGCTGCTAATGTTGCCCTAAGTGGGGAGGGAATGCCCAGAAGTGGGGCCCGTGCTCACTGTGCCACTGGATTCAAGCTAGTCTGGCTGATGAAGGGTGATACCCTGAAACTGGTTTGAGGATGCTTTATTTCTGGTCCAGGAAGGACTTGGCCTCGGAGGAGTTCGTGGTGGACTTTTCCCATGGGGAGCAGGGTCAGGACTGATTTTCATATGGCTGGGTCCAAACTGGGGTGGCATAGTGAAAACAATGGATTAAACCCAGATCTATGACTGGGGTGTGTGTTTGAAAAGTTTGGCCACTCTGTCCATCATCCTTTTGTGTTACTAAAGTTGCCCTAAGTAGGGAGGAAATGCCCAGACATGGGTCCTGAGCTCACTGTGCCACTGGATTCAAGCTAGTCTGACTTATGAAGGGTGATACCCTGAAACTGGTCCCAGGATGCTTGTTTCTGGTCCAGGAAGGACCTGGCCTGGAAATTCAGGGTGGACTGTTTCCATGTGGAGCAAGGTCAGGACTGATTTGCATAGGGCTGGGTCCAAACTAGGGTGACTGGTGAGAACAATGGATTAAAATAAGATCTATGACTGTGGGTGACTGTTTGAAAAGTTTCAGCACTCCGTCCATCAACCTAAAGTGTTCCTAATCAGGACTGGCCTAGTGTTCCCACACCTTGTTTTCACTAGACCCAATTTTACCAGCCATAATACCGGACTGGATAATTGCATGAGAACCTGACTGCAACAGCAGCCAACCCTAAACCTCCTCGCCACCACACGCACACAGTAAGAGAGGAACATTCAATATTTCCCCTTGCCAGAACTCATTTTACCCTCCCTCCCCTCCCCTGTTCTTCTAAACCCACTTCCTCCACCCCCACTCTACACTGTAGCCTTGTTCCCAGTAAATTGAATCGTTAAACCCCACAGAACTGGGTACTCCCTGCAGTTTTACGCATGGTAAATCCAGATCTGCACAGTTATTGCATATTACGCGTGTTTAACTCATAATGACAATAAGCAGGTGTGACGATACCAGTCAGAAACAGTTATTCCGGCCTCCCGGAATCTCTGCACGTTTAATCTTAACTCGTAATAGAGGCCTATGTATTTTATTTTGCTAATCAGCATTATATATGACATTATGTGTGACTGAATATGATTTCCCGTCCTTACAAGTTGATGTTCTATTTACTATCGAAGTTGCTACTTAACCTAAGAGAAGTCACAATCAACAAGGCATGATACAGGGATTCCTCTTTCTTGAAATTCTTATTAGCGAGTCGTGCTATCAACTGGTGTTCATTGGTGCATTCATACTGACTTGAGATAAACATTTAAGGCATTTTTCAAGTCCTGATGTGCTGATGTTACACCGCTAAATTATTTTAGTTGCAGCTGTTTCTTTTCACACTATAGCCACCTCACCATGTCTGATGTATTTATTGGGCTGATTTCCGGTTTCTTCGAGTTCTTTCAGATGTTTTCTTGTGACAGTGTGTTCCTTTTTGGTATTTCTTGTATGGGAAATGTTCTTTCCTTTCACTTTGTTTCTTGGCTTCTTTGCAGGAACCACCTGGGTCAGTGAAATAGTGGATTTAATTCTTAATAAAGGGGACACAGAGAAAACCAAAAGAGACGCCATTTATATCCGGGTGCCATTTCTTGAGTTTGCAGTCCCAGGAATTCCTACAGGTACTTCGAAGAACCTTTGTTCCATTACTATCTGAAAGTTCTCCGTACTGATTGTTGGTATTTGGAAGTGGGCCTGACAATTGTCTCTGTGCTCACTATATGCTTCTTGGAGAAATGCAAAACTTCAGCACTTTCCCAGAGGAACTCTGCACATTTTACAGAGTTTTGCATAGGCTTCTAACAATGGCAAACGTGTTGACATGGATTTTGCATTATGTTCCTACAAAAAAACATTCATTTAGGTATTCTGCACACTATTTCTAAAGAAACCTTCACACTGTTTGTGATTATGTGGAGAATTTGGCGTTCAGCTCTAAACAGTTTTCACTGTTTTAAACATATTATGAACACTATCCCAACTTCTTCAGCTTTTTAACACTTCATCCTGCTTATAAAGTGGTCTCACTGCAGCATAACATAATTAGCCGTGGAAATGTTGCTGACTTGTGCTAGGCTCGCCAAAGCCCAACTTCCGGCTGCTGACATTCTCTGAGGAGACGAGATGTTAGCAACCGGTTGCTGTGCTCCTTTCGCAGGCTAGATGTTCATGCTGTGTCAATGTATGCTGGTGGACATGGTAGGCTTGGCCTCACACAAAAGGTACTGTTAATAGCTTGGTCTTTTGGGACCCGGCAGAATCTGACATCATAAGCGTCAGACTAATAATGTGACTCAAAACAGGAAGTGTTGCACACTGGGTGGAAAGGTACAAACAGACGTAACCGCAACGGTGCCCACATGAAGGCTTCACAGGTTGGAAAACATTGTCCCCACTGCAGAGCCATGATCGGCAGTATAAGAGGAAAAAACAAAGCCCATCAAATTTGTTTTTCCATTAACTATCCAGCACTTTCAGTCACAAGAGGTGAGCCACTACTTGGCATCATTTGTGTCTTGTTCTCCTTTGTCCCCTTTGCCCTTCCCCTTTCATCGTACTGCCCTCTCAACACAATTAACCTGTTGAGCATGACTGTCCTGATGCTTTTCTTCACTAATTTCCTTAACTCCAGATGTCCACCTAGACCCCAACAAACTGTATAGTTATCTAGAGCAAAATCATTTAAACCTTAGAGTATAATAGAGTAACTTTGCAGACCATCACATGTGCAAGGTGGGGCGGGAACTACACGTTTTCAGAAAGGCAGGTGGAAAAAGGAGATAGGAAGTTTGGCTCTAAGGGAGTTGAAGGTAGAAGTGCTCCAATTTGGCAGGTTTTCCAAAGGCTTTCCCCTTTAGTCCATTCTTTCCTGGACCATGTGGACCTCATAGGGTCTACCTCGCTCCATTATGCCCACTGTAAAGTTCTTCAATAATGAGCCACACAAAAGCGACTTCCCTGGGTACTGGATGTTGGACGAGGCAGCATATTCCTCACCGGTGGCAGGGGTCCTAATATGACTGACCAAAAGTCATCTGGATGATACATGAATAAACAAAGAGAGAAAAAGTCAACCACCCTGACCCTCCTGTATCGTCATCAGCAGTTAATCTGAGCTTCTGAAAAGTAACTCAGGAGAAAAAAACATAATGTTTAAAATGTTTTAAGAGTTGGAAAAACATTCTCCAGTAGAGAAAAGTTTAAGGCTCACATGTCCATATCTTTGTCTGACATCCGGAACTCTAATTTGTGGCACTTTTTTTTTTGGATCCTTTCTCCCGTATTCCTTCTGTACACTATACTGATGTATGGATGACTGGCCCTTATGGCGCATTTACAGTGTCCTGGCTTATCACTTCTCCTACTTGATCGCCATGTCAATTCTGTCATTTCAGCTCGTCGAACCCATGTTCCTATAGGAAATGACATGGCAGTCACATGCTTAGCTCTTTAGTCTGTTCGCAATTCTTTCCCTGCTATAAATTAAGTCCAGGTTTCCATGGGAAGAAATACACCTTTATTCCGAGCCTGCGTAGTATCCACGTCCTCACTCTTTTGAGTCCATGATCTCACTGGAAGACACATGTGTTTCTATTGAGTCTCAGTGTTACCCATACCCCGTTACCCTTGGAGCCCATGCTACACTAGTTGGCTGTATGCCTTTTTTCCTGAGCTCTGGTGCTATTCATATTCTGTTAATCATTGTGCCCACCTACCCTCTGGGAGGAACATGCCATGTCCACACCTCGTTTGCTACAGAATCACCATTGTCTGGCCAAAATGAATATTTCTTCTTGCCCTCAAGAATTTGATGGCAGACTTGCTAAAGGTGGTATATCAGAACACCATATCTACTGTCCACCATGCCTACACATCATAAGGAGGCTTAATGTGGGGAAAGGAGTCTTAATTCAGTTACCTTTTTCATAGGTGATATAGGGGGTCATTACGACCCTGGCGGCCGGCGGTATGTTGGCGGTGTTCCGCCAGCAATTATGACCGTGGCGGAATTGCCACGGCCATACCGCCGGCCCCTCCACTTTCCCGCCAGGATTCCGCCTGGCGGTCATAATCCCCAGGGCAGCGGTGCCAGCACCGCTGCCCTGGGGATTATGAGTCCCCGACCGCCGGCCTGTCCATGGCGGTACACACCGCCATGGAAAGGCCGGCGGTAAGGGGACTTGGGGTGCCCCTGGGGGCCCCTGCACTGCCCATGCACTTGGCATGGGCAGTGCAGGGGCCCCCAGCCATAGCCCCATCGCGCATTTCACTGCCCGAATTTCGGGCAGTGAAATGCGCGACGGGTGCTACTGCACCCGCTGCACATCAGCATTGCCGCCGGCTCTATTATGAGCCAGCTGCAATGTTGATGTGATATTTCCGCTGGGCCAGCGGACGGTAACACTGTTACCGTCCGCTGGCCCAGCGGAAATGTCATAATAGGGAGACAGAAATACCGCCGGCAATGGCGGTATTCTGTCTCCTGCGGCCTCGGCAGTCTTTTGAAAAGACCGCCGAGGTCGTAATGACCCCCATAATATTTGCAGTGGTGGCGACACCCAATCACTTTACAGTGGCCAGGAATCAGAAAACAATGTTTTAAATAGCTAATGAAAGAGTCTGTAGTTTTGTGAGAGCAAGAAAATAGTAATGGCCTGGTAGGATTGGCAGGGGACAACTTCATCACTTATTTCAGACGGTGGGGGTGCAAAGGTCAAATATGAGCACCAAGAAAATTTGGGAATGCGACATCTGGGCAAAATGTAGACTAACTGAGGTTGGCAAAAAGTAACGTTTTCCCTAACAGCCTCTTAGGAAGGATGAGGAACAAGGGCATTAAGGTCTGTACCTTTTAGAGTCCATAGAAAAATCCAAGCAGAAGTCGCCAGCAATAATAACAAGGGGCAAAGGGTTAAGCAAAGTCTCTGGTCAGTCAGCAAAAGGAAGAATGATTAGTGTGCTCTTGGGGAAGGGCAAGTGCTTGAGCCAAGCAAATGACGAGTGCTCAAGCAGGACAAAGATTGGGACCGACAAAGCGTCCAAGCAAGGCAAAAATGAAGAGTGCTCCAAGTTCATCATGGAACAGTAAATTAAAGTCCAAAGAAAATTCGGATTCACTTCAATGTTCATGCAAGATAATCAAAAGATTCCACTGTCCAATCAAAGTTCATTCCGCCTGAGTCTGCCAAAAAACAGTGATTCAGGCACTTGTTATCTCCCGGTTGGATTACTGTAATATTCTTTATCTGGAAGTTTCTCAGTGTCAGCTGATGAGATTACAGCACATGCAGAATTCCGCAGCCAATCTTTTATTGAATCTCTCTAAGCAGGCATCCATGAGCACATCTGTGAGTAAATTGCACTGGCTCTGATCAAGCAACATCTGTCCTTTAAGGCTCTCTGCTATTACAGAGAGCTTTTAGGAAGACAGGGGCCAATTACTTGCACCCGCTTATAAAGCCTTACTCCCCCTTGAGGTTCTCAGATCTTCTTAGACCTTGTTGGCGCAAGTGCCCAGAGGAAAGAAGGTCCATTTTGGGGGTAGCTCATTTAGGTTTTTTGACACCTAAGTTATGGAACTCTCTCCCTTTCTCTCTCTTAGGCAACAAGAGACAGAGGCCCAGATCTGGAAACATCTGAAAGGGTGGCTTTTTAGATATGATGTTTGCTATCTGGTTATTCCGCTAACCGTCCCTGTGAGTTTTTGAATATGCAGGGCTTGGACACTTCTCTGAAGTAACTATCACGCTGTAGAAATTCAATTATTATTATTACTATTATTATAATTGAACCTCTTAAGGTGAGAGAATGGTTGGCTCCAGCTGTAGTAGCCAAGAAAGCGAATGGTGCAATTCATTTATGTATTGATTGGCAAGTGATGAACAGAGAAGTTATAGTTGATGCATGTCCACTCCCTGATATAGATGCAATTATAACAACTCTAGGGGATGCTAAGTATTTCACATCCTTGGATCAAGAATCGGCCTATCATCAGGTTGAACTACACAAGGAGTCACACAATATAACAGAGTTTTTTACACCAATGGGACGATACAATGTCTAAGGATGCCATTTGGCTTGATTTTAGCAGCCTCTGTATTTTTCAGAGATTTATGAATACAATATTGAAAGATATTCTAGGTGTGAAATGTTATCAAGACGATCAGTTAATTTTTGGAAATACTGAGGAAGAGCATGATGCAATAGTAAAATGTGTACTGAAAAAATTGTGGAAAACTGATTTAACCCTGAGAAAAGACAAATGCAAATTTGGAGTAAGGAAAGTGACTTATTTGGGTCATCAAATCTCTGGAAAAGCTGTGTCATCCAAGAAAGAGTTAGTTGAAGCTATTGAGAATCTCAAAAGTCCATGCAACAAGGAAGAACTAATGTTGTTGAATATTATTGAAAATGCATGTTTTCTTATGCCAATAAGACCACACATATGAGAATGTTACTAGGAAAGAAATGTGAATTTGTGTGTGATGACGATTGTTAGCAGGAGTTTCGTTCAGTGAAAAATCATCTTAAGAATGTTCCGAGTTTAAAAGCATTCATCCCAGGAGAAGAAACTATAATAGTGACTGATGAGAGTGCCAAAGCTGTTGGAGCAGTTTGCTTCAAAAGAGGAATTGAATAGAGAAGTTGATTGCATATGCATCTAAGTGTTCTAATGATTCTGAGCTGAATTATTCAGCTATAGAAAAGGAAGCACTGGCACTTTGGTGGGAGATAAGAAAATTCAGAAATATGGTTTGGGGCATTAAATTTAAGATTTTGACTGAACACAACCTTGTAAGGTTAGGACGATGCTTCATCATGGATAAGGAGACTGGTTATATCACTTCAGGAATATGATTTTGTAGTACAATATATACCTGAGGTAAACAACTGGTCAGCTGATTATTTGTCTCAGTTGGTGGATGTGGATGCAATAAATGTAGATGACATTATGAATGATGATGATGATGTGAAGATATGTGAAATAACAACGGGTGTCATAGAGGAAGATGAGTGGAGGGATGATGTTGTAACAGACAAACAGTTGACGAAGGTGATTGAATCTGTGGAGTCTGGCAAGGGAAAGTCTCTTGAAAAGCCTTTACCTTTGACTTTGGATGGATTGATTGTCAGTGGTGAATGGAATACTATGTCGAGGAACAAATGTAGTGCCACCAGTCAGTTTACAAAGTAAACTTCTAGATGTTGCACATGAAGGACACTCCGGGATAGTCAAGACCAAGGAAATGCCTAGACTAGATTTCTGGTGGCCAGGGATGGATCAAGAAGTAGAATGAATGATGAGAGAATGAATGCAATGCAAACTAAGTGATAACATTTTAATGAACAGGCAAATGCCCATGGTATGTAGGAGATTACCAAAGTTTCCATGTGATGAGATTGCAATAGACATACTGGGACCATTACAAGGTGAACATCACACTCCATATATAATTGTAGCGTTTGATCTCTACTTGAGGTGGATAGAAGTTACATCTTCCAGTGTGCTCAGATTTTGTGGAAGAGATTTTCAGGAGAGAGAGTTATACAAACTCTATGTTATCAGACAATGGACCACAATTCTTTTAAAAAGAAATGGAAGATTATCTAGAGAATTGTGGAATTATTCACAAAAAGAACTTGATATATCATCCAAAAACTAATGGTGCTTTTGAAAGAGTTACCAAAACTCCACAGGAAAGCATACATTTGGTAGGATCAAATGACATAGATGGAAGGTCGTTTTGCAACACAGAATAACAGTGTATTGTATGTCCCTCCTGGCACAATGGGTAAGACACCTTTCAAATTATTCTAAGGAAGGTCAGCCAGCACAAAATTGTGTCCAGGACGGGTATTGTGGAACAAAGGGTAAAAGATAATAACATAGGAAAATGAGGAGATAAAGAAATTTCATTACAAGAGGTAAGAAAAAAATGTGATTAAAGAAAATTTGTTGTAGAAAAAAAGTTGCCTTTGGGGACATTGTGAAAAAAAGAGCACCTGTAGTATGTCATCCTGGGTCAAAATAAAAAAATAAAAAAAATAGTGGTGAAATTGTTTAGAAATGCTACTAAGACAGTTGACAGCAGGATTTGGAATAAAAGTTGAGTTGCGGTTCTGCCTAAAGGTAAAACGGTTGACGAACAACAGAGTGTTAATGGAGTTGGAGCTCAAACTTCAAATGTAGAATCTGTAGAACATCAAAGCACTGCCACAAGTGAACGCAAAAAAGTACGTAGGACACCAATGTACATGAAACACTATGGGGCTCATTATGCCTTCTGTGGATGGAAAAGCTCATCTGCAGAAGTCTCGACGGGTAGGTTACCACCATAGAGGCAGCCTCCCTGCCGGACCCATTATGAGTTTCCTGCTGGGTCAGCGGGCAGAAACATAGTTTCTGTCCGTTGACCTAGTGGGAAATAGCCTACGGCATTGTCTCTGGCTCATAACAGATCCGGCGGCAATGCTGCAGTGCGTAGAGTGCACCAGCACCTGTCACAATGTTCAGCGTTTGACAATGCGATGGGGCCCCCGGGGGCACCCCGTCTCTGCCAGCCTTTTCATGGCATGAAATCGCTGGCAGAGAAGGGGGTCATAATCCCAAGGGCAGTGCTGCTTGCACAGCAGCGCTGCTTGCAATACTGCCCTGGCAGATTACAGCCATCAGTCCCGCCAGACGATCGTGAGGATGAAATCTGGTGGTGCTGGTGGTCCGACTGCCGATCGTAATATGTTACTCAGACCGCCACATTGGGGGCGGTCTGACCACGACCCTGGTGGTCATTAGTCCGCCAGGGTCATAATGAGGCCCTTTATGTGTGAAGTTAAATGCTAATCCTTAAAAAAAAATTTATAAGCAAGATGGTGCTTAAAGCTTTGAAGTATGGCTTTTGAAGAAATGGGTAATTTAGGTGGTAAGATTACAAATTTTTTTTTTTGCATTGTTGAAATTGTTGTAAAAAGGAAGAAGTGTGGGATGATGACATAGTGCAGTTCCTAGTTGGAACACTCCACTATGAGTATTTCACTCTGCTTGGAATGTTATGGGTGGTAAGGAAGGCAGCTGGACAGATGAGAGCTGATGGATGAGGTGCATTAAACATTCCCTCTGATCATGATCTGTTGGAATACTAGACACTGCAGGGGGGACAACTCTTTTCATTGCATAAACCTTATTCAATAAGCAAAGGTGGAATTGTGATAATTTTACTAAATGTGTCTTAGTTAATTGCAGGAGGATATTATCCTCATCCATGGCCTTCAAACCCTTATTGAGTTATGTGCCTAAATATTGCAATTCTTTGGGTACCCACTTAATTAGAAAATTGACAATACTAGCTTCTGTGGTTGGGATAATTGGATGTCCTCACACCTCTCCCAATTTGTTTTATATCTTGAGAATTGGTAAAAGGAGTGTATTATCAACTTAGTGCAGGTAGAGATCTGACATCATTGTGAAGAAAGTTATCTCTTTAGGATATCTATTTTCAAAATGTCTCTCTTTATTGGTTCTATTGCTCAAAAACCTATAACCGTGCCTTTTAGAGAGCAAAACCAAAGTCCATGTCAATTTACCTAACCTGACTGTGAGTATTGTAACCACTTGACTTTGGCCATAAAATCCTGTTCTGGTTAAAATCTCTCAATGAGACAAAACAAGTACTCTCATTACACTATTTTAAAGGTGTTTCAGCATTGAGGGAGAGAGATATTGTTTATCTTGTAGGTTTCAAGAATCTAGCAGTACGTGTTCAAGGGTTCTAACATGATTTCTGAATCTGGCTCTTGGATGCCACCACGTGGCATTGCAGCAATCTGGGTTTTGCATGATATTTAAAATTCCCCCTGAAAGCCATCCTCTCTGAGACAAAGGGAGGTGGGGAAATCTGAAATTGTCTTGTTATTTATTTCCAGTGAAATATCATGCCCAACAGAGCTCGTCATTCCTTGTTTAATACTGGTATGTGTAAGTATGTAAGTAGATTAAATACAAAATCTCATAAAAGGATATAAAGGTCTCTGTCATATCTTCAGAATGGGTGAATACATTTCCCAGCAAATCATAGATCCCTGGAGTGGCAACTTGACATTCCCATTTTGTAGCTAGGCTGCAATATTGTGTTCCAATCTGTGCTGCTCTTCCGCTTGTTTTTTCTTGATTATGGTAGAGTCAAGCACGAACATTCCCCTCCATGTCACCATGCCTGCTTCCAATAGAGTTTAAGCAATGTGAACGAGAAGTCATTCTCTTCTTTGAACATCCTTATGTACACTTTCAAAATACAGTTGTCTTATGACATTCTGGCCGTCATTATAACATTGGCAGTAAAAACCGCCTACCGCTGTGGCGACGGCTGCCAAAAGACCGTCACCGCCGCTACCAGCCATCTGGCATATTATGGCCACAGCCTGATTTCCGCCACAAGAAGGACGGAAATCTGGCTGTAGCCATACTGGGGTGGTGGTAAGGTGGCGCTGTACCACCAGCAGTGCCACGCCAGTAGAACGCCGCCAGCCATATTATGCGAAATAATACGGCCTGGCGGTGTTCTGCTGGTGGGCGCTGCTGGTGGTAGCAGCGCCCCGTCCTGTCTCCTGCCGGAAAACGCCCTGGATCCAGGTAAGTCGGGTCTCCGACAGGGGAGGTGGGTGTTGTGTGTGTGTGTGGGGGGGTGTGCACGTATGTGTGTGGTGATTGCCGTGTGTGTTGAGTGTTGATTGCGTTCGTACGTGAATGTATGGAAGTATGAGTGCGTGTATGTATATAAATTGTAATGCATGTCTGCGTGTATGTTTTTAAGTGTGTGCAGATGTGTGTGTGATTGGATGTACGCATGCGTGTATGTATGTGTGAATGAGTGTGTGTCTGCGTGTGTGTGAGAATGGCTGGTGTGGATGTGGGATGGGGTGGGGGTGTTTGGAGAGGCGGGGGCTGTTGGAGAGGTGAGGGGGTGTTTTTTTTTTTGGAGAGGTGAGGGGGGCCTCCTATCAGTGACAGGGCAGGAATTTCCTGTCACTGATAGGGCCTACCACCATGGTTTTCGTGGCATAATGAACGCCACGAAAACCATGGCGGTAGGTGGGGTCATAATCCTGCATGCAGCACAAAGGCGGCTGCTGGGCTGGAGATGGTTATCTCCAGCCTGGTGGCTGCTACCGCCATGGCTGTCAGAGTGGTACAATGGTGGGTTGGCCATAATGTGGCGGTAAGTACCGTCAGCCTGTTGGCAGTACTACTGCCACAATATCGTCAACCGCCAGGATCATAATGACCCACTCTATGTCTTGGGAGGTGCAGTATGTCCTAATAAAAGGTCTGGCGATTTTGGAGAGTAAACAACGTTTCACCTGGGAGAATTTCAGTATGAACTGTCTATTGGAATAGGGATTCTTGCAGTAAAAAATAGTCACTCTAGAACTGTGTCCCATGTACTGGTGAAAGAAAGGGGCAATCTATACCTCTAGGGATGGATGAATCACCATACATCAATAAGATAATGATCTGTCATGATGTCTACCAGTGTGGGTCTGTCCAGTTCACTGAATTTATCTCTTGACCCTATCTATTCTAAGATAGGTTGTTTAGCCATATTCCAATCACCACCCCTCCAGGTATTCACCCTTGCAGGTTCATTCAAAAGTCTGGATAGTTTTACTAAAAATAATTGGTGCCTGCACAAAACCCAATATTATCATCTGTCCTTCCTTTTTAATCTTCGCAAAGCCATATCTAACATCTGAGCTGATTCAACGTACTTACTTATGCGTACTATCTTTCCTGTAGTATAGGCCCTCAACCAGGATTCTCCACTCATCTCTGTCCTGGGCTTTTCTTTCAATCTGACTACAAGTGTAACCCATCTCCTTGCAGTCAGCCTGAGACCTCTGCACCAGTTGTTTCTTGGCCTTCTTCTTTTCCTTCAGGGTTCCAGGTCAAGGCTTGCTTGGTGGTATTTGATACAGGCTTGTGGAGTGTGTGAAGTCTGCTGCCATAGTCCATTGTTGCTGATGGAGTTTGGCCTACATATTTGGAGGATTTTCCTCAGACAGGTGTTGATGAAGGCCTGGACTTTGTTGGTGGTGGTCACTGTTGCCCTTCAAGTTTTTGGTCCATATAGAAGGACTGATTTTTGACTTGATGTTGCCATCTCTGTCACTGTGCTTGTCTATGACACTATCCAGGTAGTTGAAGGCCTCAACCTCTTCAAGTGCATCACCTGCAAGAGTGACTGCTGTTGTGCAGCCGCATTATTCTTCAGGCTCTTCTTTTTTCTTTCCCCTGTCGATGTTGAGGCGATGTTGTGCTAATGTGGCTGTCACATTATTGGTCTACTCTTGTATCTGCAGATGGCTATTGGAGAGTAGGACCAGGTCACCTGCAAAGTCCAGGTCATCGAGCTGCATCCAAGGTGTCCACTGTATCCTATTTATTCTCCTTGCTGTGGATGCCTTCAAGATCCAGTCTATGACCAGCAGGAAGAGAAAAGGTGAGAACAAACAAATCTGGTGAGCTCTGGTCTCCAATTGGACAGCTTAAATAAGTTGTCCTCAATGAAATATTTTTCATTCATAAGAGTAAATGAGGATTCTTACGGGTTTATCTGGCACAGCATAGTCATGGAGGATTTTCCAAAGGGTCATTTTTTCCATGCTTTGGAATTCCTTCTCGTAGTTGATGAAGTTAACATAGAGGGGGTAGTTCCATTCCATCGACTGCTCAATGATGATGCGCTGTGTTTCAATTTGGGCAATGCAGGATCTATCTTTGTAGAAGCCAGCTTGCTGGTCTCGCAACTCGGCATCGACTTTAACCTTCATCCTGTTGGTATGTCTTTATTGAGCACTTTGCCTGGGATTGATTGAAGAGTTATCCCTCAGTAATTTGTGCAGTTATTCAGACCACCTTACTCGGGGATCTTGATGAGATATGCCTCCTGCCAGTCTGATGGTGCCTTTCCCTCTCCCCAGATCTCTTCAAACAAAGGGAATAGCGTGCCTATTAATATTTCAATGTCTACCTTTCATGCCTCTGCAGGAATGTTGTCAGGTCAGGCTGTCTTCCCACTTCTCAAATGTTTGATCTCTTGCTGTATTTCTTTGTTGGTTGGTCTGCTGCAGTCAAGTGGCAAGTTTTTGTCAGCTGATTGTATGTCTGCTGGAGACCATTGCATGGACTAGTTCAGCAGTTCTTTTAGGTGCTCCATCCATCTTCATTGTTGGCCTTCGTTACCCATGATTGTCTTCTCGGCTTTGCCTTTAACAAGTCTTTCTGGCATGCTGTATCTGCAGGAGAGTTTCCTTGTTACAATGTAGAGGTCTTGCCAGTTTTCATGGCTTGCTGCTTCCTGGGCTTCTGTAGCAAGACCATTGATGAATCTTTGCTTGCTTGCTCTTAAGATTCTCTTTGTTTCCTTGTTGGTTTTGGTGTATTTGCCTTGAGCTTTTGCTTTTCATACTTTTGCTCGGCTGGTGTTCGCTGCAGCTTTATTCCTTTTTCTCTTGGAATTTGTGAGGAGTCTTGGTGGAGATCCAATCTTTATGCTTCTCTTTCTTGGTACTCAGTTTTTCCTAGTAGGTTGAGGTCACTGTTTCCTTAATCTTCTCCCATTGAGTTTCTGCTGGGTCTCTCTCATCCTTAAGTTCTTGAAAGACTTGTAACTTGTTACTGAGGGTGAATGGGTATTCACTCTGTTCCTGTGCATCTTTGAAGAGGGTGGTGTTATATCACTGGTGTTGGTCTGTTGGTTCCATCCACAAATTCTTTAGCTTGAGCTTTAGCCTGGCCATGATAAGGTGATGCATGACAAAGTCTGACGCTACGTCCACTCCTCCCATCACTCTCACAACTTGCAGGGACCTCCAGAACATCTGGGCAATGCAAAAAAGGTTCATCTGATTCTCTTTTGAATGGTCTGGTGAAACCCACATTGCCCTGTGCTTTTTTCATGTGAGAATACTCTACCGCCTATCAACAGACTGTTCAGGGCATAGAGATCTGTGAGCCTTCACCATTCTCGTTCATGTCTCCAAGGTTATGGTTGCCCATGACTTCTTCATACCCAGTGTTGCTGCTTTTAATCTTAGAATTGTGGTTCCCCCATCCACATGGTGATGTCCCTCTCAAGGTATTCCTCCAGGTTGGAATTTAGTCTGTTGCAAAACTGTTCTTTTTCCTCTTCCTCTCTTTGCTGTCATTTGTAGGTGTATAGCACTGGATAACATTCATGTTGTTCCTTCTTTTCTTTGTGTGGAATTATGAGCTTCACATCCAATCAGAGCTTTGTTTGCTGCAGGCGTTAGCATCTTTGCCACTCCCTGAGTATGTAAGGGTGCTTTCTTCCTAGTGTACAGAATGCAGCAGCATTCCTCCTTACTCCAGGATCTTGTGTTTTCTGGTCAAACATTTTTCATCTGGTCTTGCAATGCAAGGTTGTATTTTTCATCCCTATTGCCACTTGGGCCACCTTGTCTGTCTCATACATGGTCCGCAAGTTCCATGTCCTGATGATGATGGTCTCGTTTGAAAGCAGGTGGATTGGCTTTTTGGCTACCAGGGATCTCATGCTTTCACCACAAGGCATCATAGATCTTTGTGAAGGAGATTCTTCTTTCCCCAAGGCTGAAATGACTTTTTGTCTCTTGGTTGACGTTTCTGTAGCTAGGATTATTTTGCATGGTGGGATAGCGAGACCCACATATAACCCCCCTCCTTTAACAGTTACATTTGGGACCTGCTACGGGGGTGTCAGTTGAAGTGTGGAGAATATTGTGTGAATATTATGTGAACATGCTTTCTGGTTCAAAATTGTCAAACTAAACTATCTTTGCAGGGAAATAATTTGTTCTTGGGTACAGTCATCTGAGTATGTGTGCTCGTACTATATACTTTTCCCACCCAGTCGTGTTTCAGACTGTGTATCTCAGGAGGCAGGGAAAAGATGTGTTTCCTGTAGGAGCTCTAGATCTGCTTTCTTGCAATTGCGTTTTGCAGAATCTTCTTGTGTTGTGTTTAGTGTAGTAGAATAATCCACTGACACTCAACGAGAGTGTGAACACACATTTATTGGCAGCTCACCTGCAGCGCCAAGTCTGCAGTGTCACTCAGTAGTCATACAGTGAGAGTGCAAGACAAATTATTCAGGCAGTGGAGTAATGTTGGTTAGATATGTGCAATGGGATTAGTGATCCAGGCCATATTTATCAAAAGTGTTTAGTCATTCTTACACTGCGCAAGGGGATACAGGGTGATGTAAAACCTAGAATGAGATTTACCAATCCATGCAAGGCCACCTTGCGTGGTCCTGGGCAGCTTGGTAAATCTGGAGTAACGCAAGGCAGAGCAAGGTGCTGCCTTGCCTGACTCTGCCCCAGTAATGCATCTCATGGGGGAGCATGGATATGCCCGCACATCCACCCATGGATTTTGGTGCATTTCCAGAAGTGTTAGACCTTGGAATGTTAGGAAAATCCAATGCCTTCCTAGGGGAGGTGTAACAAGGAGAATTATATTTATTTCTCCTTGTTGTTTCTCTTTCTACATGCCTTTATCATAATTAGTGGACAACACAATTTCTGCTGTGACAATTTTATTATTAACTCAAGAGGCAGGTCAATTATCTTGTTTCCTCCTATAGAATGATCTATTTTTATAGATGGAACAACATTATGATCTAATAAACCATACACAGGAAAGGTTGTTGTACAGTGTGCTTCCTTAACTATTTTAAGGTGCTCTCAAATGTGATGATCATGGAAAAGGTGGCACAGTAGAGAAAAGTAATTGCCCTTGGTCACACTGTTTGGTCAAGTTTGGAAGCTAGGATTGAAACCAGGGTTCCTGATAGTGCATTATTTCCTTTTTCAGTGCAGAAGAAAATGTTCCTTGTGACCCAAGCAGCAAGTAGTTTGTCTTATGTCTTCTATTATAGATGGAGCGTTATGGTCTATTAAACCATATACAAGAGAGGTATTTGCACAATGTACATCCTGAACTAAATTATTTCAAGTTTCTCTCAAATGTGATAATCACCGAGAAGGAGTCAGAGTGCAGAAACTTAATTGCCTTGGGTTGGGTCACACAGTTTGGTCAAGCTGGAAAGCTGTGATTGAAACCAGGGTCTCTGGGTCAGCACCCCACAGGTAGTCTTACCTCGGTCCAATAAAAGAGTAGTTTTGTCTCGAGTCCATTAAAAGCTCCTGACTAGTCTTGGTATGTGATGCAGGGGCTTTCAAATTATCATTTGTTTTTTATGAGATACGGAAAGAGCAGTGGAAACACACCTCTTCATAGAACAACTTCACCTTGGATAGAAACAGTGCAATCATCCTTCCTTCCAGAGAACAGGTACATCTCCGGTAGCAGCAGTAGAAGCATGAACAAATCAGACAACAGCAGTGCAAGCTTTACTTCCTCAATAAATAGGGACAGCAAGGCAATAGCAAAGCAACCATCCTTCTCTCACAAAAAGCAATGTGTAGCCTCTAATTACTTCATAAAAGATTCAGCATGATAGAGTAGTACATATGTTCATTGCTGACTGAACAGTTAAGGCACAATGACACATAGGTTACCGACAGAGGTCTGGAACAAGTGCTTTAACACACTAAATTAATGTATAGGGGGATGAGGGAGTAAATTCGTGATTTCTGACTCCATTCTCACTTAGGTGATATTCATTGTTAGCACCCTGAAAATCCTGCCGCTGTTACTTTGAGACCTCTTTTTATTGATTCTAAGTTTTTCCACGAACTCAGAAATTACAGTAACCTAGTAGATCATTACCTTTTTAAATAGTTTCTCCAAAGCCCTACGAGCATGCAAACCTGGCACCCTGATCACCCTTTTTTGGGTGACTCGGAGCCCCTTAATGGCCATATTCTAAGGCAGCACTACCAACCATTGTTTCCCTTATATATAACGCTTTAACAGTAGCAGAGTAAATAGTGATGCAGTGAAAGTGAGCTAGGGAGGATGTTTTCTATCTTGTGGAAAGAGATGCGCTTCTCCTTGTTCCTGCTAGAGTAAACAGAGCAATACTGTACTGTAAGTGTTTGAAAAGTGCAGGGTTCCTTCCTAAAGAGGAAATGACAGGCAATTTCTATAGCCCCCACTATAATGAGTCTTCAAATCATTAACATTTATAAAGCGCGCTACTCACCCGTGCGGGTCTCAAGGCGCTAGGGGGGAAAAGGGGGGGTTATCGCTGCTCGAACAGCCAAGTCTTTAGGAGTCTCCGGAAAGCGGAGTGGTCCTGGGTGCTCCTGAGGCTGGTGGGGAGGGAGTTCCAGGTCTTGGCCGCCAGGAAGGAGAAAGATCTCCCACCCGCCGTGGAGCGGCGGGTGCGAGGGACGGCAGCAAGTGCGAGGCCAGCGGAGCGGAGGGGGCGGGTGGGGACGTAGAAGCTGAGGCGTCTGTTGAGGTATTCCGGTCCCTTGTTGAGGAGGGCTTTGTGTGCGTGGGTGAGAAGACGGAAGGTGATCCTTTTGCTGACTGGGAGCCAATGCAGGTGTCTCAGGTGTGCGGAGATGTGGCTGTTGCGGGGTACGTCGAGGATGAGGCGGGCCGAGGCGTTTTGGATGCGTTGCAGGCGGTTTTGGAGTTTGGCGGTGGTCCCGGCGTAGAGGGTGTTGCCGTAGTCCAGGCGACTCGTGACAAGGGCGTGGGTCACGTTTTTTCTGGTGTCGGCGGGGATCCAGCGGAAGATCTTGCGGAGCATGCGGAGAGTGAGGAAGCAGGCGGAGGACACGGCGTTGACTTGCTTGGTCATGGTGAGAAGAGGGTCCAAGATGAAGCCGAGGTTGCGGGCGTGGTCTGCGGGGGTCGGTGCGGTGCCGAGGGCCGTGGGCCACCAGGAGTCGTCCCAGGCGGACGGGGTGTTGCCGAGGATGAGGACTTCCGTTTTTTCAGAGTTCAGCTTTAGGCGGCTGAGCCTCATCCAATCTGCGACGTCCTTCATACCCTCTTGTAGGTTGGTCTTGGCGCTGGCGGGGTCCTTGGTGAGGGAGAGTACAAGTTGGGTGTCGTCGGCGTAGGAGGTGATGATGATGTCGTGCTTGCGTACGATGTCGGCGAGGGGGCTCATGTAGACATTGAAGTGTGTCGGGCTGAGCGATGAGCCTTGAGGTACGCCGCAGATGATCTTGGTGGGTTCTGAGCGAAACGGAGGGAGGTAAACTCTTTGGGAGCGGTTAGCGAGGAAGGAGGCGATCCAGTCCAGGGCCTGGCCTTGGATCCCGGTGGAGCGTAGGCGGGTGATTAGGGTGCGGTGACAGACGGTGTCAAAGGCAGCCGAGAGGTCGAGGAGAATGAGGGCGACTGTTTCACCGTTGTCCATCAGGGTTCTGATGTCGTCTGTGACTGAGATGAGGGCGGTTTCCGTGCTGTGGTTGGTTCGGAATCCGGTTTGTGAAGGGTCGAGCAGGTTGTTGTCTTCCAGGAAGGTGGTCAGCTGTTTGTTGACGGTCTTTTCTATTACCTTGGCTGGGAAAGGTAGAAGAGAGATGGGGCGGAAGTTTTTCAGGTCGCTTGGGTCAGCCGTAGGTTTCTTTAGTAGGGCGTTGACTTCAGCGTGCTTCCAGCATTCGGGGAAGGTAGCAGAAGAAAAAGAAGAGTTGATGACGGTCTGGAGGTGCGGGGCGATGATGTCGTCGGCTTTGTTAAAGATGAAGTGCGGGCAGGGGTCCGAAGGGGCGCCGGAGTGGATAGAGTTCATGATGGATTTGGTTTCTTCCGTGTTGATGTGGGTCCAGTTGTTGAGGGTGATGTCCGGGGAAGCGGGTTCAGTGGTGTATGGTTGGGTCTGGTGTCCGAAGCTGTCGTGGAGGTCACTGATCTTGCGATGGAAGAAAGTGGCGAGGGATTCGCACAAATCCTGTGAGGGCGTGACGGCGTTGGCGCTGGCGCTGGGGTTGGAGAACTCTTTGACGATGCTGAAGAGTTCTCTGCTGTTGTGGCTGTTTTTGTCTAGTCTGTCGGTGAAAAAGTTCCTTTTGGCAGTGCGGATCAGGTGGTGGTGTTCGCGTGTAGCGTTCTTGAGGTCGGTCATGTTGTCAGCGGTGTGGTCCTTGCGCCAGGCCTTCTCAAGGGCACGACAAGTTTTCTTTGATTCTTTGAGGGTGTCAGAGAACCAGAGAGGTTTTTTGGTGTTGGTCTGTCGATGCGTGCGTTTGAGGGGAGCAAGGATGTCAGCGCAGTTGGAGATCCAGTTTGTGAGGTTGAGAGCTGCGTCGTTGGGGTCGGTGGTGAGGGTGGGTTGGTTGGCGGCGAGAGCGGAGAAGAGTTGCTCTTCAGGGATCTTGTTCCACTGTCGATGAGGGATGGGTTGAGTGCGGAGGTGGGAGGTCTCGCGTCGGAATGTGAAGTGGACGCAGCTGTGGTCGGTCCAGTGTAGGGCAGAGGTGTGGCTGAAGAAGACGTGTTTGCTGGCGGAGAAGATAGGGTCGAGCGTGTGTCCGGCGATGTGGGTGGCGGTGTTCACCAGTTGTTTGAGGCCGAGGTTGTCGAGGTTGTCGAGCAGGGTGGTGGTGTTGGGGTCGTTGTTTTGTTCCAGATGGAAGTTGAGGTCGCCTAGGAGGATGTAGTCCGGTGAGGCGAGGGCGTGCGGGGAGATGAAGTCGGCGATGGCGTCGCTGAAAGAGGCGCGAGGTCCGGGAGGACGGTAGACAAGGGATCCTCTGAGGGTGGTCCTTGGGTCGGTGCGAATCTGAAAATGCAGGTGTTCAGCGGCGAGGGGGGGGTCTTCGGTGGAGGTGGTGACGCTGATGGAGTCTTTGAAGATGATGGCGACACCTCCTCCTCCTTGGTTGGTGCGGTCTTTTCTGGAGATCTTGTAGCCTTCGGGGATGGCGGGTAGCGATGTCTGGAGCAGAGGAGGCGTTCATCCATGTCTCCGTGATGAAGGCGACGTCCGGGGCTGTGGAGTCCAGGAGGTCCCAAAGTTCAACGGCGTGCTTGTGGACGGAACGAGCGTTGATCAGGATGCACTTGAGGTGGTTGATGGCGCGTGGGCTTGTGGTCGTGGTAGTTGCGTGGTGGAAGATGCGTTTGCAGGAGTTGCAGGCGAAGGGTCCATGGGTGCGTTTGGGGTGAGCTAGGAAGCAGGTTTTGGAGCGCCCTGGGTTGAGGGCGTGGAGGGTGGTGGGGTCGTAGCGGATCAGCGGGGCTTGGGGGAGCTGGGGACCAGGGGTCGTGGCGCTGGGCGCGAGCCAGGCGCGGACGGGCGCAGACGGGCTTGCCTCTGGCGCGCCTCCGGCGCGCCAGCGGCGTGCCCGCTGCGCGCGCCCGCTGCGCAGTCGCGCAGCGGCCGCCATAAGAGGTAGGAGGGGGGGAGGGGTCAGCTGGGGGCGAATGGGAGCTGGGGGGCGGGGGCGTGCAGGAGGTCGCGGCGGGAAAGCGCGAGGGAGGGGGGGGGGACAGGTAGAGTGAGAGGAGCTGGGGGAGGGGGTTTAGGGTGGAGGAGGGTGAGTGTTAGGAGGTTTGGAGATTAGTCTTGGCACCTCTCCCGTGCATTCTCTCATTCCCTGTACAGTGGAGACTGCAAAGCAGCAGTGGAGGATATCCAAAAGAAGGGTATTTTTCTTATGAAAAAGGTAGCCCCCAGTTGGTCGACTGATGCATAGGTAGATAGGAAAGAAAGGCATTTATGTATTGATTTATTTGTGCATATTTTTATAGCACGGACTTTACCCAAAGTTGCTAGAGGGTTTTACAAGATAAATATAGTTACATGGAAGTTACAGATGGTTTAAGATGAACAAATACTACTATAAATAATTACAAATGCAGAGAATACAACATGGCAGACAATTACATAAAACATAATGTATAAGAGGTATATCCAGCAGTTAAAAGGTTGCAGTAGTGTATATGTCTGTGCTAAGATTTGGAGGTGATGGGTTTTCAGATCCATATTGAAAGTCATTTGGGAGGTGGTTGTGTATAGAATTGGTAATGAGATCCAGATTCTGATTGTGCTACCTGAGAAGGATTGTGCAATTAGTCTTTCCTTTTTAAAGGCTGGGGGAGGTCAACAAGGGTGAACGCATTAACTTACATAAGTCTTGATAGACGATTTACCTGGTGAATGGACAAGCAGCTGTCAGTGACGATAGGTGGACGAATTAAGGGCAAACAGTGAATGGGTATGTGAGGGGTACATGGGTACATTAAGGCTTCCGCTTCTGCCTGCCAGAGAGATACCGAAGTCCTGCTGCTCCCGCTCCTCTTAAGACCACAGAGGCCATGGGATGGAGGCCTGGTGACCCTAGCACCTGGGTCCCTCTGACCGACTGCATGTCAGGGCTGCTAGGGAGGGGTTGAGAGAGCGAGACAGGTCAGGTCCCTTAGAAAATTATACACCCTGCTTCAGTCAAAATTATCTTAATTCTTGTGAAAATCCAGAATTGGATGCCTATTGGTTTTCTTGGCAATGCAGCATTTTTAGGTACCGCCCCTTAGAGTTGTAAGTTTGAAAGGAGGTTTACTCTAATATAATTGCCTTTTGAAGAAAGTCTCATGGACTCGTGAATAGTAGCAGTTTAGGTGTCATTAATTTTTATATTATATTTTCAAATAGCATGTTGGGTCAACCTCGCCAGCACCACAGAATTGATGGGGGCTCCCATGTCTTATGAGTGGAGGGACAATTCTGGAATTTTTGCCAGGAGGGCTGTAAACATCCATGGGAGGAGGAAGAATGCTTACATTTCTTGGGACGTTTAGTGCCTTGGGACCAGTGACAGGAAGAAGTAGTATTGGCATCTGTATCAGGGTCCGGGGATGTAAAAGGGGTGGGAGAGCTTTAGCGTTTCTTGGCAGTATAGGTATGTTCATCTATAATCCCTTGGGACAGCTTGGTAAATGCATATGGATATGGCCAAGTGGGACCTGTAGAAGGGATAAGAGGGTTGGTAGGAGCTCGCTGGAAGAGTAGAAGAGAGTTCTTCAGGTCGTTTTGCAATGGGTTGGAGGGCCGAAGTAAGGGCTTTCCCAAGTGAACGTTGGGTTGATGGGTCAATTACCTCTAAGAGCCCGCCATGACTCCATTCTCACTTAGGTGATATTCATTCTTCGGTTCAAAGCAAATTCAAAGCAGTTAACAGCAAACAATTCCACGTGTATGTCATGATGGCTATAATATAAATGATTCTATAGATAAACCTAGTTGGAAGCATAAGGTAATCTGTAGTGTATAATGTATAGAGTCATAATAGAACCGAGATCTGGAATATATATTATTATCGACTGTGTACAATTTGAAATAACAAGCAAATGAAATAGTGAATAATTTCAAGTTGTAAGCAAACAAAACTGTGAACCAAAATCTGATAACTTTTCGGAATAAAATACATTGATGCTGTTAATACTTTAAACATACTTGTCCATTTTCCAATAGTGTTGAAAACATCATCTATTAAGCCTAATAATACCTTAATAAGGTGAATTTACAAAAGATCGTAAGTATAGAGATTACTGTTAGAACAAGATTAGTCGCCAAGAAAGTATTCCATTTCATAATTCGGATTCAGACCCTCCTCCAATGCTCTCAATTTGAGGATCCAAATACATTCACGCCTCCTACGAGACAATTCCCTATTACCCCCTCGGGGATCTTTACATATATATTCAAAACCAAAAAATTCAAAACTTTTTGTTTGGCCTTGTTTCATATGTGCTACTATGGGATAGCAGCTGTCATCTTGTCTCAAAGCCCGATAGTGTTCACTTATTATTGTTTTTAAAGATCTGATGGTGCTACCCACGTAGTACATTCCACATATGCAAACAATCATATATATGATATGATTGCTATTACAGGTAGTATTGGATGTGATTGGAAAATGGTCACCAATCTGATTACTGAAAGTGGAAATCCCAGACTTAGCCCATTTGCACATTCCACAGTGACCCTATTTGTAAAATCCTTTATTGCGGCTGGTAAGCAAATCTTCATTTCGTTGTTTACTGGGATAGCTAGGACATAGTGTGTTCTTTAGGGTCTTACCTCTATGGTATTTAAATAATGGAGTATCTGAAATGAATCCTTTTAGGTTCACATCTGCTAATAGCACCTGCCAGTGTTTTGTCACACATTTGCGTAGCAGCACAGAGGTCTGTGAGTAATTGACTACACAACGAGTATTGGTGTTATTCCATCTGGATTTGTGTCTGAGAGTGTCGCTTCTAGCAGTTCTCATAATTCTATTGCAAGCTTTTTTAAGAATGTGTGGTGCATAGCCACGTTTTTTGAATCTATTTTCCATATCATCAATGCATTTTAAAAAATCAGTTTCCAAACTACAGTTTCATCTTGCACGAACCATTTCACCATAAGGGATAGATTCTAACGTCTGTATGCTCTCTTCCGAGTACGGAAGATTCCTTGTTCCTGAAATTGTCCTCTCGGAGTGCCACCGCCTCTTCCTTGGCCGCTGCCTCTGCCTGAAAAAGGTTGAGCTGCTGGATATGATAACTTAGGGAGGGGCTGTCCCTGAAATTCCTATTCTGAATCTGAAGACGTGACCTTGTTTGATACTGAAGATTCAAAGTATTAGGGTTGTTATTTTTGTAGAAATCTTCCTTTGAATAGGGGTAAGTAGGTGTTATACTGAAGTTTTTTATGTCCCTTGCTACTTTTGTTGTTTTTTGATTTACTGTATGAGTTTTAAAATCCGCAAAAGTTTTATTAACACTCTCTAAGAGTTGTTTAGTGTTCTGAGTCGTACTGTCCATCAAAATTTCCTGTTCTAACTCTGCAATTTCTTTGAATTCCGCTTCACTAATCCTTAAAGCTGTTTCTACTGATAACCTCACTGGATGTAACTATCATGCAATACTCAAGAGAGGTCTACCCACTTAACCCTACTAGACCTGAGTAGTGAAAAAGCAGCAAATATAAGCTTGGTCGACTAGTAGGAAAAAATCTACCAATTTAATTCATACACAATGGGGTTAAGAATACACCCTTGGTAATGAAAATAAATTTCAATATTTATTAATTCATTTGAAGAAAGGACGAAAAATCATTAAAAACAAGCATCTTCATTACAAACAATTAAATAAAAAGGCAAACGTCTTGATGGGAAGCAGGTACTGAGATTTAGCAGATGCACTCTTGCTGCTGTGTTTAGTTTTAATATTGCAAGCATATGCCTGCCGTGTTTAGAAGGTAGCATATTTTCTACCTTCAATACAACAGTCATAGGGTGTGCTGACTGGGGGAGTTCCTAGTCTGCATGCCTTACAGACATTTTAAGGATCTAAATGTTCAGTAGCAGCCTCCTCCAGAATTGCTGGGGGTTGGAGAGTGTAATGAGTCACCCGGGACCACCCCGCAGTGTAGC
This sequence comes from Pleurodeles waltl, assembly GCF_031143425.1. Taxonomy (NCBI): domain Eukaryota; kingdom Metazoa; phylum Chordata; class Amphibia; order Caudata; family Salamandridae; genus Pleurodeles; species Pleurodeles waltl. Next base: position 462,411,294 of record NC_090446.1, on the reverse strand, counting down.
ACCGCCCCATAAGTGCACTTTGTAAATCCTCTGACCAGGTGTTAGCAGAGGCTATAAAATACATAGAGCTAAGCCGCACAGGGTCTTTCACCCATTGTCAAGCACTGGTGGGAGTGTGTCTATTAATGCTGTCGGTGTGTCAATAGCCAAGCAGGGGAATTACCATGCTACACTCGAGACAAGGGTACTCACCTGCGTGTGCCCCTCCATACCTTGGGCTTCTCCTGTCAGCCCCTGCAAGGTCGAGTCGTGACCTAATACGCACTGCTCCCAACAGGCCCGCTCTGGATCCACATGGCTGTAGCAGTCTGTGGCCTGTTGAGAGCCCTGCAACCTCCAGGTAACTAGCCACCTCAACCCACCCCACAAGGGACCCTGTCCCACAAGTCTCAGAAGCCTCCAGCACTCACTGCCCTCAACCCTGCCTCCAAGAAATGGCCAGGGTGTCATCTTGCTTGCAGCCCTGCAGCGTGCCCTCACTTGCCGCCTGCATCCAGGTCTCCTCGCAGGAGAGTGGCACCCTGCCCACCCGACATCGGATGAGCTCTGCAAGCGTGTTCTCCGCACGCCCAGGCTTTGAGTGCATCTGTAGTCAGGACTGTAGTCCTCCACCCCAAGTGAGCTCTGTGGCCCCGGAATCCTTCAGCACAGGGTGGAAAGGGTGAAGAGAACAAGAAAAAAATATAAAATTCATAGAAGTCACACAATCACAGACTATTACTGGGTCTCTACACAAAATCTCTCACCCCAAGACTGGGCCTTCTGCCCCATGAAGCCAAATCAGTTAAAAGAGACAAGACATAAATAAAAGTAACAACAATAGAAATACATAAAGAGGACAAAGAAGGACACACACCAACAAGTGTGTGTCCTGTGACCTTTACAACACTGTGAAATAAGTAAGCACTTTCACACAATGCCTAGACATGACCGATGACTCCAATGCGGCACCACCACAAGCCCAACCGCAGAAACTATATCCACCACAGCATATGCTCATAGGCATGCTACTGTCAATTCAATTCAATTCAATTTGATTTTTTGTCAGATTTTACTCCATAAAAGATATACAACACTCTTTAAAAGGGATAATATTGTACAATAAAACATTTTAAAACATTACTGATAAATAAATAAATAGGGTCCTTCGGTGAAACAAATAGGCCATTATTTATTACTCATACCAGAGGTTTTCTAAATGTGTACATTTTTGCCTTTGTTCTATAGCATATAAAATTAATTTTATCACTGAATCACATTTCTCTTTGGTGTCCAATTTACATAGATAGTTAACATCTTTTCTACAATAAAATAGTTTATTAATAACAAATAAAGGTTTTAAAAAATATTTCCTAATATCATGGTAGAATTTACACGATATAATAAAGTGCATTGTAGATTGCGCAAATCGCCCCACACAGGGGCACTTCGGTAGGTTTTTGCTCCACATCCTCACCTTTGGAAAAGCTACTAAAAAATGCAACGTCCTAAAACACATCCGAGTTAAATAAAATCTATCCTGAGTTTTTGCAACCATCAATACATAATTTGGCATTACCTCATTGACTTCAGTCATATAAAGTGCTACTGTTGGGTCCCTACATTCTCTATTTATTCTATTGCTATCCCTACATGCCATTAATTGTTTTTTCACTTCTTTTTACTAAATTGGAGTATAATACCTGGATCATCTAAATTTGGTGCTAAGTTTATGCCTTTCAGCAAAACATTTAGAAGCATGAACCATGGAATTCTATCCCGGTATTCTAATGTGAGGCAGTCATTTATAATCTTTTGGGTTTTTGGGATTTTCTTTTGTAAATTTGCAGCATTTCCCTATGGGGTTTATTACCAATTTTATTTGAAAATCTAAAGACAGCCTCTGTTGTCCTAATATACTTCATCTTAATAATTTCTAAATGTTGTTTCCAATGGCCCATATTATAAAACTGGACACCCAGATATGTAAATCTATTCACCTCTTCGCATTGATGACCCTTGATAAAATAAGTTTTCTTTCTGGCCTTTCCCTGTCCACAAATCATTACAACAGTTTTGTTCATAATCAGCGACATATATCTTGCCTCCATAAAATCTACAAAGACCTCCATCAACCTCTGCAGCCCATTGGCAGTTCGTGACAGCAATACCGCATCGTCTGCATATAAAAAGAATAGGATAGGATATTCCCCTATTTTAGGGGTATCGATTTCCATATTTTTTGGTAGGCATCTTCTCCGTTTATTTAAAAGGAAAATAGAAGGGGCGCCAAGACACAGCCTTGACGTATCCATCTCCCTATCGTAAAACCTGGAGTACACTCGCCATTTCTTCCATATCTCACTGTGCCATTAAATGGTTATACAATTGTGCCAAGACGTTAATTATATCTTGGGGCACACCCAGGTCTACTAAAACTTTCCACAGCTTTGCATGGTTCACTAAGTCCAAAGCTCTGCTAAGATCTGCAAAACAGAGGAACCCATGACCCTTTTTTGCTATTGCATATTTACTTATTATTAAATTAAGATGTATACATTGTTCCAAGGTGCCAACCCCAGGTCTAAATTCCAGTTGGGCCTCTGTAAGTATATGATTGTCAGTTGCCCAAACCGCTAATCTTTCTAGGAGTACTCTCCCTAGTAATTTGACAGAAGTGTCTAGGAGGGAAATAGGTTGGTAACATTTAGGGTCACCTCTATTCCCCTTTTTAAAAATAGGAGCAATTATGCTTTCAGTCCATGATGTTAAAACGTATCCCTTTGACGCACTCAAAAAAAATCTTGGGTCAAAATAGGGGACCATAGATCAATATGTGTCAGATAGGCATCTACTGGCACCCCATCGGGGCCCGGTGCTTTCTCTTTCAGACATCTTCCCATGGCAGATTTCACTTCCCCTAGACTAACCGGTTTCAGAAAGGGTGGCTTGATCTCAATTATCCCAGTATTCGATGGGTACATAATCAGATGATCTGGTTTAAAAATAAAGCTGAAATGGAAAAGCCATTCTGATGATGGAGCGTGTACAGTTATTTTGAGTACATCCTTATTTTTTAGGAATGGTTGATTAATTGTTTTCCAAAATAGGGTACTATCTCTCAGTGCCGCTGCTTGCTCAAGATCATCCCATGCCCTAGCTCTCAATTGTGCTTTGATAATCTTCAGTGCATGTTTGTAGCTAAATCGTCTAATGATTACTTCTTCCCTATTTCTTGGTCGAGCCTGCAGGGCTCGTTTAAATTCCTGACTTGCTAGTGAACAATTATGATCAAAACACCCCACTTTTACTTTTCTTTTGTTCCCCAATGTTGCCACTAGGCTCCCTGCAATGGCATTACTAAGCTGGTTAAAGGATACTAAGATCTTGAGTGGACTTTGATTATATTCTGTACATGTTAAAATATCTTGTCTATATTGTATCACGATTTTTGTCATCAAATCTGCTTCATTTACCCCAGTCCATTTAATGGCAATTCCATTTTCCCTTTTTATCCCTATATTCATTGCTGATCTTTCTCCTATGTTAAAAGATTTAATTAGTCTCATAGTAAGTAACAAAGGGTAGTGGTCACTATAGATAGTTGGCTCAATCTTCAGAGATTCAATCATGTCTGTATTACTCTTGGAAATTAGTATATGGTCAATTGTTGAGAAATGTCTTCTTCCTATAAACGTTGAAAGCTTTGTTCCCTTATCCCCATCTTGTTCCACCAATTCTAAGTAATGTCTAAATATTATTTCATTCAGTACGGCTCCTTAGTTGTTATGTATAAAGTGCGATTGTGCATTTCCCCCATCATCAGTAAATCCACATATCTTTTCTAAAGTGTTCTGGCACGTCCCGATGTTAAAGTCTCCAGCCCATACTAATGTATAACTAGATGTTATATCGTTTATGAAGATCTGTAAATCGTCCTGGAGATTTGATGTCACTACTTTGTTGGTATCATCAAATTTATTGTTGTAATAATTTATTAATACAAAACCTATGATACCATCTATCCGAAAATGTAGAAACTGATAATAAGGAGAATCAAGGAAGGATTTCACCAATGTAAACGATACCAGTGTTGAGATCAATATTGCTAGCCCTCCCTTGGCCCTACCGCTTACTGAATCGGAAGCTGATGTAAAGAATATAGCATATCCTTCAATATAGAAAGAACCCGTATGCCATGTCTCTGGTAGACATGCTATATGTGATGAACTTATTATAGTATGCCATTCCTTATCAGCCATTTTGGTTCTTACTCCAGCTATGTTCCACGACATTAATGTAACTGAGTCTCCTGCTAAGGGCCTCTTATCAAGCTCAACACCACCGTTACAGCTTAAAATATTCAGTTTAGACACTATAGTAGTAATTTCTGTTTTATCGGGTAACAGAGTCCCCATTTTATTCATGTTCTCCTGTAATCAATCCAGGTCCTCCATATTACGCAGGGGAGTAAATCAATTAGAACACTCTAATTTGTCATGCCTATCCAGATTACTAGATGTTTTCCTTATGGTCCCTGTGTAACTTGTGCCTGGAGTGTTCAACATTCTATAGAAATATCCTAGGGGGACAGCCATGATCTCCCTTCTCATGTTTTTACAGGTTTTATGTCTTTTATCTAGATCCAATAATAAGTTACCACAAAACGGGGGTCACGGAAATTGACCACAATACAATCTCCCTCTTCTTCCTCCAAATGTCCCACCCAGTCAACTCGCCTTGCATAAAGAATTTCACAAAATAATATGTCTGATGCACATATATTCTTCGACATTCAATGTACTACTTTATTACGTAGATCTGGCCAGGTCTCAACTATGTTTGGTCCCAATTTGGGAACATTTTTAAGAATGATTGTGTATGGAGTAGCATCTGGCGGTAGCTGTAAAACTTCCTTCACAGATCTATCGCTATTCAAGCACTGCCATTTGTAAGTACCATGTGGTTGTCTCTTTTGATTGATAATAGGTGCCTTAGGCTAGGATGTTTCTTTCTGTATGGGGTGCCGCTATTCCATACTTCTTTTGTTGAGATCTTCCTTCCCTAACATTATGCTATTCCTTGTATCTACAACCAGTTGGTTCTCATTTAGTGTGATATCGCGGCAAAGGGGCAGGTTTTTCGCATTGGTCACTAAATTCACACTTGCTTCTATCTTACTTGTGCGTTCTTTAATATCCTTAATTTCTATCAGTACTTTTGACTCTATAAGATCTAGTTTACCATGTAGTTTCTTAAAAAGAGTTTCCATGCTTTTTAGTAGGGCACCATCATGGCCTGGTGGTAAAGCTACAGGGTGGCCTCCATACATTTCAGGAGTTATTTTGCTGCCCTTACGGGACTGTGATGGTGGTGACACAAAGTTAGGTTTAGTTACCTGTCTACTTCTTTTTTTCTTTGGTGGTGGAGGGATTGGGTCATCTATACTGTTCAATGGTTCGGTTTCTTCTATTATGTCTATGGGTAATGGTGGGCCTAAGGAAAACCTAGGGTCCACCCCAAAGAGACTTTCTTTTGGGGATTCTAGTTCAATAATTGAACCTACAGCCTCAGTACTCACTTCAATAATGGCCTCATGTAAAACATTTTTTGTTGCCACTAAACATGCTTCAAAATTAATAATTTCTTCGTCAATTTTCCCCATTGCATCTGTATGATAATTAGTTATCATATTTGTGGTTCTCTGAGTTTATGTGTCAATACCATCCCCCATTTGGTTTTGCTTTCTTTTATCCATTGTAAATATGGGTTTGCTATATTAAATACTCTTTACTAATCTAAACAGGGTTAATGCAGGTCTTTAGACAACAAAATTAACAGAGTATGCCCAGCCCAGCCTCCTCTGGGCTCTGACGGGCATAGGTGGGCCCACTCTTGGCCCGGTCTTAGCCCGGGTGTGTCCTGCAGAGTGGGTTTGCAGTGTCCTTATCACGGTGCCTCCGGGCGTGAAATGGCAACCAGCGGCTCTAGTGCCGCTAAGGAGTCTGGGGCTTGTAGTTCAGGCTCCCCCCAGTCACAAGGTAGTTCGTCCCGTGGAGCAGGTTTGCAGCGTGCTTATCACAGCTCCTCCGGGCGCGAAATGGCAATCGGCGGCTCTAGTGCCGCTAAGAAGTCTGGGGCTTGTAGTTCAAGCTCCCCCTCAGTCATGAGGAAGTTTGTCCCCTACATGCTACAGTCATTCAATGAGTTGGCCGACCCTGCAACGCCATCACCCCATTGGACAATATAGATAGGGAGGCTGGAGAATTTCTTCATTGCCACTAGAGTAAACAATGGAGTTCTAAAATTCTCGCTCCTACTTCACTACGTAGGGGACTAACCAAAGATCTGGTTTTGTGACTCACAAACTGCGAGTCTTAGCGACTCACAATTTGCAAGTCGCAAAACCGGATGTACAACAGTGTACTTTACACTGTTTGCGATTCCAAATGGGGTCGCAAATGACCTCATGAATATTCATGAGGTAGGTCGCAATTTACGACCGCATTAGGAATGGCCGCCCTCACAGGGATGATGGCCTGCTGGAGACAGCAGACCACCATATCTGTGAATGCTTTTAAATAAAGCAGTTTTTTTTTTAAATGCAGCCCGTTTTCCTTAAAGGAAAACAAGATACATTTCAAAAACAAAAATGAAAAATATTATTTTCATTTTTCCAGAGCAGGCAGTGGTCCGTGGGACCACTGCCTGTTCTGAAAAAATATTTTCGGTGCCATTCACAAAGGGGAAGGGGTCCCATGAGGATGGGTTAGCACCAGTTTGAAACTGGTGCTAACTGCGATTGTTTTGGGACCTCATTCGCGGTCACAAAGCAATCATACATACCATTCGGATTCGCTATTAGGAAAGGACGCCCTTAACAGGCCCCTTCCTAACACCGAATCACAAAATCCAAACTGCAATTCGGTAACAAGTTACTTAATCGCAGTTTGTGCTTTGTGCATTCCAAAAAGCATTTTTCAAGGCACAAATGGGCTGATTCTGTGAATCATCCCCTTTGCGACTTCAAAAATGCTTCGTTCATCTGGCCCTAAATGTACAAATTATTTGAAAACATCCTTAACACCGGTGCTGCCAATGACTATGATGCTCAAGTGAGAACACTAAACACGCATTTCGACCCACAATTATACCCGGACGTCAAACGTTTCAAACTCCTCCCAGCCTGCCATCAAGAAGGGGAATCCATACACACATTCTTTTCATGCCTGATAGCACTTGCCAGCACATGCACCACAGACAATCAAACTAAAGATATAAGAGCGCAAATCATCCAAGGATGCCATAACAAGACACTCGGAGGCCTCATCTTGAGACAACTGTACATCAGTCTAGATGACATTCTGATCATGGGGAGGTCCCAAGACCTTTCAGCCACATGATCCACCAAAATGGACATTGCCATAATGCAGAACTCCAAAAAGGCCCCAGCTATAAAGACAGATCGTGCTGATGCCAGAAGCGTGAGAGTAAAGATGGGCAGACCCAGAACACAAGCCCCCTCACAGATGGGAGCCCACTGCAGACATTGTGGCATTGAAGACCACACCATGAATGACTGCCCGGTGCAAAGGAGCACATGTTCAAACTGCAGGAAAATGAATCACTTCCCTCCAGCGTGGGAGGAGCCAGAGGAAGATGAATTCCTAGAAGAGAGGTCAGGCAACTGTCCCTCGAGAAACCAGAACCCCCAAGAGCCACCAAATGGCCACAATGACACAAGCACTATCAAAAGGATTCGCCACCGAATATGAAGAAGTATTTCTCATTTCCTTAAAGCAACACAGGTGACCACAACCCACATGCATGATGGAAATCGCTAGGTCTGAAGTCAAAGCACCTATAAACATTGGAGCATCAGTCAATGTGATGAGCATCCAACAATACCGACGCCTCCAGCCTAAGCCAACACTAGTGCCCTCCAACACTAAAATCTCCACATACGGAAGTCAATCTCCACTGCCACTGAAAGGACCCATCACTGTGAACATGCGCTCAAATAATCAAGAAATTCTAATGGCGTTTCACGTGGCTGACAAAGAAGCAGAAATACTCCCAGCAAGCCACTCCGCAGAGGATCTAGGGTTGGTGGCATTTGCAAAAAGTGTACAGGCATTCCAGATTGACAAAATGCTAATCCAATTCCCCAAATTGTTCAACAGTCTAGGATGCCTGAAAGCTCCCCTGATCAAATTGCACATTGACAAATCTGTGAAACTCATCACCCTACGCCATCGTCTTGTGCCCTTCCATCGGCCATCTCCATCCGCGGCCACTGGTCGAACAAGAACTCTACAACTTTGAAAGCCAATGGTAATATAGAAGGTGTCCAGACCGTCGCCCTGGGCCTCACCCATGGTGATCGCAGAAAAGTCAAAACAGGTAGGGACGAAACAATTATACAATGACATGCACCTCCCAAATTAGGTGATAAAACCAGAGTGGCACATCACACCCACGCTGATTGGGTGGTTTCCCCTACAGCCTCGACCTTCACCTAGAAAACCTCCTCTGGGGGAAAGAGCTTAGCCTTGCCTGTGCGCTCTCCCACCTCTCCTCCTCTCCGGTCA